>NC_139512.1:110898477-111376544 GCF_947247035.1 Vipera ursinii | reverse complement strand
CAAATGTGGGTGTCTGTTGGCTGCCAGTTTTTGTACCAATGAAATAACGGAGCACCAGAATGAAATCCACTGAAGGCTCAAAGAGATGACAGAGTGCAGGAATGAGGACACCGGGCAGCATTGCAGAGCTGTTGAAAAGGGTAAGATGGGCAAGCTTTGTGACTCTGGGCAAATTCCCCAACTTTCAACCTTCTAATTGCATTGCTTTACTTAAACTAAAATGCAAAACTAGCGTGTAGTTTGTCGATTGAAGGTAGCAGAATTCCAATGCACTGTATACCATCAAAGATTCTAACCCTAATTTATGACTTTACAGGAACTCTCTCTTCGGGTGACGGTCGCAGAATGCTGTGAAGATGGGAGGGCTGAAAATATTGGCCATGTTGTCATAGGCCCAGCTGCAGGAGGCATGGGCATCACTCACTGGAATCAAATGTTGGCTACCTTGAGGAAACCTATATCCATGTGGCACCCACTTCGACAAAGCTAAGGGCATACCTGCACTTCATTGAAAATAATCCAACACGGTGCTTAAATAACTCCAGGAGGCCAATGCATTGGAACAATGAATTTGTGAGACTATAAGAGTTAAAAAAATAATCTAAATATTTCTCACAAACCGTAATAGCAGTGACAGATGATTATGTGATGATGGATTGCCAAATAAGACTACCCAAGCCTTGGAAAAGAATCATAGCTAAAACAGTAAGAGAAAAAGATATATAAATACAGATGGCTTCCTATTAGCTGGTGGACTTTTGATTCCAACATTCTGAATCACCAACTTGGAGAGCCAGTTATTCTTAAAAGTTTTTTTACGCTGAGTCTTGCGGTTCACATTATTTTCCTCATTGAAGGCTGAAAAAGAAAGCTTATAATATTTTATGTACTTGACTTCACCTGTGTTTCGGACATGTTGACTTGGAAGTCAAATTCTTGGGAGTGAATGGGTCCTGCTTTGATATAAATATATATTGAATCACAATTTTTTACTTCATTCATTCCTTTGTTGGGAATCAAGTCTTGACTATTTCGGATAAATTTGGGCAAAATTACTTCCAGCTAAAGTTGCTTAAGTCACATTTTTGCAATCATTGTCATGTGTGTCTTATGGTTGAGATTCAAGTACTGTTGCCCTGTTTGCCTGTTTTGGAGAAGAAAACTCAAAGGCTCATATGTGAATGAACATTTGACAGAGTGAACTTTTACAAAGATGTGCATCATTAGCTATGTGGACTACTGCTTGCTATAAATGCTCAACCAATTTGTTTTGAAGATTCATTAATCTTTCTACTCTCTCTTTGAATTATGGTAAAAATGTAATCCCACATAGAGCACAGCACCATCACAGAGATGACCTCCGCTCATGCAATACCTACCTGGACTCTGGTGTGGTCCTGTTTAATTCCAATGTCCAATAGGAACACTATCATCACAGAGGATGCAATATTGTGCTTATCTACTGAGATGTAAATTCACCGGGCCTTATTTTATATATATGGTATAAAATTCAATAGCCAATGAACTTTTCCTTCCCCTTTTCACCATTTATTAGCAAATGGAGACCAGCCTGTTTATAAAGTGTGAATGCTTTATTTATTCAGTTTATGTGTGCTTGACCTCAAGAAGCAGTTGACATCATACAGGGGCAGAAGAAGAGAGGAAGTGGAGTGGATACAGATGTATCATGCATGATAGATCCATCCTTAGAATAGTAAATTTGATTGGGTAATTTGTAATTCAAGGTCACATCAGTCATAGGACACTAAATATTTGTATTTTGAGAAATAAGAAATGGCAGCTTGAAAAATGAAAATGAAATTGAGCAAACAAAAAAAGAAATTCTATGGCAAAATATTTCATGGTTACTGAAAACATTGTGGGTGATGTATTTGCACCCAATAAGTCACTTTTGGTGAGATGGGTGGCTCTATAAATTTGATAAGTAAATAAAAGTAAATAAAAATATCTTTTTTGTTATTAATTTTAAAATTTGTAAAAAGAATGTAGGAACACCAACAGGATAAAAAAAATCTTAACCTCACAAATAACTAAGCATTGTTCTGATATGATTTCTAGGCAATCTGTCGTCTTTTTGATCCTCATGTAGTAATTTTGTGAATGTCTGATTAGTTGGCTGACTTTCTAATTTGCAATCTTACAGTGGCACATGCAAGATGGAAAGTAATATAACTATATCTATATCAATATCACATGTTTGCACCCCCAGACATCATATGATATCAAGAGCACGCCAGCGGCAACACAATGCAAAATCCCCGAGACTCTGTTTCCTTGACACCCTTGGAAAATCATTTTATTCCTTCTTCCCTTGCATTAGAAAACATGAGTTTCACTGAGGTCAGCCTGTCTGTATGGTAATTCACTCTGACTAGACAAGATTGGCCTGTTCACCTTCCTACCTCTATTTCATTTAGTCCAGCTCAAGAAATAGCCAGCTTTGAATCGGGATTTTCTGGGATGCCACCCGGCGCTTCCTACACCTGCTCCTGGATGAATTCAAACTTTGTCTCTTTGTGATGGCACAGAAGATCTTTTTTAATTCATGGACCTCTGGAAGCTCAGTCCAGGGTGGGATAACTTCACAACTGGCATGTTGTGAGGCAGAGCATGTGCTACTGTGGCTGCCTGGTATTTGCTAAAGATCTCCCTGTGCACTCCAGAGCAAAGCCTTGCTGAATACATTCAGAATTCAGGAATGGTGCAGATGAAATGGGGGAATCCCAGGAGGGATTGGAAAGGCATTGGGAATGGTTTGAAAAATGCAACGAATGGTGGTGTGGCAGAATCCATTACTTATGGTCCAAAGAAGCATTAAAATATATCTTTAAGCTCCCTCCAGCTCTTAATGCTTACTGATCAACATTTTGAAAGCAAGATTTCCCTAAGGGCAAAGCTTTAATTCTTGCATGTGTCAAATAGCTTGCTTTTGGATGGATATACCATGTGTTTTTATAGCACACACAGACCTGTATCTGACTTCTTCTCCAGAAAATACATCTCTTTCCATGCTACCATATAATGGTGAGGATCCCCACAAAGTGTAAATTCTAGAAAAGTTGTGCTCTCTTGCAGCCCAGACTATACCTTTACCAAAGCAGAAGCAATGCCACTAAGGAAAAACACGGCATTCAATAAATGTAATTTAAGCATCTCCTGTGAATAGTGTCTAGGGAACAGACTGTTTTAGCACAGAGAAGAAGCGGCTGACAGCCTAAAGATCTTTTCAAGGATTAGATTATACAGACAATGAATCTTCTTAGGAAATGGATTTCATGTAGCAGGAAAACATTTTCTGAAATAAAGCTAGATAGAAAATAGAACCTGTTAAAACTAGGAACAGATGCTTTAAAAAGCAAGTTCTTATATTTCAGATGTCTGGGATACAAATCTCACAGAACTCTCATTCCAACTATCAAGCCTTGAAAAGGGAGGCTGTGTCCTGTTTTGTAATCCATTCATTCATTTTTGGGGATTAGAGAACAAGGAGGTCTGTGTGGGCAAAATCCTACCCCTCTGTTTTCTTGTTAATAATCAGACTGTCTGAGAGGCTTCCATTTGGATTCCTGCACTTAGCAGGAAGTCTGATTTGATGGCCTAAATGACCGCTTCCCTCCGCTGATTCTAGTATTGTTTATGGGCATGAGGGAACTTTATTTGACATGAGAGAACTTTTACTGATATGTTGCTAAGGCCTGTACTCCGAAGCACTGATGTGCTGTGGAGGGTGGGGGTAATAGATAACACATGCTTCTCCTGAGCTTGTAATAAATCAGTGAGTGCATAGATGTTGCATGCTACATTCTCACAGTGAGAACACCAATATAGGGTTAGTAGCTTTTCATAGGCACAGCTGGGCTGGTGCAAGCAGGCATTCCTGTCTCATCTTCCCTCCAAATGCTCTACAATGAAGTAACCCAATAATCTTGATGAAGAAAATTTTCATGAGAAAATCTATGTGGTTGCTCAGGATCAACATAACCAGTCAGTTGGCAGAGAGACCTTCCTTGAACGTCTCTCTGCCAGGAAGAAGCCCTCTACCAAAGGTTGAAGGATTATCTCCCTCTGTTCCCGCTGTACTACAGCCTGCCCTACACAATTTAGTCTGCCTCTCTCTTTTTGTAGTACAAAAGCAGAAATACAAAACGACATAATCGGTAGATTTCTTGGAATGGTTTGACTTTTGGACTCATTCATATAACAATAGTAAAACAGCAGAGATGGTGATGTAGGTCTGTGATATAAAATCTGCATCCAGGATAGGACTTTAAATTTAAAAAAGAAAAAACACATGTCAGCTTTGGAGGGGAAAAAAGAAATGGATTAAGTTAACCCACCTCTTTTGGTGATCTATTTCTAAAAGAAAAGCAGGATTTCCATTCTCTTTGTTGGCCCAAACGACACTGGCTTTGTTCACCTGGTGTGATTAGCCAATGAAACACACACAAATAGTGGAAGCTAGAAACCCTTCTTTTATTCCAAAGAGATAAACTTGGGGCAGATGCCACAAATCAATTGCACAAGTTTGCATATTTAGACAGTTTCAGGCAAGGAAGTTATACAGCTTTAATTATTATTGGTCAATGCAAATAAATAACTCCCTGCATAACATCACTAGGCAATTATATTTTCACTAGGGAGTGTGCTTCATTGTCTAAGCTCCCTGCCTCTGGGCATGATTTTGACTATACTGATGATGAACTTTTGGGACCCCTATGGGGAGGCAACCACTTGCAGTTTTAACTGTCTGCCTAATGAAAGAATAAACTTTCTCAAATGGCTTTAAGCTACTCCATCATTTCCCCCTTTAACACTCTGTGCCAGGGGTCTTCAAACTTGGCCCTTTTATGACTTGTGGACTTCAACTCCCAGAATTCCTCAGCCAGCATGCCTGGCTGAGGAATTCTGGGAGTTGATGTCTACAAGTCATAAAAGGGCCAAGTTTGAAGACCCCTGCTCTGTACCAACCCATAGTGAAGGCACTGATGTGTTGCTTTTTTGGGGTGTTGGAAGCATAAGTAGTAATTGGGATCATGGTTAGGAGTGTAGAGGTTTAGAACCATGAGTGTGTGCATCATCCCTTTTTTGAAACAATCCCTTAAGCACAGAGGAGCTCTAAGGAAAACTGCATATAGCACCACACCGTGAGTCCAATCACTCCAAAAAAATGTTATCATAACAATTAGCAATTTTAACCACCCAAAACTGGGTAGCCAATTGGGGAGAGAGTGCCATAGATTGAAGAAGGATAGTAAGGAATCATCAGTTTGTGCAATAGCATGAACATTGGCAGACTGGTTTGAGATTACCTAGACATCAGCAAGAACCTTATCCTGTTGATCAATAAAAGTGCAACTGCTAGAATTAATGAGAACATAAACATCTCCTTGGCTAGCTAAGAGGTAATCCAGAACTATACGATTTTGGATGACAATTCATAATAATGCAGTCGCTTCTGTTTGTAACCTACTGATTGCGTCTGCTAATACTCCCCATAAATCACTTTATTTATTAGTATAAACTCTGTATATACGTAGTTAACCCACAAACTCCTTTTGCTTCATTCTTATTTAGGGTAGATCAGCATCTACTGGATGACCTTAACAAACCTTCAATATATCAGCAAGCGGTCACATATCTGACTCCCAGATATCTAACAACAGCAATGGCTATAAAGAGACTTTTTTTGCTCCTAAATTAAATGCTGGATAAAAATACTAAAGATAAAATAGGGAATAGATTTTTCTTTGAAAGAACTTGTTAGTTTAAGTCCCGGGTTTCTGATGACAGGTTTCTAAGTTGAGCATGTGCTTAGTGTCTACACTACACCATACATGAGCAACTATGTTGATCTGGTTCTGGTTGGTGCTCCAGAATTAGAATTATACTAAAATTATACTAAATTCCAGGTGCTAAAGTTTGCCTGCCCTCTCAGTGATGGTACATATGTGCTGTCAGCATGTTCACTTTATGTGCCACCCATCTGCCTGTATAACCATTTGGATAACCCCCTGCCCTGAATCTCCCACCTGTGCCTGATGCTCAAACGTAATGGCATCAGGAGCCAGCCCATCCCCCTCTTTCCAAAAATACAAGGACATTCTCTCTTCTTGCATCTGAACAGATGGTCATGAATAATAAGTGAGTTTCCTGAGAGATGTTGCCAGTTATCAGTCATGGGACTCCCTCTCATTCTTACAGAAAAATATGAAATACAAATGCCTCTGTTGAGTCAAATCTGTCTATTTATATGTAGAAGGGAACTGCATCCAACTCATAGGCCTCTTCCAGTTGCCAGGGTGCAACTGGACCAGTATTAGCTAGGAGTTTTCTAACAACTTGGAGACCTGGAAAAAACATGCATGGAAAGGTTCTCATAGGCCAAATTTTCTCCAGCTCAATTAGTGTTTATGTATTGATTGTTGTATCAAAACACATCTCTAACTGTCCATGGAGTTGTGGAGATAAAATTAGGGAGGCATGAGTACTGGGAAGGAAGGGAGGGAGGGAGGAGGAAGGAAGGAAGGAAGGAAGGAAGGAAGGAAGGAAGGAAGGAAGGAAGGAAGGAAGGAAGGAAGGAAGAAAGAAATAAAGGAAGGTTATAACTCAGATTATTATAAAGAAAGAGTGAGCCAAAGCAATATCATTTGAGCATTATGATCTTATAATTAGACATTATTGTACCATCTTATGTCACAGTTTATCCCAGTTTTATGAAGCACCCAAAAACTCTTTTTTTCAATTGGAATATTTTTGAAGAGAATTTGAATCTTTGAATACCGGATGTGAAGAGGGAAGATGCATTGTATTTCTCATTTTGTACGTTGAGTAGATTTATTTTGCAATCAAGATCCATGAAACAATAACATCTGATATATTTTATCTTACTATTAAATGTCACAAATACCTGTTTCTAAACTAGAACACCAAGGAAGCTCCTGAATAAAATTGTGCATGAAGGAAACTCAGAAAATTGCTCTACCAAGCAAATCTAATTTTTTCTGCCCTAGAAGGAATTAAATTGCTTCAGTAAATGCTGAACTGCTTAGTTTGCATAAATGTTCCCTACGTGCATGCTTTACAATTCAGACTTAAATATGTTCACTTGGATAAAAGTCCCACTGGTTACATTTGGACCTGCCTCCTAGCAAGTATGATAGCAAATTAGAATACTTAAAAATAAGCACACCAAGTATGACATGATGGTGAGAGAACAGGTATATGAAACTCATAAATAGGCTGAGTTATTGGCAAACAGATGGTGGGCACTTATTTTTTGTATTGTGATGTTTGTTTAGAGCAGACACTTCAATGTCTTTCATCAGTTTTATTGCACATACCTTTATGTTGTGCCTGGGGCTTTTCTGGGCAGAGCAATGAATTCATATGATGATTGCTACCTTTCCTGTAAAGTTTGAAGCTTTGCATGTCAAGGCTGACTGAGAAATACTATTGATTCAGGTCATCTGCACACATGGGGTCTCCTGCCCCAGAGCTGGCAAAAAATCACACTACCCTAAATTTTACTAGCCACAGTGCACCCTTAATGCATATCCCAAAATATGTCTATAATGCTGTTCATACCGAGAATCACATACTAGTCTAGGGTGAGGTAAAGATTCCCTCAGTTGAAATTCCAGCATTGTCTAACCATGTGAAAAGCCAGCATGCTTACCCATGCATTACATTTTTTTTCCTTCTTTCCTTTCATACCCTTGTCTGATTTAACTTTTTCATTATTTCTTGAAACTACTGATTGACTGGTCAACTGTTGATCTATTACCTTCTAGGCTGCAGTTAAGAATGACAGTTTTGTATTTTCTGGCTGCCATCTAGTGGCCGTCTGGATATCTGCAGTTGCCGGATAAGTGCTGTTGAAGAGGAGAAGTTTGTAAAAGGAGGTGAACTCTGTGGGAGCCTGCAAAGCTATTTAACCATCCTATGAAATTAGATGAGAAGAAAGGATGAGTCAGGGCTCTTGAAAACCCTAAACACTGGGACGGGAATTCCTGTGTGGCATGCTTTCAAAACACAAGGGCAAAGTCTTTTCAGTTATACGTCTAATTACTTTGAGGGGCTGCCACAAAGAAGAGGGAGTCAAGCTATTCTCCAAAACACCTGAAGGCAGAACAAGAAGCAACGGATGGAAACTAGTCAAGGAGAGAAGCAACCTAGAACTAAGGAGAAATTTCCTGACAGTTAGACCTATTAATCAGTGAAACAACTTCCCTCCAGAAGTTGTGGATGCCCCAAACCTGGAGGTTTTTAAGAAGAGATTGGACAACCATTTGTCTGAAATGGTATAGGGTTTCCTGCCTGAGCAGGGGGTTGGACTAGATGACCTCCAAGGTCCCTTCCAACTCTGTTATTCAGTTATATTTTCTTTAAGCCCAGGGAATCAAGCTTTACACTCTGTAGATCAACCAAGTGACAGGAAGACCCATTGGGGGAGCTCAGAAGGATCTGGGTTCCCTCAGAGCTGAAAGAGAGCTAAGGGAGATCAGGGACTGGAAGGGGGTAGTCCCACAGAAAAGCAGCAGAATTAATTGGAGCTATGGGTTTGCTAAGACAGAACCCCTCATTTCAGCTGCTTCGCCTCCTCACAACATCAGCATATGCAGTGGTTGGAGGCAGGATAAGACAGAAAAAAAACATTTCCAGAGCAGAATATCTCAATGTTTTATGTATACAAATGCACATATCTTCTGCTAGGGAGCTAGCAGAAAGAAATAAGAAACCATTGCACAATTAGATTAGTTTAGTTTAGTTTAGTTTAGTTTTATTGAATTTCTATACTGCCCTTCTCCCTAGGGACTCAGGGCGGTTCACAGGGCATATATAAATAGGTATACAAAAATTAAAAGAAAATTAAACCATGCCCAATTAAAATATAACAATAATGAAATAATAAAACCAATTAAAAACCCAAATTCCCCTTCAGGCCAGACCAGCTAACTCAAACAAGTGGGTCTTCAACCCGCGACGGAAGGATCGGAGGTCCGATGCCATCCGGAGCTCAACCGGCAGTTGGTTCCAAAGTGCCGGAGCACCCACAGAGAAGGCCCTCCCCCTGGGGGCCACCAGTCGACATTCCCTGACTGGAGGCACCCTGAGGAGGCCCTCTCTGTGGGCACGCACAGGGCGGAGGGGAGTTGACGCCGGCAGCAGGTGGTCCTCGAGGTATCCCGGACCCATGCCATGTAAGGACTTAAAGATCATAACCAAAACCTTGAACCTCACCCGGAAGACAATTCGATCACAGAACAGTGGTTGATGTAGGACTGTCAATGCTGCTAACATCGGAGGCTCTTGTTTTGACAACATAGGGAGATGCAGCCTTTTTCTTTCTATGCTTTACTCTTAGAATTAATGAGACTTGAAAAGGAGGAAGAATGTGATGGGAGTTAATTAGACATAACAATTCTGGAGCTTTTGAAATAAGAGATGATAAGAAATGGGTTGGAAACAGGAGGGGAAGTTTGCATTTCAAACGAATTGGAGAATGTGATTTATGACTGCAAATTAGAGGTGGGAATTGTGCTTTGATCCTATGTGTTTAGGGGAAGGGAATTCAGATTTCGGCTTCAACCATGTATGTGCCGAAGCTATGCTTTTCTATTAAAGATTCTTTAAGGTAAACAATGCCTTAAAGTTCTTTGAAGAGTTTCATTTGTTGGAACCATGACAGGACAGCTAGCAGAGGATCAGTTTCTGACTAGATGTCACAGCCAATGACATATAGTAATTAAGGACTTAGGGAGGGCCATGTTCAATCCCACTCAACCATGAATACCCATTGAGTGACTTTGGCTCACTCTCTCAGCTCACATTGCCTGACAAAGCTGGGGTAGGGATAAAAAATGTTCCTGAAAATCAGAAATGGTGAATCTGGTCCATCTTTCAAGAAGAGACTGGACTGCCATCTATCAGAAATGGTGTAGGGTGGCGGGTTGGACTAGACTACATAACCTACAAGGTCACTTCCAACTCTGTTATTCTGATTCTGATCCTGATCCTTTACCCTAGAGATTCAAGATGGAAATAAATTTTTAAAATGTGCTTAAAGTGAGATACGGACAACTTTATGTAGTATTTAATAGCCAAACCATTTATTTAATAGCAATTTGTATCTAACTCCTGCATTCGTAAAACATTTGGACTATAAAAGTGCAATTATGACATGATTTCTGTCAGTGAAGTGAATTGGTCTGATTAAGCTTGGCTATCTTTTGATCTAGATCAGCATTTCTCAACTTTGGCAATTTTGAGACGTAAGGATTTCAACTTTAAATTCCCAGCCAGCATTTCTGTCTTCTTGGGTTAAACCAAAAAATTTTATGTCATAAGAAGCTTTACTAATTGTGCCATGGGATGGAAGGAATTAAAAACCCAAATAGGCATAATTAGTGGGTAATGATGGTTTCTTCAGGCACTTTTAGGCCAGCATTAGTCACAGGCAACTTCAAAGAGTTGGTAAATGGGATTACAGGGAGCTAGGAACATTTTAAGTTATTAATATTCATATATTCAACCCATTGCCCCTGTTCTGTGGAATCACAATATTCATACATCTCTCACAGTATCACATCACATGCATGCACACAGTATCTCTTTTCCTGAGGCAGCAGTAATTTTATTTGTGAGTCAAAAGCACACAAACACTTCAGCACACCCTATTTTTAATATTTTTAATATTATTTTTATTATCTGTTATTTACTATTTATTAATATTATTATTATTTTTAATAATCCTAAGACTCAGCTCAAAGTTAATTTTTGCATGATGAAGATGTCTAAGAATTGTGCTCAGTCTGGGATTACAGGAACATATTTGTGCATAAAGATGTTGAAGGGGGGCAAATGACAAAATGTGCATTGTGACATCATAATGCCAAGTCTGTTCTTTATGTCCTTGTGTACATATCATGGTGCATGTCATACTTGGCATTATGGTTAGGAACAGATGTCTATGTGGCCATATAATGTTTTTAAGTAAGACTGTGGAAATGGTTTGCTATTATCTTTTTCTGGGATCTTTTCCCCAAGGTATTCTACCAACCCTTGAATTTCTTGGTAGCCTCCCATTCAAATACAGTTATAGTCCTCACTTAGTGACCAGTTGCTTAGTATTATGACAGACCCCCCCAAAAAATAGCGTCTAATTCCAGAATTCCGATGGTGATACCTCCCTCTGCAGTCACCTGACCTTCTGGGTTCTTGGAAACTGGCTTGTATTTATGGCTAGTTGCAATGTTTCACAATCATGTGACACTATTTACATGCTGCTTTTTGCCAGACACTGTCCTTTTTGAGTAGTTTCTGGGCAAAAAAACACCCACAGGAATGTATTGACCCGTGGAGTTTGCTTATCAATCACTGCAAAAAAGTGGGTCACTCAGATGCCTTGACTTACAACCATCATGACTTATGACAGAAATTCCATCTCCAATATGGTTGTAAGTTGATGACTATCTATACTAACCTGCAAAGGGTGAAGGGAGGGGCCTCGGAGAACAGGAGGAAGAGCCTCTACCAAGGTAAGGATCAAATGACTTAGGCTCATTTCAAGAAACCAACTTGAGAAAACTTTTCAAACAAGGCTCCTCCTTAATTCCCATGAAGATAAAAATGAGGGAGAAGTACATTCAGACTTTCAAGAACCCATTACTGTAGCTGTTCCAATAAAAGGAGCCCTAACCTATGTGGCAGTGGTCTTTTTAGCCCAGTGTACCTTCTAGGTTGACCTAACTAGGTCCAACCCAGGGGTCTTCAAACTTGGCCCTTTTATGACTTGTGGACTTCAACTCCCAGAATTCCTCAGGCAGGGCACCTTGACTGAGGAATTCTGGGAATTGAAGTCCAGAAGTCATAAAAGGGCCAGGTTTGAAGACCCCTGGTCTAACCCTACTCATCTTTTTTCCTGATCAGCCAGAGAACTCCCACCTGAGGCGAGTTCTTTCATTTGAATTTATTTGTAGATTGCCTGATAGGGTGAGAACACTCCTAGCTGTTTACACACAGTGGATACAATTTGATAAAAGCAGATATTAATAAAACCTACATTGGATACATTCAGAAACACAGCAGCGTCCCTGCAAATACCCCACCTTGATCATGCTTCCTTGAGAAGAAAGGAGGAATGCCTCACCTCCGCTTCACTCCCTGCCTCTGACTGCAAAAAATTCCAGCATGAGCAAATCATCCTCAGCAAATCTGCTTTTCCTCTATGGACAGTCATTATCTGTAAGTGCTTAGTTATTTTCCACTCAATCGACATGGAACACGGGCTTGCATATTCTGCAGACCCAGCCCTCCTTTTCTTGGCATAGTTGTAGGATTTCATTCCATTTCTTCCAAATGGCATCATTTGAACTTTTTTTTTCCCCCTACACCCTGGAAAAAAAGAAAACCTGTTAGATTTATCACTGGAATATAAATTAAGATGTTGATTGTACTACACAGCTGCCAACAGTGGAGCAGACGGAGGGTGCAGTAGGAGGGTAATGAGCCAATGCTAAAGATGGAAATGCTACAAGAGGAGCGAGACTGCAAGTGAGAATATCTTTAAATGCTTGGTCTGGTATTGTCAACTGGAATATGACTAGTTTCAGGAAATTATGGCAGGTTCCAGTCTATTTTGCTCAGAGGAGATGTTTAAATATGCCCATAACAGCTTCCCTCAAACTTGAAGTTTGGCTCACAACTCCGAAGTTCCCTGCTGCAGATCACCAGGGTTGCAACACTCTGGATGACTATGAGAGGACAGCAAAGATAAGAGTTCTGTGTCTCTTTGCTGCCCCATCATGGCCATGCAAATTTTGCAGCCCAGATATTACAGAGGTGACTCCTGACCATTTTAGACCATGGGACTAGGTAGGACTAATGGGAATTGTGGGAAGGACTTGCTGAACAGTAAGATCAATCTTGCTTGGAAGAGGATTACAAAGCAGTGGCCAGAGAATAATTTTTCTGCAATCTTGTCTGTTCACACCCATCAGTGCCCTCTTAATAGAAATCTGACTGAGAACTCAGCCTCTCTTAATTCCATGTGAGAATGGACTGCTGTGGGACTTAGCAAAAGAAACTCAATATGGTCCATGATGCCCTTGTGTAATGAAGACTCACATGATTTTGGATTGACTGCAGGTATCATCTAAGATAAAGGTAAAATGAAACTTGATAAACTATGGCGAAAACAAAATCCTAGTAGCTATGGAAATCAGCATATAAGCAGGAGGGGAGGATGGGCTGGGGATGGAATTGAATAGTAATTCATTCTAATCAGCTGTGATTTTATGTAATTGAGCATCATCATATCAGCTGGTGATTTGCCTGATGTTGATTGCTGAGTGTTGTCAAGACAATTTAATCAGATAAAAGCTGAACGTGCATTTGGGGAAACAGGTTCAGCAAAATCCTGCATGGCTTCAAGGGTGCTACAGGCCTATATTCAGCTTGCAAAAATCACAAAAACAACAAAAAGATGTAAAAAAAACCTAACTCCTTATAGCAGCCCTGAATTTTGCTGTCCAGATCTGGTAAGGACTGCTTTTCTTTTTTCTTACTGGCACAGATTAACTAAACATCAAGAGAACTATTGTTCTCTTTCAATGTATTGTCATTACATCTTGTATCTTGCTTCTGATAACTTACTTTTGTGGCTATGGGATTGTTAATATTTTGTTATATTTCATCTTTGAAATACTTTAACACATCAGAATGTTAACTATTAATCAGTTGACTGCAAATGAGGATTCGTTGCAAACTAGATGTTTGCAAAGTAGCAAAGACAGCATTGCAGCAATGCAGAATGCCAGGATAAGGCAAGATCTACTATCACAAAATATAGTCCTAAATATAACTGGAGGAAAAACACCTCCAATGATGCTTCTTCCCTTCCTTTTCTCTTGCATTTTTTTCCATTAGAAAATCCATCTTGCTTGAGGTTAATTGAACTCATCTACCAACTCATTTGGATGGTATCAGGGTAAGGAAAACCATTAACACATATTTTCATCTTTTTGCATTTTTGTATTTGTTAAAACATTTTCCAGTTGCCTTAGGACAGGGGTAGGCAACCTCATGAGTCATAAAAGAGCAGAGGTTGCCTACCCCTGCCTTAGGATATAGGCAGATAGCTAAATCCATGGATGTATACAAAAAACAAGCATAATGATGCTTAATACGGATTGTTCCATAGATGAGGGACTTGTTCAGCAGTATCTTGTTGGCAGATCAAGGCAGACTACAGACCAAGGACATGTTTTGCTTTAGGTGCATACGTATGTGTCTGTGTGTATGTATCTCTCTGTGTGTCTAAAGTCATTATATCATCAAAACACTAATGTGACAGAGAATGCCAACTGTTAATTTTTTCTGTAGGTTGCCAAAGATTCTAACCCCCTGCTTGCACCTGAATCTGAATAAGATTGCTGATCTGTTACCTTGCATGAACGAATGAACAAATGAATGTTAGCCAGTTTCTATTGATTTGTTGTCCTAGTTCTATCAGCATGTGGTGGGGAAGAAAGCAAGCAAAGCCCAAATCTCCATTTTGGCTTTCCCCTCTAGAATGATGACCCTCAACCTTTTGGGATCAATCTAGCTAAATAGATTTCTTCCTGTTTTCTTCTTCCATATTGTACCTGTAAGATGTTATACCTATAATCCTATAGGAATATATCAGTCTAGCGCTTGGAAACTTTTAGGTCCTTTATGACTGCTACCATTATCAGTGTAATAATAACAAACCACAATCTCTTTTCTACATATTGACAAATATACTAGAAAGAGAGATGTACAACTTGAAACAGGACCTAGCTACATCTGTATCTACTCGAAAAGAAATGGTTAGCACTACCCAGTAGGTGTAGGATGCAATATACAGGCCCTTCAAAAACTTTCTAAATCCTCCACTGTATATCAAGTATACTGTGTTCTGGATCTTCTAAAGGTTAAATTTATTTCAAAGTTAATCAAACTACCCTCATTAGAGCCAATTTGGATCTCTCTTAAATCTTGCCTTTGACTTTGTAGGCTCCATTTGCTCCAAAACGTGTCATACCATGATTTTCTAAACTGTGTACATTTATTATATGTAAACCATAAACCATAAGTATGGTCATTTTTTTTAAAAAAAGAAATCCATTTAGTTTTATTATTGCAGTCTCATGTTGTTCATAAGTCACACACGATAAATCGAAGTTCAGTCAAGGTTCAAGCCACACTGTGATTAGTATCACAGAAATGTTATGAAGCCAGTTTATCTGGTTGACAAAACATCAACAGCACTTTAATTTCATGGCAATGGTCAAAAAGAAAAGCCAATAATTCTCAGAGTTCAGAAAGGTTAACTGACTCAAGGTTAACATACCAGCTGATGGTAAAAACCACAGGGTTTTTGTGGATCCTCAAGGACACATTGCCTGGCAAGAAAGGATGGCCAAATCCAAGGCTGCACAATTTCTGCCACAACTATTTTAGAACGAAGAACATGTGTCACAGAAATGTAGGAGCCACAAAAAATTGTTAATAACCTTCTGTATATTTGGGCAGTGTATTTTACTTCACATAATGAAGTAAAAATCACAATCACAGTTCCATAAGTAAGTAGTGCAGTTTCTTCCTTTATATTTGAGCAAATATATAAACAAAGACAATATTGTTGCAAGCCCTCTTGAAAATGGACAGTTTTGTCTTGCCCAATTCATGTTTAGTTTTGCAGAATGAAATAAAGGCAACTATTTTCATACTCACTTGGTTCTGTAAATTAACAATTTTCATTCAAAGCACCTCAAAAAGCATCAAATGTTACTGGACTCTGAGAAAAATAAAATCTAGTCTATAGATTCTCTAACCCCAAGTTAAGCCCTCTACCGTAGCACATTTCTGCAAAAGAATGGTTAAATTCCAACTAACTTCCAATTAAATTGCAAGGTTAGGATAGTTTTCTTCTTGAGACCTTGAGAACTGCAGGCAGTCAGAAAAATACCTGTATATTAGATCAAAGATGAATAACTCAAACATTTGGTTTTACAGCAGGTTGCAGGCGCCACAAGGATGACCCCTAAAAGAATGAGGTCTACATTTTGCTGCTGAATTTTAGCAGTGTGATCCTGGGATGCTAAGAGGGTATCACCTGTAGTTTGCCCTCTCCTATGCTAAATAAACAACTGTATCTAACAACAGGAGGCATCACACCTCTATCCTAATGCTTCAGTAATTTTCTAAAGAGATCTCGGAGTTCTGGATCCAAATTCTTCCTTTCACTGCACCAATTTATTTCTCTTCCTGGTGCACTGAGAAGCTGTTGTGTGTCTGGATCTGCTCCAAATTCCACTGACCGCTACCCAAACTTTCTGGAGTTGGGTGGCCTTGACAAATAAAATAAATGGCTAAAAACGTCAAGACAAACTGTGATGAATTCAGATAGTACTAAATTCCAACTTTTATCAGACCCAGACAGCCATGGTAACAGATGTGGGAATGCTGAACGGCCACTCTTCCCTCCGTCAAGCTCAAAAGAACATGCGGTTATTATACTGGGGTGTAGATGTTTACAGTATGTGCAATTTTGTTTTACAACTTATTAATGATCAAAGAAGCACAGTAATATTCCCCACATGTGGCATGTTTTGCCAAAATCGCCCTACTTCAAAGAAGCAATGCCCATTTGGATTTTTATAGTTGGGTTCTGATAGTCATAGTGGACTAAAATATGTTGCTTCAGGGACTTTATTTAATGACTTGCTGAGAAAAAAGGGCTACGCAGTTTGAAAGAAAAGATATTTGTCTTCTTTATATATCTTCAAAGCAAACTGCAGTATTCTTCAAGGCAAGCTTGGAAGAGACAAGAAATTTTTTGAGATAAAAAGGCAAGGGAAGGTATATATATATATATATATATATATATATATATATATATATATATACTATTAACAATGCTTCTCTATACTTTTCATTGTTTGAAGCCATCCTTGCTTCTATCACCCACGCACTAATTAATGCAGTGTCTATTGTTCTTTAAATTTTTCACTTGTTTTTTCAGGTTCTCATTAATTTCATTCAATGTTTTCAGTCACTCCCTTCTACATACTGATTAATTTTCCTTCATAGGTTTGTTTTGTGATTCAATCCTCAATCCCTCATTTAATTTCATTCATTTATTCACATAACCAATCACTTTCAATCTAATTATTTCATATTGGTCACTCACTTTTGCATTCAATCTACATTCAATTATCCCTCTCTCAGGATTGAGTTCTGGTTCTGGTTTTACCATATCCTATTCCAACTGCATTCAGCTTACTGCTATGCTTTGCCTGACATGCACAACTCCGCTTCCATATAACAATGTGGCTTAGTCACATCTTAGTCACAGCCATTTGTATTTCTTTCAAAAAAACATTCATTCCTCCCAACACTACTCTTCTATTAACATTTGCTCATTTTAACATTTCTGCAGCCGTTTTTCTATCGGGGCATACAAATCCATTCATCTGGGTTTTTATCATTTATGCTTAACTTGCAATTGTTCATACCTTTTTAAAAATGAATATTACTGTATTCTTCATTGCATTGACTTTCATACTCCTTACTGTATCATATATCTGATATTAACCCTACATCATTCTAGTTCTTAGCCTTTGGCAAAAAAATAAATAAATGCCCATTTACATTCCCTACTAATATGCCTCTAATAGTATCACAAGACCTCCTTATACATGTATCCATAAATACATTAAATAAACAGTGGGACATCACAAGCTTTGTCTTACTCCCTTGCTCAGTATTGAACCATTTATTTTCACATGTATTTCTGTTCCATTATACACCGCTTTTATGGCATTCAGTAACCAACTTCATAATTTTATACAAAGCATTTCATAATTCAAGCCTATTCACATCAACATATGGTTTTTCTAAATCAACTGTTTAATAAAGTTTGTGTCACATTCATACATTTATCAGTTAATTGCTGAGGAGCAAATATGTGGTCTACCCCTCACGGGCATAAAACTGCATGACTCTTCTCTAATTTTGCTCTTTATCACCTCAGTACATTTTCAGTCAATAATCTGCCCAACGCTTTTTACTGACACTTTACAAATTTTCCCTTTCTATCACTTTCATAAACACATTGCACACCTATATTACTTTCAATCATTGATTCATGCTCTTAAACAAGCATCTCTCTTTGTTGTGTAGCTCTCTATTTAACTGTTCACTGTATACTTTAAAAATACTGCCAGCAAAAGTAATTATTCAAAGCCAAAGCAGCCCGCTTTTCTCCCCTAATCAACAGGGTTTTATAATGTTGATGTGAGAAGTAGAAACATATTTTACAGCATAAGGTGCAGCTTTTACAAAATCTGCAGGTACGGCTTTCAATGTGAAACTTTAAGCAGTGCTATGGCCTCTGAGGGACGCGGTGGCTCAGTGGGTTAGGACGCTGAGCTTGTCGATCAGAAGGTCGGCAGTTTGGCGGGTCGAATCCCGAGTGCCGCGTAACAGAGTGAGCGCCTGTTACTCGTCCCAGCTTCTGCCAACCTCGCAGTTCGAAAGCATGTAAAAATGCAAGTAGAAAAATAGGGACCACTACGGTGGGAAGGTAACAGCGTTCCGTGCGCCTTTGGCATCTAGTCATGCTGGCCACATGACTACGGAGACGTCCTCGGACAAGCGCTGGCTCTTCGGCTTTGAAACGGAGATGAGCACCGGCCCCTAGAGTCGGAAACAACTAGCACGCATGTGCAGGGGAACCTTTACCTTTACCTTTATGGCCTCTGAGAACTGTGACATTCAAAAGCATGTTCTGGTTATAATGGAAAAAAAACTGAGCCCAAATGTTCAAAATTTTTATTAGCTTTTTTTCCCTGCAAATTTGAACAAGCTTTAAAGAACAGCTTGTTAGGTTTAATTCCTTTCCAAAGCCACAAATCCTCTTATTTCTCCTGATCTTTCTTTCTACTCTTCCGCTGCTTGGACAGTTCGCTGAGTCTCTGGTCCAAGCGTCTCTGGAGGTGAGCTCTCTTGGTAGGATCCAAGGACTTGTCCTTCATCCCACTCCCAGGGTAGAGAATCCCTTCCTTGCTGATTCTCTGCCGGGCATTTGCTTTGGCTTTCTCCCCACATCCATGAACCTGTGGGAAATAACGACAGAAGATCAAGATAACCCAGTAGAAAAAAGTATTAGTAAAAGAGCTACTTCATATATCTGCCCTAAACTTTACAGAACTATACAAGTAGTTCACTTGTTTATTGACAGTTCTTTTAATTCCAAAAGCAAAAAAAAAGTGATCATTTCCCCTCCAATAGAAGCTAAAGTTAAAATTAAATCATCTTTTCAGACAGCTTAAGTATATTCTTTTTAAACTCTACCAGTGGACAGGAAATCTCTATTCCATCTTCTGGGAAAGTTTGTTTCTTGGTCTGAAAAAATACAATTGTATCATCATTCTGTAAACTTCAACATTATGCAGAAAGAAGAGTATTGGAAGAAAGTCAGTAGTGACACAACTGTATAAATACAACAACAGATATTTCTAGATACCATTGGCAAAACCCAATGAGCAGGGCCGGACCTCTGGAACAGCAACCCCCCGAGATTCAGACGGCCCAATTTGGTAAGGCCTTGAAAACCTAGTTAGTGTATTGGTTGAGGTTGTCTTGTAATGGTTAAGACAATAACTATGTGAGGCTTCAGATGCATTACATTCTCTGCTGTTTTAATATTGGTTGCTGTTGTTTGTCTCCTTTCATTTTATGTTAGCCATCCAGAATCACAATTGGAGAGTTGGGCAGCCAATATACATTGCATGAATTGAATGAATAAATAAAAGTATGTTTGAAGCAAAGTACCAAGAATAATAATGTATATCTAGGGGCAGATTGAGCATAGCAATTCTTAAATTATGAGGAAAATATGAGCAGAAAATACCTAGAGGGAAAAGTTAAGCACTTTAATAAAATAAAAGTTGTAATAAAGACTGAAAATGGCTTTTATAGAAGTCTGTTTTATTACTAGTAAGTGATGATGGAATCAGGCAGAATTTCTGGAATATAAGATTATAAGATGGATCAACTCAGGCCAGAAAGCTTTATTTTAATAAGGATATCACCTCTATATTTTATCCAAGGCAAAAAGAAAGTATAAAATACTTTGGTGAAAGATTTGAAGCAAATGCAGAAATTAAATGGGGATTGCCCTGGATCAAACCCAAGCATACACCTAAAATGTCCACATTTATTAGTTCTGTCTTAATTGATCAAGCATTTGGGCTGGCCCACATGAATTTTTCCATGACTTAAAATTCTAAAAAGATTAAATCTTCCCTTTTTCCTCAAATGAAACCTATTCAAATTCAGGGTGTGAGACAAAAATTATTGAACTAAGCAATATGAATATGTTTTTAAAAACTAGCTTTCACCAAGAGTTCTGTTCTAATGCTTTTAAAATTACTCATGATTTTATAGTTAGTCTTTTGTGGCTAGATATTTCAAAGAGCTTTCTTCTTCAAGTCAGAACTGGTCAGTAACACTGAGCTGTAAGCTTAGCTATAAGATAAAGTTCATATGAGATATGATAGTAAACATCATTCTTCAGAATCTGGAGGAATTATATTTGTTTCATAAGTGATACTAAGTCTTCTGTCAACTACAAGATATATGGAAAGTATAATATGATATGTACTGAGACTAGAAAATGTTGATACTAAATTGGTTGCAGGAGACGACCAGGCTGAGCCCAAGGTGTGTGTGTGTGTGTCAAACATATCAACCTAACTCCACAACCCTTGAAGTCTTATCTGGCGCCAATTTATGTTGACCATTGGTAGATAAGATTTTTATGTATAGGTAGCATGAAATAAAACTTGTAATGATTTTGAATGCTATCCTGGCTCTTGATTTTTTTGCCTGATACTGGTAAAATGCCAATAAAAACATATTGGTTTTGTTGTTAAATTTTACAAAACTTTAAATTTGATTTAAAGTCTGATCTATGTTAACATTCAGCAACACTGTGAATCTCACTTTGACAGTTCACACTTCTTTAAATGAAAGCAGCTATCACACTGATTGAAATAAGAAAGATTTTATATCTTTTTCCTGCATAGGAATGTGGGCTTTTTCTAGTCATTGGAACTATGAGAATAGCAGTGGGAGTATCATTGAAAAGACAAAAATACTACGCCTGTTATCTCCATGGTGCCGAATGGATTGAGTAATATGAATTCTATTTCATCTTTCTAATCAGTGGAATATGTGAGGCAGTTAACAAAATCTTGAAATATCCACCCACAAACACACCATGCTAAAACACCAATTGCTAAAACCAGTAACATTTATGTTTAGGTTTAGGTTTTATTAAATTTTTATACCGCCCTTCTCCCGAGGGACTCAGGGTGGTGAACAGGGCATATCATAAAACTACAAAAGTACAAAAGTTAAAAAAGAATTAAATTATTGCCCAAAGTAAAAACAATAAAAATATATACAAATATTAAAACCCTAAGTAACTCCCCATCAGGCCAGGCCAGCCTGTTCAAACAAATGGGTCTTTAACCCGCGCCGGAAGGAGCGGAGATCCGGTGCCATCCAGAGCTCAACCGGCAGTTGATTCCACAGAGCCAGGGCGCCCACAGAGAAGGCCCTCCCCCTGGGGGTCACCAGCCGACATTCTCTGACTGGAGGCACCCTGAGGAGGCCCTCTCTGTGGGAACGCACAGGGCGGAGGGGAGTCGACACCGGCAGCAGGTGATCCCCGAGGTATTCCGGACCCATGCCATGTAAGGACTTAAAAACCATTTAAGACATGAGATGACTGTGAACTTGATCCAGCATATCTGAAGGGAACCAAATAGGGAAAACTATTTTACCTAATTCTGTGCCTTGGATGTGACTAGAGGGGATGAAGGAAAGCAATGAAACTATTCACATGAGGGAAGGTGGTAAGCTATCCATTATTCAAGGGTTGCTGCTGCTGTTATTTTACCTTATAGCAATGTCTTTCATTTAGTTGCCTGTCGACAAAGCATTCAATAAACAGTGCATCTTTTAATCCAAATTTCTGCCCATTCAAACTTTAAGGATGTTTCTCTACAGATCAATATTTTTATCCGTGAATTGCACAATTCAATTTGTTCTTGACCGAAGCTTGCTTTAAGATTCACAGCTGTTCTAGAATAAATAGTTAGTACATAAAAACCACTCTTTTTAACCTGCTTTTCAGTTTTGGTGAGGACCCAAAATATGCAGACCTTTTTCTGTATATACTTATCTTTTGGATCAAAATGGTCTAGTAACTAGATACAACATTTTCCCCATGAGATTAAAAGAACCTATGATCAATTACTTCAAATAAATCAGGCCCAATGGAAGACACCTAAAAACATTCCTTGTTGGTAATCAATGTAATTATTCCTGTCAGACAGGATTTAAAATGTGCACAGACCTGACAGAGTTGGAGAAGTAAACATTTCCACATTATATAAGACCCCTGGCTATCCTTTGAATGGGTACAAAGAACATTAAGATCTATTTTTGAGGAGATGCAAAGCATCTACACTCTCTAGAGCACAAGACTCCTTCAAGTACTTGGGTATTGGGAATGAATGTGAATGGGGGTTTAAAATAAAGAGGTGCTTTGGGGTAAAGAAAGAATGACTCACAAGCTTGATGGAAAGAACACAGAAAGATCCCATTACTTCAGCATTAAAAACAGATATCTTGCTCCACAAGGTTAAGTGCCTTTCAATGGTCATTAGAACAGTCATTCCACTGAAGGATGCACATTCTCTTCATCCAATTCATTTTGAAGAATCAAGAGAGAGGGCAGTATGTGTGTATATATACATTTAAAGAATGAAGGAGAGTGAAAAAATATGTCTACTTTCAGTGCTTTTTTTGTAAAAGAAAAAGGTGCCGGAACTCACACATGTCGTACAGCCCACTTTGCTTACCCTTCAAGGTTTTATCCCAAAAAAGGTGCCGGAACTCCGTTCTGAGCGTTCTATGAGGAAAAAAGCCCTGTCTACTTTAACAGGAAACAAAACCATCCTTTATATTAGAAAGAGATAAAAAGATGTTTCAGGAGTACGGATTCCTCATAAAAAAATAACTCCATTAAAATACCAAGAGGAGAACCAAAAAAAAAATTCCCACTACATTTTAAAACCTAAAGCAGGGGTCTTCAAACTTGGCCCTTTTATGACTTGTGGACTTCAACTCCCACAGGGCCAAGTTTGAAGACCCCTGACCTAAAGACTATGAGCAAAAACAGCCCCGGAAATCAACATTTTTCCTCCTTACTGCACAGCAGGGGATGCATTTCCAGTCATTGGGAAATTAAACTGGAGGCAACTATAGCTTCAATTCTTTTGTGAATTATACCCTCTCAGTTTATTATGCTATGTTACTTTCATACGGTTGAACTCCCGTCTCCACCTTTCTAAAGACAGATTTTTTTCGCAAGTATACATTTGTCTGCTTGTATATGCACATGTATATATTAAATGGCAAGCTAAGATAAATGGGGGGAAAGTTATCTTCCACTGGATTTGCCTATACTACAGGTCTGCAACCCGCGGCTCTGGAGCCGCATGCGGCTCTTTCAGCCGTCTCCTGCGGCTCCCAGTCCTCTGCCATGTGCAGTTCCCCCCCCAAAAAAGTGGGACTAAAAAAGTTCAACCAATCAATTCAAATATGCAGGGCAGGTGCATATCTCACCTTGGCTCCACTCTTCAGTCAAACCCTGTTCTGCGCATGCACGGATGTACGTGCATGTGCACACATTTTTTGGGGCTCCCAGTTTTTCCTTTTGTGAGGGAACCAGTTCTGAGTGGCTCTTTCACTGTTTCAGGTTGCTGACCCCTGGCCTATACTGTACAGCCTTTATTACTAGGAGCGTCCTTGAAAAGTCAACTACACTGAATATTTTAAAATAACACCTCAATTTCTCCCGAAAATTATGCTGGCTCTGAAAACCTGGGGTGGAGAAGGGAGAAAATGGATGTGCTTTGTCTGCCAAAGAATACCTCTGGGATATGGTGGCTGAGACAATAGCGTCTGTTGCAATGCTGGCAGAGTTGTCCCAGAGTTGTTACGCTGGCTTTGCACTTGGAGAAACCACATGTGTTGTCAGCTTTAATTGCTGCAGAAATCATAGCATCGAAATTTTCCTCGGCTGCAATTTCCTTTTGGGATTTACTAGATGCTT
Organism: Vipera ursinii; assembly: GCF_947247035.1. Lineage (NCBI taxonomy): Eukaryota > Metazoa > Chordata > Lepidosauria > Squamata > Viperidae > Vipera > Vipera ursinii. The sequence continues at coordinate 111,352,306 of NC_139512.1, read as the reverse complement.
TTCCTAAATAAATATAAGGGCATAAAATAATTAAGAGAGCAGGTACAAAAAGTTTGCATGCAACACTTTAGTATAGACATAAAAAGGTACAGCTATGTTGATCAAGAGTTTAGGATCAGCAGTGTATCAAACAGGCAGGTCACTGGCCCTACGCAACCAGATGGCCAACAGATAGCACTAACATCTCCTTCAAAAGGAAACAGTAAGATAAAGTGGGCAAAAAAGAGTAGGCAAAGTAGGATAATGGAGTAGCAATAATGAGATTTATTTATTTATTTGTTTATAGGACTTTAAAAAAGGTAAAAGTTCCCCCTGCACATGCGTGCTAGTCATTTCCGACTCTCATCTCCGTTTCAAAGCTGAAGAGCCAGCGCTTGTCTGAGGACGTCTCCGTGGTCATGTGGCCGGCATGACTAGACGCCAAAGGTGCACGGAACGCTGTTACCTTCCCACCGTGGTGGTCCCTGTTTTTCTACTTGCATTTTTACATGCTTTTGAACTGCTAGGTTGGCAGAAGCTGGGACGAGTAACAGGCGCTCACTCTGCTACGCGGCACTCAGGATTCGACTCGCCAAACTGCCGACCTTCTGATTGACAAGCTCAGCGTCCTAACCCACTGAGCCACCGTGTCCCTTTATAGGACTTATATGACTCCTATTTCAGACAATGTCGCTCTTTGTGGCTCACCACAATCCATAAAATACAGTTAAACACAAAGATACCCTTCTGCCACTCAGGTGCCAGACCATCCTCAGAGCTCATTCTGATCTGGGCAACGTCTGCTGCTCTTAGAGGAGATGCCCCATTGGCTTATGAAGACAAACTGCCTGAGACTAGCCGAACTATCTTTGAAGCTGCCCAACTAAATTAGAAACTCTTTTAGAGAAAGAACACTTTAAAGGAGGAAGAGGGATGAGGGCTGCTGACAGGAGAAAGCCATACATCTGGAGGGTGTCATAGTTTGAGAAGGCTGCTCCAGAAAATTTTACTGATTCAAAAATTCCCATGCCCAAGAAATCCTACTGCCTCTGTATTTTACAGCAGTCTTATCAATGCACCAGAGGGGATTTTCTTCCTCTTTAGCAATCTGGGAGGATGTGAATTTCAGAAGGTAACTATGCACATATTCAGTGGTTTCATTCCCCCTCCCCGCCCCCGCCCCAAATTATCAGTCATGGGAAATGGGTACATGTAGAGTATGTGCAAATATTCAGGTGCTTGCATGCACCCACTCTCCTAGCCAGGCAAAGGGAGTTTTTGTTGTCTATTGATACCATTTTTCCCATTTGTATTGGTAAGCTCATGTATAGCCTCTATGTGAACATACTGTAAAGATCCGAGAAAGAGAACTATGGTATGTGAGAAGATATTAACGTGCTCTGGTTCAGCTAGTTGTCAGCTAAGGAGCTGTACTTTGTCTCCTCAAAATGTTCTAAGCAATAATCCAACCGCACAAAGCAAGCCCATGTTGTGCCCTAGGTCGTCTATTCCGATAATTTCAGAGATACTGATTTGGGGGTAAAATCCATATATTTCCAAACGCCAGGACAAATATTTGGCTGACATTTTTTTAAAAAAAGCGCCTATTTGTGGAAAATGCGCTTCCTAGATCTGAAATTATTGGTTGCTCTCAGAAGTAGTTGCGTTTTAGAAGTAAGCCTGCTTCTAGCAACTCCTTCTGTAAGCACAGTATAAAAACAGGACACTTGATATTTAAACCAGAGAATTGGCTCTTTTGGTTAAAATTTCCCCGAAGCTCCTCAAAGGATACGCTCCCTTTATCAGGAGAGAATCTATGTAGGGATTACAAAGAAAAACAGAATAAACAGCAGATTAAAGAAGAATGCAAGGGGTATATTTTCAACTGCAAATGGAAGAAAATGGCTTCTTTACCTCCATTTTTTTCTTTCTTCCCAATTATTTCCTGAAGATTTACATTGGATTCTCGGCTTTGTTTCACTCTCTCTTCTTTCTTGGCTCTCTCTCTTTTCATCCGTTCCACATGCAGCGTTTTCAGATCTGTGGCCCCTGGGCCAGCACCGTTTCCCCTTTCTTCATTGCCTGCATCCATTTCTTTTGGACAGCTGTGAATTAATTCATGCTGACAAACCGCAGTATCTCCTAAAGATAATTCTGTGGGAGAATCTTTCTTACAAATGCTTATGTATCGTGCGCTGCCTTCTCCTGTGCTCATGTGCTGCAGCCCATATTCTTCAGCCAACTGATGAATGAGCATTCTATCATGAGCATTTAAAGAGGAAGGGAAATCCAGTTGGACTTCACCGCTATCCAGAAACTCCAATATTCTTGCTTTATGTTTAAATGAACTTTCGTTCTCTTTGGTTCCTGATGGCATGACTTTGCCCGTGCTTTCCAAGGAACATTCTGTTAGCCTCTCTCTAGGTTTTTGGACAGGTCTTCGTTTTGGTTTCTCTCCAAGAGCCTTTGGGACTGGGGAAGTTCTGCATTTAAATCTCTTATCCTGGTCACAGAGACCCATAGAGTTCTTGGAAGCGTAGTTTCCAGGTACAATGTCATCCAGGTATTCAAAGGCTGTGCGTACTTCACCGTGGGTGCTCATATACTCTACCAGCCGTTTCAGAAAACTATGGTTGCTAACAGTGTGAGAGTCACAGATTACAGCCACATGACGCCGGGCACGGGTAATTGCAACATTTATTCTCCTGTCTTCAGCGAGGAATCCCACTTCACCTACGTATCATAAAAACAGTAAGTCAGGATGCAGAGCTTCGCAGATCATGTAAGGTAATGATAATATAGGCCATTTTACTGCAAGCATATTTCCTCAGAAGCAAGTTAGACTGAACTCCATGGGATTCAGTGAAGTAGATTACTTCTTTCTATAATTATCTAAACTGTTACCCAAGAATGATGTTTCTAAAATGGATTCAACACATGAACAGAGTGCAGGCATAAGTTATTTAAAAACACATTTTCAGCAACAAGAACCTGCCCAAGCAGATCCCATGAAGGTTTCAACAGTCATACTGTATGATATAACTTCTTTATTATCATTATCATAAAACTATGAGATCTGAGGTGGGAATATCATTTTGCCTGTGCCTAATTACAAATTGAATGCTCATGGTGACAGACTACAAAACATATGTAGCCAAGCCTCATAATCACACGAAAACATAACTAATCCAGTGCTGACAGTGTTTATGGACACCATTTTGACAGAGTGATGGCTTGTAGAGCAATGATATCTGGAAATGACCTTAGGGACAGAAGGAAAAGCCTAGTCTAGACAACCATCATGGTACAGGTATCTCAGCCCACAGAAGGAAAAGGGGTGTTCAAAGGATCTCAGAAGGCCCTCCCTAGTTTTTTGAAAAGTAAAAGTAAGGGAGAGGAGAAATGCTTAAATTCAGGCTTGTTTTCATTTCAAGGTGAATACAGTTTATCAATCTGCTTCAAATTTACTTATAAAATCATTAATTTTCAGAAAGGCAGATGTTTAGTCAATAATCTAGTGTGGAAAGCCCAAGGAACACTCAAGCTTTGGATAGGCTGCAATATTATTTTAATATATGTTGCTGAGAAATCCAGTTTCAATCCATTTTACTTTTAAATAAGGAAAGCAAAATTCAATAAACAGCCAGGAGCTAGAAAAATAAGAAATTTTAGTACTTGATATGACTTCAGAAAGATGTTCAAGTGTTCATTTTGTTTCACAATTGGGAGGAAAAGCATATGGATTGTCCATGTTGATTAAATAAGCTTTATAAAGTTTTTGTCCACAATAGAAGTGCTCTGAGACTGGAGCTATATCTGACAAGCAGATATAATTAACATGAGGAAGCTTTCTTGAAGTGTTGCAAATGCATTTTGCTCATTTCTAATTATTAACTAGTCTGATAAAGGTCAGAAAAATATTTAGCACAATCTTTAAAAAAAGCAGCATCCAAGATTGAATAAATAGTTAGAAATGGCAAAGCCTTTTCTAAAAGTTATTTCTGATCCCCAGTTTTTTTTAGACTTTATAATAACATATAGCAAATGCCAAGATGAGTCAGCTCAGCCACTTAACCGATGGGGTTGAGTCCTGTATAAGGAGCTTGGCAGAAGACAAATGGAAAAATAAACATTAAAGGGCACATTAAAATATGTGAGTCACCAATTGGTGCTTGAGAAGCCTAACCTGGGAAGTAATTACCAAGTGTCAAAACTATATTAGAAGACATAATACATAGACAACAATGAACCACAACTTGCTTATCTATTTTAATCCATAAACAAGAAGGCAATTTTTCTCTCCAGCAACCATATGAAACAGAGAAGAAATCCCTCTCCATATCATGCCCCACCTCTTATAATGGTAAAGAAGAAAAAAATATTTACAAACTATAGAAACATCTTTTGAGTTACATTCACAGTCACCTGAATAGTTGTGATTCATATGACTGCATGACAGAATTTTAAACTGAACGACGGTCACCATAATTACCAAATGGTTGACTCAATTATTTTACCATTTCCTTACTATTCACCATTCTGGTCTCTTTTTTAAAAAGAATTTACAGGAAATCATAATGTTCTTTTCAATTCCCCAGCCAGAATCATGAATCAGTCACAACCACAGCAACATGCAGTAGCATCAGTGCTTCTTGTAAATTCCTTGCTTTCATTTCGCATTGCTCCAGGTTATGACCGATTTACCTTTTCTATTGGATCTTACAAAAGAAAGAATAACTGCCTCCTTTTCTCTTCCTTGGAAGCCATCCACTGATTTAATCTCCAGCTCCGGATATTTATGACACAGATGTTTCCTTAGCATATCCACCTGAAAAACAAAGCACTTATTGGCACAGGAAATGAATGCCGTTTTACTGAAAAAGTCCTCTCCTTCCAAAAGTAGACAATTAGAAATTAAGCATCTAATATACGGGAAGGCAGACTGCTACAAAAAAGGAACAAAAAGCTACATCTGATGTGCATTCTTGTTTAACACACTATTTCTATATGACCTACAGCCCGGAGGGTGGAATGGGGACCGTCCTAATTTATTTATTTATTTTATTAAAGAGTTTTACAAAAACAAAATTTTACAATATATCCCCAAATCCCTCCCACCCCAAACCCACCCACTTCCCCCCCCCCCACTTCCCAGAGCTAAATACAGGATTATAGTTACAATAATCATATTCTAAATAAATATTATGCATAATATACAATTAACCAAATTCATAATGTGCTTTAACTCCCCTTTAACATAACTACAAACAAAGTACCAATAACAATATCCCACTAAAATCTACTCATAAGCTAAATGGAACTTTTTAGTCCCATATTTGTTCTGAATATAACTTATCCATCTCCTCCAAACTGAAATATATCTTTCCTGTGAATGATCTTTCAAATAAGCAGAAATCTTAGACATTTCTGCAAGATTCGAAACTTGTAGACCAATAGATGCTGGAAGCAATTGCTAGCTCTACACCAAACAGCATACAGAACATGTAAGTCCATAGAGATCAAGAAAATAGAATGAAGCTCTGCCTCTACCTCACTGAATTTATTTAATGTTAATGAAAGTAATTTCGGTCCCTGAAGATCCAAATCAGTTTCATTTTGTGCTTATTGTGGGGTCACTGGTACTCTCTGAGCCTGAAGGTTTTCTTTCAGTCATTTCATTACCAAACTAGATAACATCATCAATGCTAGCATATTTCCTTCTATTGTTTTGTACTCAGCTTTCAATTTTTATTCAGTAGGACACAGTATGTGGCAGTGGAGGCACTAACCTGAAGATTGTAAGGAGCGATGACAGCTATATCTCTGGCTTTCACACCAGCTTCTATCAAGGCATCTATATGCAAACCACTAAGCTGTATCTCACCTGGGAACAAGGAACAAGCAATTTTAAGGGTGAAGAAGCAGGCACACAGGTTCAGCTAGAAAACCAAACAGACCCTTAAACCTCATTCCACATTTTAAATAATAGAAAAACCAGCAATCTGTGTCTAATCACCTAGTATATAAGCACAAGTTTATTTGCTAGGAATTCAAAGATTAAGGTAAAGGTAAAGGTTCCCCCGCACATGCGTGCTAGTCGTTTCCGACTCTAGGGGCCGGTGCTCATCTCCGTTTCAAAGCCGAAGAGCCAGCGCTTGTCCGAGGACGTCTCCGTGGTCATGTGCCCAGCATGACTAGATGCCAAAGGCGCACGGAACGCTGTTACCTTCCCACCATAGTGGTCCCTATTTTTCTACTTGCATTTTTACATGCTTTCGAACTGCTAGGTTGGCAGAAGCTTGGACGTGTAACAGGCACTCACTCTGCTACCCGGCACTCGGGATTCGACCCGCCAAACTGCCGACCTTCTGATCGACAAGCTCAGCGTCCTAACCCACTGAGCCATAATTCAAAGATTATAGGAAGCCAAAAGAAAATAAAGGTTTTCTCATTATATGGCTTTCCCACTGCTTAAGAATTGCCATTTTCCATATATAGCAGCTATGCCATAGGTCACCTTGCTAAGGATTCATGTTCTTAATTTAGATGATGATCTGTGGTTGGGCATATGGCAAACCAAGAAACATTCTTTTGTTCAATTTATTCTTTCACCCGGCACTTGCTGGTCCACATCTCATCACACGAGAAAAGAGCTGTCCACAACTGTTCCTTGGCAAATTTAGCAAATTCACATGTGTCATATGCTGTACATGGTAAACAAGAAAACATTTTTAAAAGCTACTTTATTTATTTGCAGTGTTTATAAGCTGCCCCAGTTTACATGACTCTGGGAAGCGCACCTTAGCAAACTAATACCGAACGAGTATTTCCTATCTAGAAAACCTAATTGAAATTATAGTAAGGAAACTTCATAAAGGCAAGTAGAATAAATGTGTGCCAGAAACAAGCATCACTGGTACCTGTCCATACAACTTGTCCAGCTTTTACCAAGATGTAAGTTGTGTTGCTGGAGACCAGTAGATTGGTCTGGGCCAGGGGTAGGCAACCTTGGCACTTTTATGACTCGTGAACTTCAACTCCTAGAATTCCTGAGCCAGCTATGTGGCTCAGGAATTCTGGGAGTTGAAGTCCACGAGTCATAAAAGAGCCAAGGTTGCCTACCCCTGGTCTGAGCTTTCAGCTTGGCCAGGGGAGATCTACCTATTATTTAGAACGCCATCACAACTTTGTATTTGATCCTAGAGTACAGGTAAGAAATTTGTGCTCATCCAGAAGGTGGTTTTATTGCTATTTTTTTTATTGAAAAGTTTTATCATACATTTTATTTTTAACAATCCCCCCTACCCCTCCCCTATCCCTCCCTCCTTTCCCCTCCCCCCCTCCCCCCCGACTTCCCAGAGCTAAGTACAAGGTATAAAAAACAAAAAAAAAGAATCATAAACAACCATATGCTAACAACCGTAAATTCTAAAATCTATCACTCTCTAGTTCATATAGGATAACTACAAACACTATTAATATAAAATATATAAAATAAGAAAAAAGAAAAAGAGAAAAGAAGGGAAGACTTATTCAAATACTACATAAAACTTTTTAGTCCCATATTTGTTCTGGATATACTCAATCCATTTGTCCCATATTTATTCTGGATATACTCAAACCATTCCTCTTAACAGTTTAATAGCCTCCTTAAACTTCACATCCTCTGGATTCAAAATCAAAGCCTTTTCTTTTTCCTTTATTTCATTCTCCAATTCTTTCCTCCTAGCTTCCACCGCACATCTAAATTTATTATTCATATATATCAACACCCCTCTCATATAGGCCTTGCTAGCATCCCAAACCATGTCCATAGAGGTGCCCTTATTCATAATAATTTCAACAACAAAAAAAACCCTTTATCCGCTGTTTACATTCATCCTTAAAAAAAAGTCATTAGTCAACAAAATAAAATCGATCCTGAAAAAAAAATTGATATCTGTCAGAAAAAAGAAAGTATAATCCTTTTCTTGCAAATGTCTTTCACGCCAAATATCTCACAGTTCCAAGTCATCCTTCATTTCAAAAAAGGATTTAGGCAGTCTAGCATGACTTGGGACACACTTAAAAGCTCCAGCCTTGTCCATCTGTACATCCAAAACACCATTCCAATCCCTCATAAAAATAAAAAATTTTATAATCCAACTGGGCAAACTTCGTATAAAGTAAACTAAAAAAGTCAGCTTGTTATTGATCATTAATATTGAAAAACTTTCTTCCTCTTCTGTGATGAATTTAGTCCATTAACGTTCCAAGTTAAAAATTTAATTGCCATGCATATCATCCCAAAGCTCTTGGAGCACTGCTTAAATAGGACTATCTTTTTTAGGCCGTACTCCTCCCACTGCTTGGCTGTAAGTACATTTTTCTTTTATTTTTCTTTGATAGTTTTAAAGCAGCACGCGTCTCCCTCTGCTCTCCAGAATCATCCAAAGAGGTTATAGCTTGATCTCCTCCAGCACCATTCTCCTCTGTCTGTCCATCTTCAGCCTCTTGGTGTTCTCCTTCTCCAGATCCCTTTGCAGCTTCCAGAAGTGATAGAGGGGTTGCTTTTAAAACATTATTGTAAAAATCACGCGCCTGCATCACAGTGGCCAAACGGTGCCTTTTACCTTCATACATCACCATCAACCCAACTGGAATCTCCCATCTGAACCTTATATCTCGTTGCTTGAGCTCTTGCACTAAAAATGTAAAATCCTTCCTTCTCCTTAAAATCTTTGGAGGAATTTCTTTTAGAACCAAAACTTCTTGATCAGCAATCACAACTTTAGTACCATAGGCAGCTTGAATAACTTCATCTCCAATTTCCCTCTTTACAAAATAAACCACCACATCTCTAGGTAACTTTCTCTGTCTAGCAATCCATGAATTCACACGAAACACTTTTTCCATGCCTCCCTTTATTTCAGATGCTGGCTGATTCAATACTACTTCCAGAGCCTCAGAAATCAACTGCTTTAGGTCTTCCTTAATATTCTCTTTTAAACCTCTGATTCTAACAGCATATTGCATCTGGAAATATTGAGCAAGACTCAGTTCTGTGTCCATTTTTTCTCTTAAATCTTCATTCTCCAGTACTTTTGCTTCTAATATGGCATTCTTTTGAGTCAAATCTTCCACTATTTCCTCCAAATCTTCCACACATTCAGCCACTCTATACACTGAAGACAAAATGTCTACCTTCATCACTCTGAACTTCTCTTCCATCCTCTCTTCTATTCTCTCCTCCAATTTCTCCAATTTCTCCTCCATCTTTGCAAATTTATCACCCATTGTTTCCAGAATTACCTGGGCATATTTTTCAAGAGCATCTTGTAGATCCTTCGGTGTCAATACATCAGGAAGAAGCAACGCTTGTAATGATGACTGTTGCATCGGAGAAGTTCCAGCACTCCTGAGAGCTTTTGGGGAAGATTTAGCCGCCATCTTTACTTTCACTTACTATGCACTTTCACTTTTAAATTTATAAAATCCATTAAGCTAGAAAGCAGCCATAAAAGTCCTCTTCACCTTTTCCTCCTGTACCGCTCTGCCTGCTCCTTTTATTCCATGGTCTTTCCTTCTGGCAGGGGTGGTCGCAAACGCCTGGCTCCGCTCCAGAAATCACGGAGCAGAGACGCTGACCAGCTGGGAGCAACCCAGGCTACGGGGGAGTTCGATCCTTCAGCCGCCCAAGCTTTAAGCTCAGGCGGCCCCGGAGAACTCAACCCCTACCTGGGGGCTCACCCCCTCCTCTTCTCCCGAGGAGGGGGCTTCAAATCCACCCGAACAGCTGATCGGCGCTGTTTCGGGTGGAAATAACACAGCTGAGCCGCGGGCAGCCCGCAAGGGCTGTCTCCGGCGCCGCGCCGCCACCGGAACTGTCGTTTTATTGCTATTTTTATTGTTGATATTGTTATTGTTATTATGGTGATCCAGAAGGTAACAGACTACAACTCTCACCATCTCTGATCCCTGTTAAAGCAAAATGGAATTTAACACTATGTGGAGAATTTAAAATTCTCCATCCCTGCCCAGCCGCCCCCCCACTCCCCAGTTCTTTTCTATAACAAGACCAATCATGGATTTTTTCTCCTCATCACCAGCTATTTTTCCTCCAGTTAGAACAATAAACACTTTTCTACATTGTTCATGTTTTATTATTCATGATCTATTGCCATTTGCACAAAGTTTGGGATCAAGACTTTATTTTCCTAAAAGCGATCTGGTTCCTTTTATGTTTAAGTAGGCAAGAAACCAATACCAATAAAGATTCTCCTAGCAGATTGAGCCATTTTAGAGAATTGCTCAAAAACCTAACATTATTTCAAATTTACATAAGCAGCTTTATTCAAGTTCAGAGAATCAAATGTTCCCGCATATAAAAAGGTATCCTTGAATGTGTCTAATGAGACAGATACAGACTAGCACTAGATTACTATAATTTTTCTGTTTAAAAAGTGGGAATGAAACATAATACTCCAGACTATTTGACATTCACTTATGCATCAATGCTCACATGAGACTATTTAGGGCTGCAACCCTATGTACATATGTTAAAAAAATAGATGCCAGGGAAAACAGTGGGCATCATTTCAGAGCAAACATGAGTATGAACAGCTTCTAAAATGTGTGTTATTTGCCACTCAGTTTTGGCCTCCATTCTTTGTACTCACAAAATTTCAAAGCTAAGTTAACTATAAACCACCACAAGTGATTTCTACCTAAAACCTATGAGCATGTTTTCTACCAGTTTGGTAGTCTTTTGTTCCACCAAGGCTAGATTCCATTCACTTAATTTATTTATTTTATTTATTTTATTTTTATTCCATTTATATCCCGCCCTTCTCCGAAGACTCAGGGCGGCTTACAAACTTAGCAGTAGCCTTCATTCTATGTATATGCCTGCTTATTAGTGCTTTCACACACCTCCCAAGCGGCATTATTACAAAGTCATTATTACAAAGTCAGCTTAATTGCCCCCAACAATCTGGGTCCTCATTTTACCTACCTCAGAATCTGGGTCCTCATTTTACCTACCTCAGAAGGATGGAAGGCTGAGTCAACCTTGAGCCTGGTGGGATGTGAACCTGCACTAATTGCACTAATTGCACTAATTGCAGGCAGCTGGTGTTACTTAAGGAGGCATTAGCCCACTGCTCCACCAAGGCTCTTTCATGGAAACGTACAGGAAAGTTCTCTTTCTGAACTGATAAAGCAGCTTCTTCTTTTTAAAAACCTCGTGGCAGCTTTGCAAGCTGCTTCAATCCCACGTGCATGCACAGCCATTTCATTGCAACATTGATTTCTATTTTTTCAGACTACTCATGAAGCCCAATTTAAAATTCTGTCACTTTTAACTAAGGGGGGGGTACAAAGTTCAAATTTATGAAACTAAGTAAGAGTTAGAATTTTGCTACTTCTAATCACAACCAAAATTGTACTACCTTATGTCTCTTTCTTGCTCCATTTTATATTTTATATCGACTCATTAGTCATACTATAGTACAATGTAATATGGATGGAATTTTTGGCATGTGAAAAGAATTTGATGAATCTATTTGTCTTATAGTTACTACTTGCATTTGGACTCCCCCCCGCACAAAAAAAACAACCCACCCAGAAACAAAAGTTTGAAAGCAGTCTTGGAAGCCATGGCTAATTTAAATAAGTTATTCACCTGCCTTAAGGATATAATATATGCAATTGAAGCATGACACGCAAGAAATTTCCTGACATATTCAACTATTTCCATAAGAGTTGTACCTGTGATCACGCATATAGTATTTCAGACAATAACTCAAATTTTATAATACTTTTCTGGTACAAGGAAACTTTTTTACCTGGCATCAGCTGGTATTGCAAAAACACTACATGGGTAATATAAACTGGAGTTTTTGGGGAAAAAAAGATGCCACACAGGAAACAAAAATCATGAAGCAGAGTAAATGATGGTACCTGGGTTTCCTCTAGACTGTTCTTCTTCCACTTCAAGTTCAAATAAATCACAACCAGCCGTATCTATAAGCAGCAATGGGATACTGGTCTCTTCTGTAGGGGCCACTCCTGGCAAGTCTCTGTCGAGTTATTAAAACGTATTACACAAATTACTTTTGCAAGAAGCTGTAAGCTCATTTTATTCTCTCTCTGCAACTACAAGACCTTGGAATCTATTCTTACTTATTATGTGGAAACAAACAATACATGCAGCCTGATGGGAACATAAATTAGCACATATGGTGTTCCTGTTTAACAGCAGCATTGCTTCTAGTAACGCATATATCAAGCAAATTACAGAATAGGGCAGTTAAAAATTGTTTTCAATGAAAGCAAAGAATAAAATTATAGACGAAAGCTTTCACAGAATACAACTACTTCCTTTGCTCAGAGGCAAAAGAAGTGTGCTTTGATTTATGGCTGGAGACAGTAATGTGACAGCTGTGGTATTAGAAAAAGACACACTCTGTGGGTCTAATAACCATAAAAAGATGTTGTTTGTACTTAAAAGAGACATATTAATCATCAATGTTACAGAACCACAGTTGTTCCTTGCATACCTAATTTCTGAACAAACACATGAAAATAATTTTAAGGGATCCAAGGATGAATATGATTTGAAGTATGAGAATGTAATTTATTTTTTAAAAAATTGGTTACGTACAGAAGCTATTGATAAGAAATGACTCAGAATATAAGATCATAATACCACATGATCAGATATAATTGTGGGGTGTGGAAATGAGAATACAGAGATGTAAAAGATCACTCGCAAGAACGTTATATTATGGAGTGGAGAAAATGGATTGAGTATATCCAGAACAAATATAGGACTAAAAAGTTTCATGTAGCATTTGAATAAGTCTTCCTTTCCTTTTTCTTTTTTCCTTTTTTTTCTATATATACTTAATATTAATAGTGTTTGTAGTTATTCTATATGAGCCAGAGAGTGATAGATTTTAGAGTTTATGGTTGTTAGCATATGGATGTTTATGATTGTTTTTTTTTGTTTTTATACCTTGTACTTAGCTCTGGGAAGTCGGGGGGCGGGGGCGGGAGGGGGAGAGGGGTAGGGAGGGAGGGGGAGGGGAGGGGGGATTGTTAAAGATAAAATGTATGTTAAAACTTTTCAATAAAAAAAAAGAGATGTAAAAGAGAGGTTTATCTTCCCTCCCAGCATTGACTCCAGGGGACCCAGTTCCCATCAAACCTGCAAGTTACGTAGCCCAGCTCCTTCTGTCCCTTGGCACTATATTTCGTTTGTACAATAATGTCAAAGCAACTGATACTTGGAAGTGTATTGATATTCACCAGTATATAGACAAACAGGCTTGCCCTGTCATAGCTGTGAAGAAATTCTCTACAGGTACATGAAGGACTAGAATTATATCAAACCCCTTCTCCAAATCAAGAAGCTGTTGCTCCTGTTATTAAGTATTAAAAGTATTATGTTTTTAAGTATTAAATAACCAAGTTACAATTTTGTACTGCCCAGGAACTGTGGTGAATATTAATTGTATTGGTTCAAATAAAGTGCTTTCAGAAATCGTAGCTTACAAGTCAACATATTTTAAACTCTAGTTACTATTCAGTACAGTCTGTTGGTCTACATAATAAGAGAAAAAGTTGTAAGCTAAAAGTGGAAATGACAACAAACTTCCCACCCACCGAAAAGGATGGAGGTTTGTCAGCATGAATATGCGCTGAAGCAGTCTTCCTGAAAATCTCTGACTAGAATGTTAAGCTTAATGGACATAATTTGTTCAAAACTGCATTGTTCCTAATAGCATTTTCTCCAAAGACCAATTCTTTGTTCTGGATGGAGAAGTAAGCAATTACTGTACTGTTTTTTTTAAAAAAAAAACAAAAAACAAATATTTCTGCATTATCCTATTGCAAGGTCTCAGATACACAGCTGGTCTTTCACACATTGGTCAATATAGAGAGACAATGCCAGCAGGTTACTAAAGCTTTTGTTCTTCTCTACTTATACTCTTTTTTTAACCCCATTTTTGTTCTTTTAAAATAATTCCATCTGCAGGTTCGAGTCCCACCAGGCTCAAGGTTTACTCAGCCTTCCATCCTTCCGAGGTAGGTAAAATGAGGACCCAGATTGTTGGGGGCAATAAGCTGACTTTGTAAAAATGCCACTTGGGGGGGGGGCGAAAGCCCTAATAAGCAGGCATATACATAGAATGAAGGCTATTGCTAAGCACATTGATTTGTGCTTCTTAGATTGTAAGCCGCCCTGAGTCTTCGGAGAAGGGCGGGATATAAATGGGATTAAAAAAAAATCATGCCAAAAGATTCTTATATCAAATAACTCTCCCTTCAAAATTTAGATGCAATCTTTTTTTATTTTTTTATTGAAAAGTTTTACAATACATTTTTTAAAAAGACAAAACCCTTCCCAACCCCCTCCCCTCTCCCCAGCCCTCCCCAATACCTCCCTCCCCTCCCCCTCCCCCCTCCCCAACTTCCCCGAGCTCAACACAGGGTATAAAAATACAAACAATCATAGTCTACCTTATGCAAACAATAATAAAATATTAAATCTATCGCACTTTAACTCTTATAAAATAACTACAAGCAATTTAAATATCACATCAATACTTATTCAAATGCTAAATGAAACTTTTTAGTCCCATATTTATTCTGGATATAGTCAATCCATCTTCTCCACTCCACAATATATCTCTGTTGTGAATGGTCTTTCAAGTATGCTGAGATCTTTGCCATTTCCGCCAGATTGGAGACTTTTAAAGTCCATTCTTCTATAGTCGGCAGTTCTTCCTTCTTCCAATATTGCGCTACTAAAAGTCTCGCTGCCGTAATTAAGTTCAACATCAGCTTAGTGTCCACAACAGTAGTATCAGTAATAAAAATTTAGATACAATCTTTATGAGATTAAAGCTACTGGGGCAGCAAACCAATTCTCACTTTACCATCAGCAGTTATTAAGGAATGCAAAGGAGAATTGGTTAAAAATACTAATTTAAAAAGAAAGATACACACTGCATGATCAGGGGTTTTGTCTATTTTTGCACATCGACATTTCAGAGCTTTGGCGGGAAACATTTAGAATTCCAACATTCATGATCTATTTGGTTAGTATGTGACTTGTAGGCTTTTGGAGTATTCATAGGGACAAGTTTTCAGATTTAATCTGTGGAGAATGCACATAAATATTGGCCTCTCTGTCACTATCTAAGGCTTCTTTGCACTGTTTACACTCCAAAATGTATTCTTTACAACCCAAAACACAAATTAAATGTAGACATTAAGCCAATTGTTATCATGGCTTAGTTATCATGAGATTCTTTTTAATAATGGATAGCATTTTTATATTATTGCTGTGTTAAATGGATTTATTACACGTAGGTATGGCAGCTCACAAAAAGCAGCATGAAAGGAATGCAACAATTGTAAAAATCTTTGCAACAAGATTAGGCCCTTTCATTTTTCACAAGAGTAAAAATCAGACTAAAATGATTCAGAAAAGCAAATAATACACTTCCCCGTGTATTTGAAAAGCTGAAAACAAAGTTGCAATTGAGCCAGTGTTGAGTCTTCTGCAAAATTTTGCTGGGAAAGCGTTTATGGAATATGATGGTACATATTTCAGAATAATGTACCTAGCATCCTGCCGAGTACAGTTGGAATTATTTATACTTTTCCTTAATACTGAAATGGCTATTAAAACTACAATTGTGCATGCTTCTTTGAACACAGTAAGGTACATTGTTGGGGGGGGCAGGTTGCCATTTAATAACACTGCTTGTAACCCCCTCTGTACAACTTGTAAAATTTGAGTAGTTTTGCCAAAGTCTTTTTACCTCCCATCTTGTATTTTCTTATAACCTGGTGATGATTAGAAAGAGGGGATCAGAATATTTCAGTTCAAGAGATTTTCATAGAGCTTAGCGAAGGCAGCAAAAATTTATAGAGCTTTCTTCTATCAGGAGCATCAGGCCCTACTTGTGACACGAACATCTTCCTTCTCTCAAAGCAGCAACTCATTTTTATAGCTGACAATTTTTTTCACAGACTTTAGAAAGTATTTCACTTCATTGGCCATCAATATTATGTCCTGAAATTATTTTCTTGGTGATTTAAAACTCTGATATAATTTCCTTTCCACACTATCTGGATGAAAATGTTCCCTGAATTGTATCTATTTTTGTTTTAAAAAACCAAACCTTTCCTTGTGTAGCCTACCTTTATATTTTAGGAGGTATAAAGTGAAATACATATGCCAATCCGTATTTGTACATCTGTAAATGATACATTGGTTCACGACAGAGAAAATTCACTGTTCCTAACAAATGAGGAAATAGATTGTTACAACATACAATGAAGTGCCATATTCCAAAACTTCTTCAATCTTGGTCTTTCTAAATATTGGGTGTAATTTATTATTTTCTTAACAAATAGACACATACACAAGCTACATGTTTTGGATTATAGTTACATTCGTAACTGGGGAAAAAATGCAAATATAGCGTCACAGTTTATCTTTGTTTCCTAGCTCTTTGAGTCTCTTATTCAGTTTCCATTTTTAAATTTTAAAAACTCTAGGATTGGATGTCCTCTGAAAATGTCTGATCACACAGCCATGAACCAATGTATCATTTTACTTCATTTAGCTGAGAAATACTGTAATCAATCTAAGGATGCCCTCTATGTAGCCCTCATAGATTTGAGGGAAGCCTTTGACTCTATACCAGACATGTAAAACTCGCAACATCACATGACGCCATGCAACGTATCAGGGCGATTTTGCCATTGCCGGCAATGAGGTGGGCGTGGCTTCCCCATGATGTGTGCGGCCTGCGGGCCGGCAGTTTGACACCCCTGCTCTATACCATGAGAAGAACTCTGAAGAAATTAGCTACCACAACACCCTCTTCTTAAACTAATAACGCTATTGCATCATGGCATTACTATTGAAGTTTAGGGCAATATTGCTGATGACTTAATTAAATGTGTCTCTACTTGCAAAGTGTTAAACAAGACTATATGCTTCCTCACTACTGTTCAATTTTTACATTATCAATAGTGTTAAGAGTTTGCTAAGTTAGAATTACATCCACCCTGTCTTGCCCACTACCCCATCTCTATTCTTCTTAATGGTGAAGATGAAGTCCTACTCTCTAAAGCAAATAGACCCTCAAAGACATCATAAAGCTCTATTGCTTTACTGCCCCAGAAAATGCCTCAAAATAAATTATTCTAAAACAAAGGTATTGGTATCCTCCGGGAAACACTTTAAAGCTCTAATTGGATGATTAGCAGCAAACTTATCAAGCAGGTTAAATCCTTTAAGTATCTAGATATCTATTTTCAATCTTCTACTTGCAAGTCTATTCACGCAAGAAAGCTACTAGCAAGAATCCAAGAAGCATCTCTTGTAATCACTAAATTTGCAGATCTGGAAATAATGATCTTTCAGAAGCTATTAAACTATTTAAAATTAAAGTTCTGGGCATGATGTCATATGGTGCTCAGCTGTGTATCTATAAGCAGTCCTCTAGCTTAAAAGCAATTTAAGTCAAATTAAAAAAAATCTTACTAAAAGTCCCTGGTTCAATTTCTTATGCTGTAATTTGACTGGAACGTGGCTGCATTACTCTTGGGGCTCAATTTTGTTGTGCAAGGATCTGGCTGAAGGAATCCTAGGGAGGAAATTGCTTTGTCCATCTCACCATAGGTTCTCTGCCACCCTAAGAAGGCATATTAGTGATAACACAATTGTCTCTCTTCTCTGGACTATCCGTAGATATTTCTTCAATATTCTACATGTCCCTCATAGGAGACTATTACAACAGCCTAAGCATTACCTATTAGACCAAAATCTGGCAGATATTTAAGTTTTCCACGTGAAAGCCATAACTATTTTCAGACATGGGGGTAGAATCTGTTTCACATTTTCTAGTAAAATGTCAGCTGTATCCCCAATGATAATAGAACTTAATATTTCCTGGTTGCATTGCCACTGTGATCAGGAGACCATGAACCTTCTTTTGGTGACCCCTCTTCAGAAATCTATAAGAAAGTTTCAAAATTGCTTTCAATAGCTAGAACTCTTAGAAACATCTGGTTCCCCCATCACATTATTAATTACTGGGTATTGTCTCAGGATTTTCTTGCAATTTTCAAAATTCTTTTATAATATGAATTGCACTGCTGTTCTTTTTTCTTGTGTTTGCTCTTGGACCACAAATAAACTTGGAATGCTTAAATTTTAGAAGTTAAGTGAGGTCCCAAAGGGGGGGACCTCTCCTTCAAGGCATGCCTAGGGCCCAAACCCCGTATAGACATGAACCCTGGCATCTCTGTTGTTTTTCTTGTTGTACTTTAAGGGATGGTTTGACTCAAATGAATGAATGAATGAATGAATGAATGGATGGATGGATGGATGGATGGATGGATGGATGAATCATGAATATTACTGTAATGAATAAGCAAACTCCCCTGTCAACCAACAGCCAGACAGCATTGGGGTTAAAACTACTTCTCTTTTAAACAGGGCGATATCTCACTCCCTTCCCTTTCTATGTAGAAGTTTTGTTTATTTTAGGATATCCCAAGTTGATCTCCAAAGAAGGAAAGAAGGAAGAGTCAAAGCAAAGAAAAGAAACAGGGAGCTAACATTCTCTTCTAAGTTTCAACAAAAGTTGGAATTTGCTGGAAAGGTTGTTAGCAAGCCTAACAGCATGACAGCTGGTGGGCCAACAAGCCTACAACGTGCCTTCAAGCTGTTGAACAAAACTTGCATGCTGTAACCTTCAGTGCAGAAATCAGCTATTTGCCAGTTGAAAATGGGGCAAAAGGCTATTTGCTTGAACAGCGCTAGAGGAAAAGATTTAGTGCAGTCAGGAGAAGTCTGCATTAGCTTTAAGTCTTAAAAGGCAGCATCGATATAACATTTGGGCAGGAAAAGAAAGAAAGCAAGTAAGCTATAGATCACTTACTTCAGTAAATGTTGTGCGACAGAACAGTGAGCTGAGAGGCGACCATCGTACATCTCAGCGGAAGCCCACTGCATTATGGCTTGGTGCATTCGGTACTGCACAGTGAGCATCTTCACAACACGGTCCCCGTATTTCTGAATCAGCCGTTCCATTAAGCTAAGAGAAAGGCCTTGTGCGGCAGCCCTGCACCAAGGGAGTAATTGAAACAAAGTGAAAAGAAAAAGGCATTCAAAGACTGCAACAAAGGCCACACTGGTTGCTTTACTTCCATCTCTGCCTGTCATATTTAGAGGGGTTTTTTTAAAAAAAAAGGGATGATTGCAACGTGTAACTGAATATCTGATTCACATCCCGATCTACACATAGGAATTTCTAGATAGAGACTGTATCACACAGCAGCTGCATTCTTGGCAACATATAAACCTTGGAACAGAAAACCTAATAAATGATTGGAAAGCATCAAGTAAAGTTTCATTTCTAAAGCAGTCCTGCCCCAAATGGTACCTGGATGTAGAAAATGTCAGTCAACTGTTAGTGATAAAAGAACAACAGATTATAGTGCTCACACCCACCTACACAAAATATTTTTTTAAAAAAAATGTGTTATCTATGGCCTTATAAGCCCAAATGCCATGGGCTTGTAGTGGGTCAATGAGAAGCGGAGCTTGACTCCTGATGAATGCATCCATCCGTATTATGGAAATAGTTAGCTGTCATTTTCTTCTGCAAGGACGTTTCAATGTTTCGGTCAAAGCCAAGAGGCTCTGAAATTCCTAGGTGGACTTCCGGTCAAAGCCAAGAGGCTCTGAAATTCCTAGGTGGACTTCCGGTTAGCTAGGGATGTCAAACTGCCATCTAAAGAAAATTCCATCTCTGGATAGAATTCATTCATTCATTTATTTTTCAGGCAGCTCAACTCCAATTATTCTGGATCGCTTCACATGTAAAATTGTAAAAAATCAAAATAAAACCCCAGCAGTAGTATCATGTGGAGGGAACAATAACCAACTCTCCTATACTCGTACAGAGGAAATAGACAACAGGGTTCCTCTAACTCAAGACCTGGAGAAGGACCTGTGGTTTTATTGCTCTTTTAAAGGGCAGTATGGGGGGAGAGCAGACTGAGCACCTGTTATTCGTCCCAGCTTCTGCCAACCTAGCAGTTCAAAAGCACGTAAAAATGCAAGTAGAAAAATAGGGACCACTACGGTGGGAAGGTAAAAGCGTTCCGTGCGCCTTTGGCGTCTAGTCATGCCGGCCACATGACCACGGAGACGTCCTCAGACAAGCGCTGGCTCTTCAGCTTTGAAATGGAGATGAGCACCAGCCCCTAGTCGGAAATGACTAGCACACATGTGCGGGGGAACCTTTACCTTTTTATGGGGGGAGAGAGAGCATACAAAATTGGGGGGGGGGGTGATGCTGTTCCAGAGGGCAAGTGCTAGGACACTGAAGGGCTGCCTCCTATTAGATTATACAGCTGGATTGGCTGGACGAGAGAGACAATTCTGCCAAATCTTACCCAGATAAATTGAAATCAGGAGACATAGGCCACTCCCAAATAACCTTTAAGATTATTGGCCATGTAAAAGGCTTTAAAAGTGACCATCAGCACTTTGAATTGCGCCTAGAAGCCAAATGGTAACCGCTCCAGCTTACAGAGTCTGGGTATTTATATAGACATGGCATAGTCCTTTATTGCTGACCAGATTATAGGTAACGCTCAACCTATGACCACAATTGAGCCCAAAATTTCTGTTGCTGAGCAAGAAAATTATTAATTGCCCCATTGCTCGCCACAGTTATTAAGTGAATCACTGCAGCTGTTAAATGAATCTGGCTCCCCCATTGAGTTTGCTTGCCAGAAGGTTGCAAAAGGTGATCACAAGACCCTGGGACATTGCAACTATCAAAAATGTGAACCAGCTGCCAAGCAAATGAATTTTGATCATGCAGCCATGAGGATGCTGCAATAGTCGTAAGTGTGAACAATGGTCATATGTCAGTTTTTTCAGTGCTGCTGTAACTTTGAAGAATCACTAAGTGAACAGTTGTAAGTCAAGGACTACCTGTACTGCATTTGCTGCTAAGCAGCTTGTGGATTTTCATTTCATTTCATTTCATTTATTGGATTTCTATACCGCCCTTCTCCCTAGGGACTCAGGGTAGTTAACAGGGCATATATAAATAGGTATACAAAAATTAAAAGAAAATTAAACCATGCCCAATTAAAATACAGCAATAGTAAAATAATAAAACCAATTAAAAAACCCATATTCCCCTTCAGGCCAGACCAGCTAACTCAAACAAGTGGGTTTTCAACCTGCGACGGAAGGATCGGAGGTCCGATGCCATCCGGAGCTCAACCGGCAGTTGGTTCCATAGTGCCGGGGCACCCACAGAGAAGACCCTTCCCCTGGGGGCCACCAGTCGACATTCCCTGACTGGAGGCACCCTGAGGAGGCCCTCTCTGTGGGCACGCACAGGGCGGAGGGGAGTTGACGCCGGCAGCAGGTGGTCCTCGAGGTATCCCGGACCCATGCCATGTAAGGACTTGAAGATCATTACCAGTACCGGGAAACTCCCATTACCAGTACCGGGAAACTCCCAAGACAACTCTCGCGGCCGCATTCTGTACCAGTTGGAGCCTCCGAGTGGTCTTCAAGGGAAGCCCCATGTAGAGAGCATTACAATAGTCTAGGCGAGAGGTCACGAGCGCATGAGTGACCGTACACAGGGCATCCCGGTCCAGATAGGGCAACTGGCGCACCAGGCGAACCTGGGCGAAAGCCCCCCTAGTCACGGCTACTATATGGTCTTCCAGGGTAAGTCGTGAGTCTAGGAGGACTCCCAAGTTGCGAGCCCTATCCACGGGGGGTAAGAGCTCACCCCCCATAGAAAGCGATGGAACATTTTGAATGTCCCGGGATGCCGGAATGTACAGCCACTCAGTCTTGTCAGGGTTGAGTTGAAGTCTGTTCCTCCCCATCCAGACCCGAACCGCCTCCAGGCAACGGGACATAACAGCGAGGGCATCACTGGGGTGGTTTGGGGTTGAAATGAAAAGTTGGGTATCATCAGCATATTGATGATACCCAACTCCAAAACCACGAATGATCTCACCCAGCGGTTTCATGTAGATGTTGAACAGGAGAGGCGAGAGAACCGACCCCTGAGGAACGCCACAAACGAGAGACCTAGGGGCCGAACTTTGCCCCCCTGCCCCCCCTCCTTTAAAGGCAACTCCATGTACAGTGGATTGAAATAATTCATTTGCAAAGTGATCAGGGAACGAGAGACCATATGAATGATCTCAAAGTCCATCAAAGGCCACAACTGGTGCATAGAATGAACTTGTTCAAAGCCCGCCTGACCAAAGCTGCCTCTTCATGTTTCAGCAGAAGCTGTAAATCCAAAAGGACTCCCAGATTGCACACTAGATCCAAACCAAGTAGAGTAACCCTTTTTGTGGCCAAAGAGGTTCAAACACCCAAAGTCATTCTGTCTTCCTAGAGTTGAATCTGAGCTTATCCTTCCCTATTCAAATTTTCATAGCCTTTAGCTACTGGGACATGACTTTAATGGCATTGCTTCATGCTGGCCTGCCCTAAGATATGTAATTAAATATTATCAGCACACTGATGGATGATTTGATTCAGCAGTTTCATGTATACATTAAATTCGGGGGGGGGAATAGAGCATTGACACCTCAAAGGGCACTGGTGCTCAGGAGCATTGGACTCGACCATTCTCCCTAGTCCAACAGGGGCTAGGACCAGCAGAGAAAACAGAACTGCTGTAATACCATGTCTCCCATATTCTGCAATCGGACCAGACAAATTTTCCAAGAGACCACCAAGGACCAGAATGGGGCAACTGCCCCACTCCGTCTCTGCCTCTCTCAAGTGTGATCATTACAATCTTCAGAAAGGTTTTCCTCCAGGCCCTCTGCAAGTACAATCCAACCACCAAGAAATTAGCTGGTTATTTTTAAGCACAGCAAACCCTTTTCAGTACCGCTAAGGTTTCGGTCCAAAAAATGCTAAAGGAAGAGTCTATATAATGATGCAGAGGAGAAAGGATGCAAAAGAGAAATGAAAATTGCCGATACCTGTGCCATTCCAGTATGTTCAACACTGCTCACAAAACTGTTAGATGAAATACGAAGCAAGCCCAGAGCTGTCTCACAGTTAAAACCTTTTTGCTTTAATGCCAGGTAATAAATGATGTAAAGTATTCATTTTAATGGAACCTCATAAAAATGAAGAGAGAACCAATAAACCTCACCATGTGTCTGAAATATAACTTTTATATACAATAAGACTGTCCAACTGTGCCCAAGGCATTGAGCAATACACTGTGGGGACATATAACACTTCATAAAGTGAATTCATTACGAAGAGATTTTTCCCCTTTTAAATAATTTACCCTTGATCTTAGTCAAGACCTGTTCATATTAAAAAACTGGGGAGAAGAAAATATTTTTTGATGTATTCTTTGTTCTCTTGGAATGTCCAGCATTTAAAGAATATGAACTCATGGTAGGAATCACGTATATGTACAAAGAGATGTATTTCTTAGGGATGGTTGTGTAATAATATGGATTTTGAATTCAGAATGTTTGATGTTCAGTAGACCTCATTTGTGGGAGTTTTTCAAAGCTTTTTAAAATTATTTCCAAATTTTATGCAAAGCACTGTTCATGAGCAGTTAGCTAAGTTTTCTGTTAAACTGTCCCCCATTGCCTTTAGATGATAAAAAGACAGCATTAGTTATTGATTAAACATGTACAAATAAACAAATCTGGAGCAAGCCACACAGGCAATTGCCTCTCCATTCTGTGTGAGTAGTATTTTTCCAATAAGTCCATTTTTAATCAGCTTTAAAAAGCCTGGAGTCAAACTTAATGAAACAGAAGGCATAGAGTTAAGCACTAAACTTTAAAAGAATTACCTTGAGGTAAGATGAGCTGCCTATAAATTTTATAAATAAATAATGAAAAATAAACAGACAAATAAATTAAAAAAACATGGATTACAATGACAGAGTTTACATGACACACTGGGCCAAAATAAAATTATAACCGTTGGCATTGATGGTTTGACCTAAAATGTGTTATTTGAGTTAGGGTTAGGATTTAACCTTTAAGCCTCAAGCTTTTTTTTTCCTTCAGTCTAATCCATGATTACTTCCAGATACTCTAAACAGAAGGTAACTAAACAGATCGAAATATTCTCAATCTCACTAACAGTTAACAGAAATTTGAACTCTTTTATGACAACCTGGAGCATTGTACAATCTTACTGATAACTATCATCCTAGGAGTAGCATCTAAAAACTCTCTGTCTTGGATTTTGTTATATACCAATGATGGCGAACCTTTTAGAGACCGAGTGCCCAAACTACGACCCAAAACCCACTTATGTATCATCGGGTGCCAGGTGGGTGTGGTGCATTGGGTGGGTGTGGCCAATTGGGTGGGCATGGCCCATTGGGTGGGTGTGGCTGTGGTGGTAACAGCAGACTGTGTGGGACTAAAAAGTTCAATCAATTAATTCCAACTTTGCGACATCTTTTTCTTTCCCGCGAGAAGTTGAAATTGATTGATTGAACCTTTTTTTTTTGCACACGGCGGCAGAGGCCTAAAGTGAAAAGGTTTTATAAAAGCCAGCTGAAGTCCTAGGACTGGGGCGACGGTGCGCATGCCCACAAAGAGGGCTCTGCATGCCACCTGTGGCATGACTACCATAGGTTCGCTACCATGGACTTAGGGTTCGGGTTAGGTCACCATGAACTCGGAGAGCAAAATGGACATTGCTAACAAATTTGGAGTGCTTGGGTATGGTTAGAAAGGCACTTACTTTTCTAAGCTGCCCTATCTATGTATCCTGGTAAAATACATGGGAAAATCCCATAGGAGGAAAATTCCACTTAGGGTTAGGTCTCTATGAACTTATAGAGCAAAAGAGACATCACCAACACATTCGGAGTGCTTGGGTATGGTTAGGAGGGGACTGACTTTTCTAACCTGCCCGATCTATGTTTCCTAGTGAAATACATGGGAAAATCCCATAGGAGGAAAATTCCACTTCACTATGAACTCATAGAGCAAAATGGACATTGCCAACAAATTCGGAGTGCTAGGGTATGGTTAGGAGGGAACTTAATTTTCTAGCCTACCCTATCTATGTTTCCTGGTAAAATACATGGGAAAATCCCACAGGAGGAAAATTCCACTTTAGGGTTAGGTCTCCATGAACTTATAGAGCAAAAGAGACATCACCAACAAATTCGGAGTGCTTGGGTATGGTTAGGAGGGCACTGACTTTTCTAAGCTGCTCTATCTATATTTCCTGGTAAAATACATGGGAAAATGTCATTGGAGGAAAATTCCACTTAGGGTTAGGGTTAGGTCACCATGAAGTCATAGAGCAAAATGGACATTGCCAATGAATTCAGAGTCCTTCGGTATGTTTAGGAGGGCACTTACTTTTCTAGCCTGCCCTATCTATGTTTGCTGGTAAAATACATAGGAAAATCATATTGGAGGAAAATTCCACTTAGGATTAGGGTTAGGTCACCATGAACACAGAGAGCAAAATGGACTTCACCAACAAATTCGGAGTGTTTGGGTATGGTTAGGTTGGCAGTTAACCTTTCTAAGCTGCCCTATTTATGTTTCCTGATAAAATACATGGGAAAATCCCATAGGAGGAAAATTCCACTTAGGGTTAGGTCACCATGAACTCATAGAGAAAAATGGACATCGCCAAAAAATTTGGAGTGCTTGGGTATGGTTAGGAGTGCACTTACTTTTCTAAGCTGCTCTATCTATATTTCCTGGTAAAATACACGGGAAAATCAGAATTGGAGGAAAATTCCACTTAGGGTTAGGGTTAGGTCACCATGAACTCATAGAGAAAAATCGACATCGCCAACGAATTCAGAGTGCTTGGGTATGGTTAGGAGGGGACTGACTTTTCTAACCTGCCCTATCTATGTTTCCTGGTAAAATACATAGGAAAATCATATTGGAGGAAAATTCCACTTAGGGTTAGGTCACCATGAACTGAGAGAGCAAAATGGACTTCACCAACAAATTCGAAGTACTTGGGTATGGTTAGGAGGGCACTTAACCTTTCTAAGCTGCCCTATCTATGTTTCCTGGTAAAATACATGGGAAAACCCCATAGGAGGAAAATTCCACTTAGGGTTAGGGTTAGGTCACCATGAACTCAGAGAGGAAAATGGACTTCGCCATTTTTTTTTCTTTTGCACATGGTGGCAGAGGCCAAAAGCAAAAAGGTTTTATAAAACCCAGCTGAAGACCTAGGGCTGGGGCAACGGCGCACGTGTCAACAGAGAGGGCTCTGTGTGCCATAGGTTCACCACCACGGTTATATACAATAGTTGATATTATACTTTTTTCATATTTCTATACTATCCTTTAATTCAAAAGTTCCTGCGGCTTTGAAAATAATAAGATTGGAAGAAAAGAAATACTGCCAGAAGTACCACAAAAGTAGAAGGGAGAAAGAGAGGAATAATTGAAGTTACTTTGACGTTTCTGTAGAGCTGGTTTTGAATTATTGATAAGCATTAGCACTAAGTGTTATTAATGCTGAAACCACATGTAAGGAATTGGGGCACGGAAGAGGAATAAAAGGGTAAGACAGATGTCCTTCAATATTAATTAGCAAGTCCAACGGGTAAAATCAATTCCCAATTTTCAGCACCACTGAAGCAATGGATGTACAAATGCTTCGGAAACAAATGTGTCTCTCGGCTTCCAAGTACTGTAATGCTGCAGCTAAGAACAAAAGCCCAGAAGAGGCACCATTTCAATGGCATTATGATGAGAAAACTTCCTGGCTGGTATGTCATGATTCGAATACTAAACCATCAGAGCTTTTCTAATCTGCCCCCCCGAAATATTATTTTGCAGCTTGCTTGAAAACTTCATGATTGTAACATTGTTGCAGATGATCATTAATATGTTCATATTAACATTTAACACATAAAGAACATGGAATTAACTGTGAAGGATCACTTTTCCTCTTGAACTAGACTTAATAGACTGGGGTTAGATCAGCTAAACAAGAAAAAAAAGCATGAGAGAAAATGGATAAGAAAGAAACTTACGGAATTAAAAACCTTGCTCTTTCTTTTGATTTATAGTGATAAGACGCTGTAGGGAGATGGAGTTGACATCCCATATACCAGGGGTGGGCAACTATGGCCCCATTATGACCTGTGAACTTCAACTCCCAGAATTCCTGAATTCAGCTAGGAACATATGCAGAAAAAAAAATAGATTGGTTGCTTTGAGAGAGGGGGAGCATGCGATGTTCAAATGAAAACAACAGAAACTTCCCTCAGGTTTTCTCACTCAAAATGGAAATGTTGGGACTGATGAAGCAGAAACATTTGATGCAAAGCTTGGAGAAGGGGAGGCTCATATACCCCTTCCCAAATTTAGCTTTCCTATCAGCAGGCTTGGAATTCCATACACCTTCCCTCTCTGAAACAACATGTGTTTTATTGCAAAAGCTTACACATCCTAGCATATTTCTAATTGGCTATGACGAAACTCTCCGAATAATTCTCCCTGCATGATTTATAAATCAGCAGTTCTTTTCTTCTGCCAAATACATTCAGTAGCCTGACTCACAATATTATATCTTCTCTCCCCTGAGCCCTGAATCCATAACTTTACAAGTGCACAGATGTTCAGAAAGGAAATTCCTTGGCCTGCCTTCTCCTCTGCCCTGAAGTCCCCAGAAAACTATAGAATAAAGTCCTTCAATAAGGTAAAAATATGGCATTTCATACTTCTTCCTCGCTTTTCCTAGCTAAAGAATCAATCTTGACCATTTAGAGGTTTTTAAAAGATAAAAGGATGTAAGACATCCTTTGTGCTGGGATCATATTGGAAGATCGATGCTGGATAAGCATTGGGCTGATCACACTATGCAAATTTATTTTGTAATGTTAATCTGTCATGCAAGTACATATATATATATAAGGTCGTCAAACCTTATAATTTGTTGCTCAATTAATTAATTGGGTAATAAACCCCATTCGATTCAGAAACTATTATCAACCCAAAGATACTAAAGAGCCCTTGCTAATTACTACTAATTTCAAATCATCACAATTAAATGGGGGAAGGGGGAGGGGAAGGGTCCCAATGTTTATAGTGTACCAGAGTAATTGGTGACAATAAGCATTTTAGAATATTACTTCTGTTAGCAAATGATGTAACATAACTAATTACAATCATACTTGTAAGCCGCCCTGAGTCTTCGGAGAAGGGCGGGATATAAATGGAAATAAAAAAAAATATTAGTATATTTTGCATTAATGCTTCCTTCTATCTCACTGAAATAACTTCCCAGCTTATCCAAAATATTCCTTTCCAATTTTATACTTGCAAAAGGTTTCATACAACTGCCAACTCCACTAAACAACTATATTTACTTGGTAGTAAGAAGGGGGATTGGATTTACACCAGAATAGGAGAGACAGGAAGAAAGCAGCCAATCTCTGCAGTTAGCCTAAAAATTAGACCTTGCTTTGTCCCTCTGGAGAACTTCATCCTTGTTCTGCCAAAATGAGGTCTGTCTCTTTTTTTTCCTTCCCAGTGAGGCTCACCTCTCAATCCATCTTCATTGTGGATTTTTCTTGTGTTTTTTTTTGGCTCTTTCTCCTGGAAGGGAGTACGGTGCACAATGTGTGTGGAAACCACAACACAGCAGGGTGCCTAACTCCAGAGTGTTCCCTCAAGGAAATCCAGATAAGTGTACTTTCTTGGAATTCCTAGAGGATGGGCATAATTCAGTGTACTTTCAAGTAACAAAGGCAAGGTTTTTCTATATAACCACTTCCAACAACTGACTCAGCATGTTCTGCTCTAGAAACTTCATCTCTGATTCAACAACTGTCTCATTCTTTCTTCCCAGAATAATAGAATAACAGAGTTGGAAGGGCCTTGGAAGTTTTGTGGTCCAACCCCCTGCTTAAGCAGGAACCCTACAACATTTTAGACCAATGGTTGTCCAATCTCTTCTTAAAAATCTCCAGTGTTGGAGCACCCACAAGCTCTGAAGGCAAGTTGTTCCACTGATTAAATTTCTCCTCAGTTCTAGGTTGCTTCTCCCCTTGATTAGTTTCTATCCATTGTGTCTTATCCCGCCTCCAGGCGTTTTGGACAATAGATTGATCCCCTTTCCCTTGTCAGATTTCTAACACTAGAATACTGATATCTGAAGCTCAAGATCATTTTACAAACAAGGTACCTTATTTTACAGGCAATTCATTTTAGTTGTTCATTGTGAAATCAATTAATGTATTTCTATTTTTTTCCTAGTAAGTATATATAAACCCGCACACACATACCAATCTGTGATATGCACAGAATCAGAAGGATAGTAAGAGGAATCCCCAGAGCTGTTTTCAGCTAGTGCTGTCAAAATGAATAAGATAAGGAAGATGGTTCTGATATAGATTTTGCTATCAGTTTTTTTTCCTGACCACCTCCCCTTGGGAGAAAATTCTCTTAAATTCAAGGCATCTTCGTTTCAGATAAATATGGTACATGATTACCATTACAATTGAAGTACAGATTGCAAAAAAAAAACCAATTTATTATATGCTTCAAATGATTTGATAAGCACATTTTATGGGTGTTAAAGTGCATTCGGTGAAGCAAATCTAACACGTTTACAATTTTAACGCATTAGGATCACACTGTGAATCAGCATATCAAGTCACTGCAAAACCTTATACACTATACCACAACAAACAGAAATATTGTCCCCACCAAAAACATCTTGCCTCCATTGTTGCTGAAAGGGTCTTATAGTCCTGTCACCCAAATTGAAATTTTGATAGTTTGCTCTCATAAGGCTAATGCAGTAATCTTGGAGCTGAGGTACCTACAGAATAAGCCCCTAACATCCCTATAAATGGGATGTACAGGGAAAAAAATGAACCCTGGTTTGTATATTTCCTGTTCTATGCAGGCAAAAACTGTTCATTATAAGAAAATTTCCTACACTTGTCTTTCAAGACAGCAATTGGTAAAATACTAGAGTCTAGACCATAGCAATCATAGCAATCTATATTTATACATTTCAAGCTGTCTTCAATTATTTGGCTGACTAAAACTGAAGAGCTGAGCACCTAACTAGACCTCTAGAGGGACATAAAAGTTTGAGCTTCCTACGTTTCTATATTATTTTTTGCTTTAGCTTGACTTGGGCTTAGGCAGGGTCCTAAGGCTAGTGTATCATTCTCCAATTAACTACACTAGTTCAACTTAAGCAGAACGGATCTCTTCTATCCAACCTTCTGAGATAGAAGACTGTTTTCAGTCAATAGTTCAGTGTATTAAATTACATCACTTTCAGTTTTATTTATACCAACTTCCAACCAAAGAATATTTAAGAAAAATTGTTTTTCTGCAAGATATTTCTCAAACTTTAGATTATAGCAGACATGTCAAACACAAGGCCCGGGGGCCAGATGCGGCCCGCGAAGTGGTTTCATGTGGGCCGCGAAGCCATCCTGGAAACAGTAAGGGAACGGCCCCTGCTGTCTTGGCCCTAGCCCAGGCTGGCCAGGAGCCAATGTACAATTTCGTGGTGGTCATCTATGCTGAAATACATTCAGTCTTAGCTCCACAAGGCCATCTGGAAACAGTGAGGGACTGGCCCGTGCCGTGTCGGCACTGCCCCCTGGGTGCATGCTGGGGAGGTATCACCCTTTGTGAGGAATGAAGAAATGCACCATCGCCTGGAAGTGGCCAGCATATGGCCCTGCCTACTTCGGGCAGGCTAGGGGTTGGGCAGCGTTGTGCTTCTCTTCAGATTCATGCCACCCGGCTCAGCCTCTCGGCACTGTGTGGACAGCGCCCCGCTACCTGCCAAAACCGGGCAGGCTAGGGGCTGGGCAGCATTGCGCAGGTAACATCGACTCTCACGCTGCTCATGGCATCCCCTCCCATAGAGCCCACCAAGCCGGATATATGAAGTAGGCAAGGGCCATGTGCTGGCCATTTCCAGGCAATGGTGCATTTCTTCATTCCTCACAGATGACACTTCCCCAGCTGTGTTTCTTGCCTGTTTTTCTCCCTCCCCCATGTCAAATATTTTCCCACCACTCTGTTCTTTCAAAGGAAGGAAGGAGAGGGAAGGTCTGAGGGAAGTCCTACCTTAGTCCTGCCCAGCTGCCCTTTCACCATTCCCTTGCCCCCTCCTCCTGGCCTATGCTGGGGGGTCTCCCTATTGCTAACGAAGCTTTGGATAGAAAGCCAGGTCTCCTCACATGGAGAGGGAATGGGCCTCCCTCTTGATTTTGCCCTCGTACTCATCATGAGCAACCTGGCTAAGGAGAGCAAGCACAGCAGCAGCAGCCTTGAGGAAGAGGTAAATGCAGGTGGGCACCCCCTTGGGGAAGTGGGGCTGGGCTTATGCCATGGGTGCTTGAGGGCTGGGCTAGGCATTTGACCTACACACCACTGTCCAGCCCCCCCAACGGCCTGAGAGGAACAGTGAGACTCCTCCGGTGGACCATGCCTTGGCACTTCCCTGGTCCCATCTCCTTCTGCCAGAGGCCCTCAGATCTATCCCACTCCTGCCCAGGCCCCCATAGGCACCCTTGACACAAATGATGATGAGCTGGCCATGCCCACCCAGTAGGCCATACGCACTCCAGCCACACCCACCCAGTAGGCCACGCCCACCCTGGCCACACCCATCTCGCCCCCCCCCAAGGGTAACCACAATGCTGATGTGGCCCTCAATGAAATTGAGTTTGACACCCCTGGATTATAGGGATGGTATCAATTAGATATTTTTAAAGATTACATCTGAGCATCATATTGGAACTTGCATTTGAGCTTTACGGCAATAAATAACTTAATTGTTACTATAATATAAGACACTCCTTGAGATTTCTCTGTGAACTGAATAAATGCTGTCAAATGCTGTTGGGATAGACTCTTGGCAACCACATGGATTTTTTCCCAGGACAATCTGTCTCCAAATTAGTCGTTCAGGTCTTCCAACAGGGTACTTAATTGTTGGTGTATCTTAAGCCTTCCACCTTGCTGCTGGTCATCTTCTTTTTCTCTTTCCTTCTATCTTTCCCAGAACTACGGACTTTTCAAGATAACTAGGTCTTTCTATAATGCACCCAAAATATGATAATTTGAGCCAGCATTGACTCCTGGCAACTCCTTGCACAAGTTCCTGCAGTTTTCTTGACGAAGATTTTGGAAGTGGTTTATCATTGCCTCCTTCCTAGAGCTAAAAGGGAAAATGGCCCAAGGTAATCCAGCTGGCTTCGTTTGTGAAGGTGGGACTAGAACTCACAGTCTCCTAGTTTCTAGCCTGATGCTTTAACCACTATACCATAGTGGCTCAATAAAGAGCGTACTGAGCAAAAATCTATGTACAAGACTTTAATCTCATTGCTATACTTTTGTTCTATTTTTAATTTGTATTCCAATTTTTCTTCTGCTATCTTGCTTTTTTAATCTTTATCATATACCATCATTTAGTAACTGAACAAAAGGTAACATTCTTTTTACCAATGACTTCGTTTATCTTACGTTCACAAATTTGTTACAAAATTTAACTGTGTCTAATATTTTCATTTCTATTACTGAGGTTATTCCACCAAGCTTTCAATAACTACTTTTATTTTTGTTGCCATAACTTTAAATGAGATTATAGATAATGAATTTTCCTTCTTAGAAGCTGGGCTCTTTTCTTGTACATCAAATAAATTTTCTCCTTTGATAAATCATCTTCGTTTAAAAAACAAACTTAATTTACCAACATACATACTTCTTAAATATCTTTTATCTCCCACTGCTGTATTATCATCAAAATCTAGCTAATGTATTCTATCTATATATTTATAAAGGTCCAAATTAATGTTATTCTCTTATTTGTACTTTTAACAAGGTAACAAGAACAATACAGAAAAATGTGAAGCATATTGCCTTTTGGGCAATTTGTTTTTTATAATTTATTATGCCTATAGCTTTATTTTCATATAGATCTCCAAATGCCTAGATGAAAAATGACACTGTAGATAATTATACATTTTCAACTGCATTCAATATACTTTCTGCATTTACATCTGTAATCAAACTGATACAGGTGTGGGTCAACTCAAGATCAACATCAGAGGTAAATTTGGACTCAACAGGCTCCTGAATGCCATGTTGGATTTGAAAAATTGTGTTGAAACATTGGCTCAATCATGAAGCTGACTGGATAGCTTGGGAAGAGTACCGTATATAACACTTTGATTTACCTGAAGGGATTATCATGTAATTAAAATATTCCTTTGAGGTTCACTTAGTAAAAGAGTGTCATTTTTCATCTAGGCATTTGAAGATCTATATGAAATTCAAGAGTGTAATAGAAACTCCACGATTTCTTGTGTGTAGATATACATAGACACATTCCTGCTTTGTTATCCATCCCTTTACACAGAAACATCCACTCTAAGTTTGCATATACCTAACAACTGTTCTGCTAACAGAGTGGCCAACACCTATTGCAAACTCAGTATTGGACAGGTGTAGGAGTACATTTGATAATTGCAACCCTTTTTGAATTTGAAAGAGTGAGCATGAACTCACTCATTTTGAACTTGAAAGTCAAAATGGGTGCATGGGCCTGTATCATAGCGTACTGGTTGAAGTTACTGTTTTTTCCCCCCCCACAACTAGACTTCTTTTCTTATTAAGCATGGTTATGAATCAGTACAGGCCAGGATAATTTCACAAAAACTACAACACCTCACCTTTTTTCCAGGGAAGTATTCTTAATGATGGGGTTACGAGTATGCACTTTGTGCATTTGAACTATGAATTAAAGATATACGACCAGTCTGGACCAACAAGACCAGTCTACTTTACCATAGAATGTTCTTCTGAGCAATCAAGCTAAGTGTAATAAATAGGCAAATGTTTGCCCATTCAAATATTTATAAATAAAATTTTAATCCATAGTATAAAACGTATGGGACATCCAATACTCTATTTTTTTCTTAAAACCCAGTACAATGTCAGTTTTTCACAAGACTTCAACAGGTAGATTGTTAGACAAATTTGAGAGAAATCACAAACAGTGATTAAGTGCCATCAAAGTCATTTTTAACTCCTAGCAACCACAAAATTAGATATTGGGAATAATTCTCTAACTCAGCAATTTATACCGTAACGTAAAGACAAAGCAAAAGTAGATTTTTCCCTAGTTCCAAGAGAAGCCTAGTTCTATTTTAAAACTGTACTGGAACTCATAGGTCTCATGATCTGCAGTTGAAGATTGAACTAGGATTTTGTAGCAATATTCTTTCTAGAATAATAACCATGGAGTTGCATATGGCATTAAGATTCAGTGTGCTAGGATGACATTATGGAAAAGTAGTTGGCATGTTAAAGGTGTCTAAACTGAGCAAAGTTGAGTCTTACTTCTAAATTAGGCATGCAATGACACATTCTTCTTCATGTAGAGGTGTTACAGGACAAAGGAAATTTGCACCTAGCAACTTAGATGAAAACGTCATGCTTAAGAAAACCAGTGCAGACATTTGAAATAGATTAGATCCTTGTTAAAGAGGCTTGAAAGGATGCCAATTTTCAAACTGTTGTCCTTTTATCATGCCTCTGCAGGGAGACCAGTAAAGTTGCACCAGGAGCAGAAACTAATATGCACTTTTTTCTATGCAGCAATTGCTTTTTGTGATTTGAGAAGAAGCAGTGCTTGCTACAGAAGTGGACTTATATATTTTTTTTTTCATCCCAGAAGAAATTTTCTGGGAATCTCTGTTTAAATTCTGTGCCCAGTGGTGGGATTCAGCCGGTTCGCACCACTTCAGCAGAACCGGTGGCTAATTTTTTGTTGCCCAGGCCCAGAATGGACTTCTGGAAGTGGCATCCACACAGAGAACCAGTTGTTCACATATCTGAATCCCGTCACTGTCTGTGCCCCCTATGTAAATGCTGAAGTTTAAGAAAGGGGAGTGGTCTCCTTAAGACTCTGAACTCGGTTCTATCAGAACACTCAGTTTATAAGGGGCAAAAAAAGGCAGAGATAAGAAAGACATATGGATAAGCATTACAGGTAAAGCAAAATCCAATATATTCTACCAATATGTTACAGCTATGTTTAGTAATCTTGGGAGCAATTTCATTTATAAGTATCTCCTTTTGCAAACATGTGATAGTTGCTCTGGAAGCAAAGTTAAAACCTGCTGTTAACAATTTCTGTGTGATACTAATCCTAATTGGAATTAAAAATTCTCTAATTGGAAGAGAAAGAAAAAAGGATTTTAACCCTGTTAGATATGATCAAAGGTTCTCTTAATTCAACAATATGCTTGTCATCACAACCAGCTGCTACCAGAAAAATCACAATCAGAGCAAATAAGTCAAGATTTCACAGAAAGCTATCAGGATCTAAACGTTACTGGAGTAGATTGGATAAGGATGCTGCAGCAGCAGCAGCAGCAAAATACCCAGCAGTGCCTATTTCAAAGAAATGTTGATGCCTTATATTGATCCTAAAATAACAGATCTCATTCAATTAAGGGCCTATCATTCCTTGCTATACCAAAGAGCTAAAGATATTTCTCTTTTTTGGTTCCTTTGAATCAGTCCTGATTCTTAGGGACTCCCAGGACAAATCCCTGAAGTTGCCAACAATTTTCAGAAGTGGTTTGCCATTGCTTGCTTCCTAGGGCTGAAAGAAGTGACTGGCCAAGCATCACCCAGTTGTGCCTAAGATGGGACTAGAACGCCTGGTCTCCAGATTTCTACACATAGCTGAAATACCAGATGCTGCACATTAGTCTCAAACCTCAGCATTTTCCTCTTTAAACTGTTCTCACTAACATTTAATTAAGGAGAAAGATCTTGGATAATTTAAATGTTTGGTTAAAGGAATCAGACCACTGTTGACAGAGGCAAGAATTTTGATTTTTGTACTGAGCAAGGAGTTAAATATAAATGCCTAAATGGCCCCTCCCAACTTTGTGTTCTCTTAGTTGAACATTTCTTGCTACCTTGATCAGCCTACTCCCTATAAACTATGTTGTTATATCTTGTGCTGGTATATCCTCCTTTGAATACATCTTCATAGAACAAATTAAGCATTGCCAAAAAGATGAGAAACAGGACAAGGAAGCAATCATCTGGAGATAACCCAGGCAATTCTGGGAGTGCTGAGGAAAGAAGAAAATCATCAGTTGATGCTGCATTATTATTGTCCTCCTATAAAAGCCTCAGAGTTGGGCTGCAATGATAGTAATAATTTGTATAGCAAGAACCCACCATTTCCACAACTGACAAGTTGGCTTTCGCTCCATATATAATTATTTTCTTGCAGTTCACAATCTGTCTTCTTAAACATGATTTTGTGGTTATAATAAGTTAAACTGCCTTATCACTACTACTATTCATCTCTCTAAACATTTCTTTACATTTGAAAAGGCTATCTTGGTCAATATTACATCTATTATTAGTCCAAAATTGTATCTATAGTGGCATAAAGGTAAAAGTATTATGGAGAAGCTTAAAAAAGGACTTAAGGTGCTGTCCTGGCAGAAACTATTTTACCGATCTGTGCTTTTAGTATAAGTTTATTGGCTCTGGGATTATCTTATCTATAAAGCAACAATATATAATCTGTCAGAGAATAAATTGGTACTAGAGAGATGTTTTGGAGTGGCTGGTCTTCAAGGAATCAATGCAATTTTCAGTTGAAACTTCTATTTGCTATTTTATCTGCCAGCAGCACAAAGAATGCTTTACATTACCAATTATGTGTAGGTTTTCTGAACTAAACGTATTCCTGGCAAGCTTATACACATATGTTTTATGGATGTCTCTCATGCTTAAAATATATGAGAGATCCATAAAACATATGTGCATAAACAATAATAACTGAAGAGTTTCATAGCAAGAGCAGCATATACAAACAATGCACGATTTATAGTTTCTTGCATGCTAATTTTCTGCCGGGAAAGTAGAGAATTACATTCCTGCTTCTGATTTAACATCTTCCAGGGTGCAGTTTAATAAACTGCATGCAATTTATCCTAGCACAGCAAACAGAAAAATTCAAGCAACCTACACATGCGCATACACACACTCCCATGGGAAAATTTGC
Source organism: Vipera ursinii (assembly GCF_947247035.1). Lineage (NCBI taxonomy): Eukaryota > Metazoa > Chordata > Lepidosauria > Squamata > Viperidae > Vipera > Vipera ursinii. Next base: position 111,315,183 of record NC_139512.1, on the reverse strand, counting down.
AAAATATAAAACATTGACAATTAAAATATGAATAGGATCTCAATAAGTCTATGTTGGTAGGAAAAGTTTTAACAAATGTTTCACAGAACGTGGAAGTTTGAAGATCTAGCATGAACTTCATTTGGAATCTTGGTCAAGATATTGCAACACCACGGGTTGCAAGTAGCTCTCAATAAAAACTTATGAAAGGGTAGATTTCTATTACCATTTCCATACTGATTTCTTTTCACCTACTGTTATCAGTGGGAGTTAATGTAAGCAGGTTTTAGGCAGGTTGTATTTCAGCAACAGTTGCATCTAGATCGTATGTTCTGTGATAAAGAACAGAATGAATTCTTCTGAGTACATCATTATGAATTTTTAACTACTGCAACTACCCTTTCCAGCAATTGATTGTCCAGCCCAGACATTCTCTCCCAAAGTAGTTTTTTTTTTGGACTGAACCATGCAAATGGTTACATGATTCCCTACCTGATTTATTATACAAGAAAAATTCTGCAGCTAACAGAAGTTCATTGTCTAGAATTGCAAAGCTCTTTCCATAGGAGTTTGTTCCATTGTGATAATTTCCCTTTATTCCTTCTATGAGTGATGCTTTTTTTATTTCTAGCACTTGAGACAAGTTCTCTTGTACTGTCAAATTTATCCTCCTCATTGCTTCACGGGCTCGGCCCTTTCTTCTAGAGCAGTTCTATAATTAAATCAATCATTTCAATTTGACTGTTACAATATATTTTAAAGTCAAATATAGACTTGGTTAACATATATTGTTTGATAACAAATGAACTCTGTGGGGTGGTTCTCTTTAATAAATTGTTTCACTTTTGGCAGAAATCTTTGTTACTTGTTAACCAATAATACATAACGCACGCAGATCCTTCAACAACCAGGATTAATCCATATCCAGTAAAATGTAATTAACTGGCTTGGGATATAATTGAAAGCTATAGTTTCATTGAAAGTGGAAGTAATTCATTGAAACACAGTATATAGTTTAAGAATGGAAAAAGCCAGTTGAAAAATCTATCGCGAGTGAGCAAGGTAGCAACTACTTTGCTATAACAGACAAATGAATAATGGGCTCCTTTAAATAGGTCAAGGCTAGGAGATCTGTAGCATTTCAAAAGTGTTTGCTGCAGTGCTATCTAGCTTACAGTATTGAATGAGAAGGAATGTTCAGAGTTATAGTTCCTCAATTTCTGGAAGCCTACATGCTTTTATGTAAGACATACAGCTACAAAACAGTTATGGAGATTATACTGGGCCCACTTAAGTGTGCGGGTGTAGCAAAAAAAATAATAATTCCATCATTTCTTTTCATTTTTCATCACTGTTCTTGTTTAAGAGAAATTCCCAAACTGTGCACAAAGAAAAATAAATTCAGTTCAACCATCCCCTCAGCAGAAGACTTCTGAAGTGTGGATATCTCAAATGATTGGACTGTAATATAAGATTAACCATGGCAAATATTTGCTTTCTTCTAATCTACAAATATATTCAAGTCTTATTTCTTATTCTTTCACAAGGTGTATTCTTCAGTTCAGGAGTGAGTTCTGTTAATAATTTATAGCTCAAAGAATAATTGCTTCTCTATTATTTTAAGTTAGTTGCTTTAAGTTTTCTACTTTATAATAAGCAGCTGACATACATAGCCAAAATTCATTAAAAAACAAGGAAGGTTATCTCTACCTGCTGTGCAATTAAATACAAAGATGGGTATTCTAATTGACATGCCGTTTTCCAGATAGGCTTTTTCCCAGCACCTTTAAAATAATTAATTGGTAATCGACGACATTTTCTTACTTGTGAGAGATGATTGTGGGAGGCAGCTGTTTGTGATCACCAGCCAGGATACACTTCCTAACTTTCAGCAGTGGGATCCAACAGCTTGCTTCAAGAGCTTGAGAACATTCATCAATTACCACAAGATCGAAGTGGTTCTCAGGAAGAAGCTTCAACGGACCATCAGAAGAAGCACCTAAGTAAAAACAAGATTAAGAACTACACTGAGCCTTTCAGCACTGCAAAAATGGAAAAGGACTAGTTGTCTTAAAAGATTGTGTCTTCTGATCCCTTGGTACTTTCCGAGTGTGGTTGCTTGCTTGCAGATATTTCATTACCTGACTAGGTAATTTTATCTAGACAGGTAATGAAACATTTGTAAACATTACCTTGCTAGGCCCCAAACATGGGACAAATCTTTATTTCCTGTTTCAGCCTATCCTGAAGGCCATCGACAGGCAGTAGTCACACCGGTGACAGCTATATATCACACATATATACACATATATACATACACACACACGGAATATACAGTGGGACAAAAAAGCATTTAGTCAGCCACCAATTGTGCAAGTTCTCCCACTTAAAAAGATGAGGGAGGCCTGTAATTTTCATCATAGGTATACCTCAACTATGAGAGACAAAATGGGGGGAAAGAATCCAGGAAATCACATTGTAGGATTTCTAATGAATTAATTCGTACATTCCTCGGTAAAATAAGTATTTGGTCACCTACAAACAAGCAAGATTTCTGGCTCTCTCAGACCTGTAACTTCTTCTTTAAGAGGCTCCTCTGTCCTCCACTCGTTACCTGTATGAATGGCACCTGGTTGAACTTGTTATCAGTATAAAAGACACCAGTCCACAACCTCAAACAGTCACACTCCAAACTCTACTATGGCCAAGACCAAAGAGCTGTCGAAGGACACCAGAAACAAAATTGTAGACCTGCACCATGCTGGGAAGACTGAATTTGCAATAGGCAAGCAGCTTGGTGTGAAGAAATCAACCGTGGGAGCAATTATTAGAAAATGGAAGACATACAAGACCACTGATAATCTCCCTCGTTCTGGGGCTCCACGCAGGATCTCACCCCATGGAGTCAAAATGATCACAAGAACGGTGAGCAAAAATCCCAGAACCACACGGGGGGACCTAGTGAATGACCTGCAGAGAGCTGGGACCAAAGTAACAAAGGCTACCTTCAGTAACACACTACGCCGCCAGGGACTCAAATCCTGCAGTGCCAGACGTGTCCCCCTGCTTAAGCCAGTACATATCCGGGCCCGTCTGAAGTTTGCTAGAGAGCATTTGGATGATCCAGAACAGGATTGGGAGAATGTCATATCAATTTATGTAACACATAGAAAATTACAAAAATGAAGACTTTGAATAAAATAAAAATTATAGTTCTCAAAATAGTAGATTATTCCCAAATGAATGGGGCAGTGGCAATCTAGTGGAAAAATAGCAGGAGTGAGATAACAGTGTCAAGGTAGGTCTGGGACTGATCAAGCCTTGGTTACAGAGGTGTCCCATCTTGTTTCTTCTCTTAGCCTGGCTAGCTAAGCTGGAAGGAAGGATGTGTGAATGAGTGAGCTTTTAGTTCAGAAAGTAAACAGTAAAAGTTGCAAGTCTGCATTTGTGTCTATGTGTCTGTGTTTTGGGACGAAGGACAAGTAGTCCTGGAGATGTCATAACATTCTCTTTATAGCCTTCTGAGGTTGCACACACACAACAGTTTAAAACATAAGAAAAATATTTAAAGAATAGTTATACAGGTTAGCTGGGCTTATGATTACTGATCACACACTATTTGATCTGTGTTTTGGGTTGCATGTAAATTACGCAAGTCCTGGTTTATTCCAGTTTAACCATTCTGGGAAAATCCTATTGTATTGAGCTCAGTTAATTAAAAGCCAGTGCTGTTCCTTGGGTAAAAGCAATTAAGTTTGCCTGCTGAGCATAGCAATAAAGTGACAAGATTGGGTTGCACCAAATAACCTTGCAGAAGAGAGAAGGCAACAATGAATTTCTACCTTCAGTTATAAAAACTGGGTAATTGCTCCAAGGGGAACATGCTTCTAAAAAAAAGCGGTGGATGGGTAGGTGGAGAAAGAATCTACTGCAGAGAAATTGATGATTCAACAATGTAAATCTTCATACTTGACCGATGTCTATGCCACTGATTTCAAACCAATTCATTTGCAGAAAATATGTAACTATATGTAGCCTGAACACATATGCAGTTTATGCTTATAAAGGGAATAATAATAATAATAATAATAATAATAATAATAATAATAATAATAATAATAATAAGAAGAAGAAGAAGAAGAAGAAGAAGAAGAAGAAGAAGTTGGAAGGGACCTTGGAGGTCATCTAGTCCAACCCCCTGATCAGGCAGGAAACCCTATACCATTTCAGGCAAATGACTGTCCAGTCTCTTCTTAAAAACTTCCAGTGTTGGAGCATTCACCGCTTCTGGAGGCAGGGTGTTCCACTGGTTAATTGTTCTAACTGTCAGGAAGTTTCTCCTTAGTTCTAGGTTGCTTCTCTCCTTGACTAGTTTCCATCCGTTGCTTCTTGTCCTGCTTTCAGGTGCTCTGGAGAATAGTTTGACTCCCTCTTCTTTGTGGCAGCCCCTGAGATATTGGAACACTGCTATCATGTCACCCCTCACCCTTCTCTTCGTTAAACTACACATACCCAATTCCAGCAACCGTTCCCTATATGTTTTAGCCTCCAGCCCCCCAATCATCTTTGTTGCTCTTCTCTGTACCCTTTCTAGAGTCTTGACATCTTTTTTACATCGTGGTGACAAAAAGCTGATTGTAGATATATGTATACACATCCATGCGTAAATGTACAAACACACACACACACACACAAAATATACAAGCATCCATACATAAGCAAATGGAAAAGTGCTGAGTCAACTATTCCCAATTGCCTTTTAACAAATAAAACAATTTTGCATTTTGTCTCTAAAACCACATTGTTTCATATTTTGCTTTTGACAACCAGTGCAAACCAGGTTTCCAGTGGTGGGATTCAGCCAGTTTGCACCAGTTCAGCAGAACCGGTAGCTACTTTTTTGTTGCCCAGGCCCAAAATGGACTTCCGGAAGCAGCATCCAAACAGAGAACCGATTGTTCACATATTTGAATCCCACCACTGCAGGTTTCTATGAAAAAAGTTAAAGCAGAAAAGGATTCCTTTGCTTGTCGTAATAGCCCCACATTTTTGGAAAACATGTTATTATTTAAAAACCTGGGTGGTGGATCTAGTTATGGCGCCTGACCGGATGGCGCCTGACCTTCGCTCCTTCCGACGCAATCTGAAGACCTACTTGTTCGAACAAGCCGGCCTGGCCTGATGGGTGATGGGTTTGGATTTTAATATTGTTTTAGTGCATTTTAACTTATTGTTGTTAGTTCTGGGCACCTTGTTTAATCTTTTTTAATATTTGTATCCTTGTATTTTTATATGTTTGCCCTGTTCACCGCCCTGAGTCCTTCGGGAGAAGGGAGGTACACAAATAAAATTATTATTATTATTATTATTATTATTATTATTATTATTATTATTATTATTATTATTATTATTATTATTATTAGACCAAGCACCTCAAAACAATCTAGATTAGAATCAAAATAGAGCTGGAAGGGACCTTGGAGGTCTTCTAGTCCAGCCACCTGCTCAAGCAGGAGTCCCTATATCATTTCAGACAAGTGGCTGTCCAGTCTCTTCTTAAAAACCTCAAGTGATGAAGTACCCACGTCTGAAGGCAAGCTGTTCCACTGGTTAATTATCCTCACAGTTAGGAAGTTTCTCCTTAATTCCAAGTTGCTTCTCTCCTTGATTAGTTTCCATGTGTTATTTCTTGTCTTGCCTTCTGGTGCTTTGGAAAATAAATTGACCCTCTCCTACTTGTGGCAGCCTCTCAAATACTAGAATACTGCTATCCTGTCCTCCCTAGTCCTTCTTTTTTCTAGACTGGCCATTCCCAAATCCTGCAACCTTTAGTCATCTTAGTTGCTCTTCTTTGCATTTTTCCCCCAAAATCTCAACATAGTTTTTAATAATGTGGTGACCAAAACTGGATGCAGTATTCCAGATGTGTCCTTACGAAGGCTTTATAAAGCGGTACTAATACTTCATGTGATCTTGATTCTATGCCTCTGTTTATACAATCAAGGATTGTATTAGCTTTTTTGGCTGCTGCTGCACACTACTGACTCATTTTTAAGTGATCGTCCACTAGGACTCTAAGGTCCCTCTCACAGTTAGTTTTTCAGCCAGGTTTCGCCCAATTTGTACTTGTAACTTTGGTTTTTCCTGCCCAGCTGTAAAACCTTGCTTTTCTCCACATTTAATATCATTTTGTTGGGTAGGGCCCAGTGTTCAAGTCTATCAAGATCTTTTTGGATTCTGAGCTTGTCTTCTGGGGTGCTGACTATTCCTGCCAGCTTAGTATCAGCTGCAAATTTGATGAGATCCCTTTCTATTCCTTCATCTAAGTCATTTATGAAGATATTGAAGAGTACTGGGCCTAAGACAGAACCTCGTGGTACCCCACTATTTACTTCCCTCCATGTAGTTGTAGTACCATTGAGGACTACTCGTTGAGTACAGTTTGTCAGCCAGTTACAAATCCATCTGGTGATGATGCTGTCTATCCCACATTTTTCTAGCTTACCAAGAAGTAGGTTGTGGTCTACTTTGTCAAATGCCTTGCTGAAGTCTAAATATACTATGTCCACAGAGTTTCGCTGGTCTACTAATTTAATTACTTTGTCAAAGAATGAAATAAGATTGGTTTGGCATGATCTGTTTTTAACAAACCCACGCTGGCTACCAGTTATAACTTTGTTTCTAAATATTTACAGATCTGTTTTTGATTATTTTTTCCCAGTATCTTCCCAGGTATTGATGTCAGGCTGATTGGTCTGTAGTTTCCTGGGTCTTTTTTCCTTTTTTGAAGATATGAACCACATCAGCTCTTTTCCAATCCTCTGCTAGTTCCCCAGTGCTCCAAGATTTTTTAAAGATATGGTGCAATGGTTCTGAGATAACATCTGCCTTCACAACTCTGGGATGTAATCCATCAGGTCCCCGTGATTTATATTCATCAAGGTCAGACAGGTGTTCTCTTAAAGTTTCAACAGAGGTTGGGAGAAAAGGTTATTTGCAGGTCATCTGACTGAGTATTCACAGCAATTAAAATCCACACAAACTGTGGACATGGTTGGAGATCTGCCACTTGTAGATAATTCCCTTTCCTGGGCTGGCTGTAAAGGTGTGGACAATACATGTTGACTTTTACCACACTAAATGAGGACCCAGATTGTTGAGGGCAATTAAGCTGACTTTGTAATAATGCCGCTTGGGGTGTGGGTGAAAGCCCTAATAAGCAGGCATATGCATAGAATGAAGGCTACTGCTAAGCTTGTAAGCCGCCCTGAGTCTTCGGAGAAGGGCGGGATATAAATGGAATTAAAATAAATAAATAAATAATTGCAGAGATGGTGTCTGCCTCTGAAGAAGTGAATACCACTTTGTATGAAGTAGCCTGTCCCTCTGCAAATGAACATGGTCTTTTTTTAAGGACATCGCTTAAAGTAGGATGAACAGAATAGGACTGAGTAACACCATTCTCAGGCCTTCGAACCTTCCCAGGAGAAGTAAATTAAATCAACAAAGGAGTATGATTTTATGCCTTCTATTAGATTGTTGACTAAAGTGTTTCTTTTAAATAACATCCAGAGCTTGCCCAGAATTCTCTGATATGAGAAATTTCAGAGCAGAAGGGGAATATAATTTTCAGTAAGAAATTGGAATTGATATTAGTTCATAAATCAACTTTGTACATTAGGTATTTTAATGTATATTCTTTACACAAAATTATCTGCAAAGTTTCCTGAAAATTATCCTTATGGGACCAGAAGCAGTTCCCCAAACATAAATAATTGCAGTCTGGTTGAGAGTCCTCTCCAAGAGGCTGGGTGTGCACTTGGAAACAAAAACAAATTCCCGCCTTTGCTGGTTCAAGGGCTTAATTATGCCTATAAATAATGCATAAATACCTTTCCTCCATTAAATGGAGCAAGAAAGCTGCAAGGCATGCTTTGTAAAACGTGAGCAGCAGAATTTGTCTGCTGTTCAAATTCACACAGTATTGATTAGTTACCAAATCATCCAGTTGCAGAATAAAACCTGATGATCAAAAGAAAAAAAGGTAAAATTGGGCAGCAAGACTGGAGACCCAGTTTGGTCTAAGTCAGGGGTAGGCAACCTCGGCTCTTTTATGACTCATGGACTTCAACTCCCAGAATTCCTGAGCCAGCCAAGCTGGCTCAGGAATTCTGGGAATTGAAGTCCATGAGTCATAAAAGAGCCGAGGTCGAAAGCAGGAAAGAGTGTCTCATCTTAGCCTTGAAAACCAGCTGGGTGACTTTACGCCTCTCTCTCTCTCTCTCTCTCTCTTTCTCTCTCTCTCTCTCTCTCTCTCTCTCTCTCTCTCTCTCTCTCTCTCTCTCTCTCTCTCTCTCTCTCTCCCTCTCCCTCTCTCTCTCTCTCCCTCCCTCCCTCTCTCTCTCTCTCTCTCTCTCTCTCTCTCTTTTAGCCCAACCCACCTCACAGGGTTCTTGTTGTGGAAAAAAATAGGAGGAGGAAGATGTGTTGGGTGTTTGAGCTACAGGGAAAAAATAATAAAGAGGGATACAAATAAATAAATAATACAGTGCACTGTTTACTATTTATGTTTATAGATACTGGGGTAAGAAACAGTTCAAAGACATACCTCTGCAGTTGGGGAGTTTCAGTTTAAGTAGATTACAGTTAAAAACAGAACAGTTCTATCAGTAATAGGTAATCATTTGATTAAACCTTACAGGCAAATCTAGAAAAATTCTCTTAACCTGTGTTCGTTGCCAGAATAACATGAGCTTTTTGCAAGGTTTCAGACATAGCCATTTCTTCTCGTTCCTTCAGTTCCTTTCTCAGTATCTTGATTTCATTTAAAAAATGTTTTCTCTCTCCTTTGTCTTGGGTCTTCCTGGTTTTCATCTGCAGAAGAGAGACATTGATCTCAGCACAGCACATATTTACTAGTCAAGGCGATTGTAAAACAGCAGTATTTCTCTGATAAAGTGCCATTAGAACACCACAAATGCTTTTTGGGCGGATCTTCTCCAATCTGACCCCCCCCCAACTGGCTGGGGACAATGGGAGTTATAGTTTAGTATGAACATATGACCAGTTGATAATAGCATTCATTAAATTCTTGATATTTTTAAATGTAAACCTGTTTTTCTGCTTATATAAATATTCAAAGCAGCTTACAATAATAAAAAAACACTACTGTATAATTAATTCTGCATAATAAAAATCAAAATGAAAATCAGTATCGCTGAAAGCAATTAACAGTCAAAAGTCAAAACTGAAAGAGGGATTTATTTGCCATTTTCCTAAATAATGGAAGAAGGGGAGCCAAATATTAGAGCGATGCTTCTCAATCAGAGCGGCTTTAAAATGTGTAGCCTTTCCTAGGCAGCATGCTGGTGAGTTGAAGTCCACATATCTTAAAGTTGTTGAAATAAAAAACATTCAGGTAGTATTCATTTAACAACCACAATCGAGACTGGAATCTTGGTTATTGAGCAAAGCGGACACTAAGGGAGAAACCCACCTGGGTCCTTCACTCAATAACAGTGATCGCAGCACTCTTGTTGCGGTCATTAAATGATTTTACAGGTGAAGCAAATGGAGACTCTCACAATGCCTGTGAAGGGATTTGGGGCTCCATGCTTGCTTGGATTTTGGCTGCCCAACTTCAAGCAGGCACAAAGTTGGCCATTCTTCTTGGGATAGAGAGATTTTGGGGTCCGTGTGTGATTGAATTTCAGTTGCCAAGGTTCAAGCTGGCACAGATCAGCAAGGAGCTCTTTCATCCAATCTCCAGAGATGAGAGGGAGTGCTTTTGTTAGTCAGCAGCAGTTTTCAATCTTTCCTGCTGGCTTCCCCATCGACTCTCTGGCGAAGCTGGTAGGGAAGATCGCAAGTGACAATCACATGAGGGAGGGGTCATATCACCTTGGCAGGGATGTAGCATTTTGAGGTAGCTGGAAATGTTTTACTTTTTTGAGGCCTTTGTCATTTTGACCTATCGTTAAGCAATTGGTCATTAAGCAAGGACTTCCTGCACTGCAATGGAATAAACATTCTATAGTCTGGAGCCCACAAAAGGCCCATTCCTGAAAAGAAGAACTGAGTTGTCCGTGGCAGTGGGAACTCCTTCAAAAGAGGCTCTTTTGCCATGCGGGCAAGTTCATACTGGTATCGTCTCCCAAGTAATCAAAACCATGGTAATATAGAGAGATTCAAAGTTTCATATCATCTTAAATTATGTCCAATAGATAACTGGCAACCAATACAGATTTTTTCCCCTACACAGTGATCCTATACTTTGCACCAGTTCTTTTTCTGAACATTTTAAGGATGAGGCAAATCAAAAAGGGTTGGAGGGAAAAAAAATACAGTTCTCAGAGGCAAGGTGAAAAGTGAAAGAGATAGATTTTAGAATACAAAGGAGTTATTTAAAAAGAAGCTGCCAAAATGCTAGTCATTTGCTCTAATTCTTTTTAGTTTAAAGTGATCTTCTTGTTTCTTACAAAAGAGCACAAATGAAACTTGCTACACTATGAGGCATCATCGTTACCAGGAGAACTAAGGGAGGACTGGAGGTCACTGTCCCTGTACTCCTCTTTATATACTCTGTGTATAAATTATAAATCCCTTGTACTCCTCTGAATAATTAATTTTGGCCCAATCAAGAAAACTATTGAAAACGACTTCGAGGATCCTAGCAATGGTGAGTGTGATGCAAATGCAGCTGACCTTCCATTTAGGGAGAGCCAATCAATCCTTGACTTAAATACCTTTCATTCTTCACCCTTACAAGTTCTCTAGGGATGTAGTACAGCTATAATATATTGCATGTCTCTACAAAAGTTTGCAGCTGAGCTATTCGTGGTGAACAGATTACTCTCAAAATTTCCCAAACCTCATCTTTTATTAAAATCAATTTTCTAGCCCTGAAAAAGGACAAAGCCAACAATAAAAATAACATTAAACTTTATAGAAAATCTTAAGCTGAACAGTATTAAAAAGTGCCACTGAAAACAGTCATAGTGCTGAGCACAGCAGAATTTGAAAAATAGCAAATAAGCAAGCCACTTAGTATTTTCTCCTTTCAACCCTCACATAAATGCCTCTTTTTTTTCTGTGTGCTTTGCAGGTAGTCCTCAACTTATGGTTATACATTTAACAACCATCTGAAGTTACGACAGTACTGAAAAAAGTGATTGTCCGTCACCTTATGACAGTCGCAGTGTCCCCCTAATCATATGATCAAAATTTGGGCTCTTGGCAGCCAGCGTGTATTTGTGACAGCTGCAGTGTCCTGGGGCCGTGGGATCGCCATTTATGACCTTCCCAGGGGGCTTCCAAGAAGCAAAGTCAATGGGAAAAGCTGAATTTGCTTAACGAGATGATTTGCTCAACACCCACAGCGATTCACTTAACAAGTATGGCATAAAAAGATTGTAAAATCAGGGGCAACTCACTTAAATATTAATGCTTAGCAACATAAAATTCTGGTCCTGACTGTAGCCATAAGTTGAGGACTATCTCTATCTTGAATATGCACAAAAATGAGTAATCAGAAACCTCAGTCAATCAAAAGTGTGCGTTGAATAGGCAAACTCCCGAAATACACACTGGCCTCTACTTTCCTCCTCATGCCATTATACACATATCCCAGGTGGCTACACAAACAGGCAGAAGAAACCATCAGGACTTCATATGCAAGCGTGTACATCTGTGATGGATTACAGCCCTGCCTTTTCATTAGAGTGTACAAAACCTCTAGCATTTTGGAAACTCTGGTCTCCAGAGGTTGCTGAGTGTGTGTGTAGTGTGTAAACTGGCAGTGGATAACCTCCCAGCACAGAGATTATAATGGAGTTATTGCTAATTTCTGCAAGGTGGTCGTGCACAACAGACAATAATTTGAATTATGATAGACTTCAAACAGTGCCATATTTAAAGTAAATGTGAAATAGAAAATTAAATAAAGAAGATGCACCAATTTTACAAGGCAAATGGGGTGGAAAGAGAGGAAAATGGAGAGACCTCTTACTTTCTGGCCTTTTTTCCTATCAGTTACAAGTTGTAATGCTATCAATATAATGTAAAATTGCAATCTATGTTTGGAGAGTCTCAAAGAAATAGAGAAATGGGGGAGACCGATACATGTCAATGGGCCTTTCGTGAAGCAGACCTCTTATTTGTTCTAAATTATTCTAAATCAGGGGTGTCAAACTCAATTTCATTGAGGGCCACATCAGCATTGTGGTTGCCCTCAGGGGGCCGGGTGGGTATGGCCAGGGTGGGCGTGGCCTACTGGGTGGGCGTGGCTAGAGTGTATATGGCCTACTGGGTGGGCGTGGCCAGCTCTACATCGTTCGCATCAAGGGTGCCTATGGGGGCCTGGGCAGGAGTGGGACAGATCTGAGGGTCTCTGGCAGAAGGAGGGTCTCTGGGCCAGGGCCAAGGTGGTGGGGGCCGTTCCCTCACTGTTTCCAGGATGGCTTCACGGGCCGCATGAAACCACTTTGCGGGCCGGATTCCCCCCCCCAGGCCTTGTGTTTGACATGTCTGTTCTAAATGATTTATTCTAAACTCAGCTAAATGATTCAGCCTTGACCTGGCCTTAATTGTGGAAGCAAACGTAAAAGGCAGTGTTGCCACAGATCACACCAAGTTCCAGTAAGGAAGAGCTTATGCTGTTCCCTCCTTGGTTCTTAGGAATTCCATAAAGTTCAGAAAATATCTAGATTAATGTCAGTTCCTTCCTGCTCCTTCCAAGCCCTTGAAACTGCTCCCTTCACAAGCCTTAACATTTATTAAACAGTATCTGTTCATTCTTTCTTGTCTTTAAAAAAAGTGTAACTAGCAAGTTAAAATTATTAGACAGTAGAGAGCTCTCCCCTAACAGCCCATCTCCTCCTCTTTCTGCTCAGAAATGGGAACAGTTTGAAAAGTGGCTTTCCCACCAGCCCAATATATTAAAATTAAGTTAAATAAACATTTCAAGTCACATGGGTGTGCTGAGAGCCGTTTGAGACCCCTGCATTGTCAATCCTGACTGTACTTTCATTCTGGATTTATCGGCCAAGTATGGCTTGCTTGCTTGCTTGCTTGCTTGCTTGCTTGCTTGCTTGCTTGCTTATTTATTTATTTATTTATTTATTTATTTATTTATTTATTTATTTATTTTTTATTTATTTATTTATTTATTTGACTTATATCCCACCCTATCTCCCGAAGGACTCAGGGCGGCTAACTGTGCAATAAATTAAAATTAAAAATTAAAAATAAATTAAAAATTGTAAACATAATTAAAATGCCTGTCAGTCCAGGTCAGCCAGGTGGAAAAGGAGTGTTTTGAGGCCGCAGCGAAAGGACCGGAGATCTTGGGCCATCCGAAGCTCAGGGGGGAGCTGATTCCATAGGACTGGCGCTCCCACAGAGAAGGCCCTCCCCCTGGGGTTCGCCAGCCGACATTGTCTAGCCGACGGTACCCTGAGGAGGCCTTCGCTGTGTGAGCATAGTGGGCGCAGTGGCGTAGCGTGGGTTGTCAGCACCCGGGGCAAGGCAAGTAATTTGTGCCCCCTAACCCGTGGATTTTAGCACTCGAGTCTGCCGCAGGGAGCCCCGCATTCTGGGCGTCCGCCGCACCCCCCACCCACGCCTCCCCCGGGAAAAGGGGGAAGGTCTGGCATCCCCTCCCTCACGTGCGGCAGAAGCGCCGGGACCCGAGGCCGTGCCAGGAGGCGGGCGGCGCAGCGGAGCCTCCACTTCGGAGCCGGCGGGGGGGCGGCTAGGGGCGCCGCCGTCCCTTTCTTACCTCTGATGCCTGGAAGAGAGCGGGACCCGCCAGCGCAGCTGCCCGTCTCGCTCAGGCATGCACCGCGGCTGGCCGGGGCTTCCGCCGGGGCCGCATCCAGGCGCGGGGAGCGAGGGAGGGGGCCGGCACGACGCCCCGTGAGCTTGGCAGCCCTTGGCCGGAGTTGCAGCTGAGCCTGGAGCCACACCAGCCCGCACCTGCTGCCCCGGGAGAGCTCGGCTCGCTCCTCTGACCCCCCTCCCGCCACCGCCGCCCCCTCAGCCACGTGCGCCGGGCCGCCACCGCGGGAGCCGCTCTAGCGCGGAGAGGGGGAGGCCGGTCCCCGTTCGGCCCGCCAGCCCTGGGAGAGCCCCGCGCGAGCGCCTCGCCAGCCACTGAACTCTGGCTTTTGAGCAGGAGCGAACTTGCCCTGCTTGCCCTTGCCCGGCGCCGGGAGCAGCCGCCGCCGACCGCCCCGCTTTTCGCAAGCCCCGCTACGCCGCCGCCACCTGCCGCGGGGTGAGGGAGTCGGGGCCGCACTGGCGGGCGCTTCTCTGGCAGTGGGGCATGTTGGTGCCCTGCACTGCGCTCCGTCTGCGGGGGCCGCCCTGGGAAAGGTGGAAGTGCAGCTGTGGTCTGGGATGGCTCCGAGCCCTGTCTGGCCGGCTTTGTGCCTCCGTCCCCCAAGAGTAGCTGGTTGTGAGTTGCTGCTTCCCCGAGTGCGCCTCAGCCCCGGATCCCCCCCGCGGGACTCCAGCCGCGCGAAGGGCGCTTCGGCGCGTCTTCCATCCCTCCCGAGTACGAGCGCGCCCCCCCAGATGTTGCGCCCGGTGCGGCCGGCCCCCCCTGCACCCCCCACGCTACGCCACTGACTGGGCGATGGGAATTCGTTCCCGGTAGCAGATGGTCCTGCAAGTATCCCGGGCCTAAGCCATGTAGGGCTTTAAAGGTAAGTACCAGCACCTTAAATCTCATTACCATGCACAGGTAATAATAAGTGGGGGGGGAAACAAAGCAAAATTGAAAGTACTCAGGAAAGAAGGGCGGAGAAAAACTGAGTGAGGAATTTCAATTTGCTCTTAACAATGCTAGAAAACTTGGGAAAAAGAAAATGGAAAGAAAAGACTAGATCCCTAAAGAATCCTGAATAGTCTACAGAATATCCCACTATGTCAGGGTCAGTTACAAAGCTACAGATATTTTTAGTTATAGCCATTCTACCCAACACTGCTTTATATACCTGAGGAGGAGTTTTGGTTCAATTTCAAGATAAGACACATATTCAATCATTTCTGCATAGCACTGTACTTATTCCAAGAATACAATGTCAAAAAGAACACTACAGATCCACAATTTATTCTACAGACTGTTTTTAAAAGCTGCTGTAAAAATGTAATACAAGACTTACAAATGCTTGATCAATGTCCTTCCGGATATCTGCTACAATCTGGGCATTATCTCCACGCAACAGGACAGCATCCAGCGAATGGTGCTGTATGGACTCTAGAAGACGAGCTGGGCGACCGAGACGCAGGATCCGTACCTTATGATTAGAGATCCTTTCCACCAAGTTATCAACTGCAATATTAGAGGGAGCACAACAGAGAACCTAGGAAGAAAAATATCTCTTTAAACAGTATTAATTCACTTCACTGAAATAGCTACAGTCCTACACAGATTCATACCTATAGTTTACAGAAACACTATAAGCATCAAGGGCAAAAGGAAAAGAAAGGAGTTTATTTTATAAGTGCCAGGAAAAGAGATTATTCTCAAGTCAAAGCTGGATCAGGATTTGCCCTGGAGGACAAAGGACTTTATTATATGTCAGACCTCTGAGCTAAAAGGAACAGTACAAATTCAAAGAATTAAACCAGGATCAAGGAGAAAAGTTACTTTGAGATACTAGTCCCAGCCAAATTTAAGTTCTAAGCTGCCAAGGATCTTTCAGCTTTGTCTTTTTCTTTTATGTCCCTGATGATACCCTTTAATTCCAAAGCTTTACTTCTACATCTCACTGAACCTCAGAAGATCCAGGATCTCCTCTGAGCAGAAACAGTTGTGCTTCAGCCAAGAACATTACTAATAGAAAAATGAAGATTTTTCTAGAAATACAGGTAACCTGGATGAATCTGTAACGCTTCCAAAGTTTTTCCCTTACTTCTAAATGGAAATAAGAATATCATCCATCACAAAGAACCCAAACTGTAAGATAAACATGGTGACTCTTAAAAACGTGTAGTCGTGAAATAAAATTATGCATCTTTCCGCTGAGATTTTTGACTACCTACATCTCTAAAAATGGAACAAAGACCTTGTATGACCCCCATATCCAATTTTTGATACTGCCAAATGGCCATTCCCTAGAATTTTCCAAGTTTTATATTATAACTAAAATTCCCATACTCAAGACCTAATGTTTTTCTAAATGTATTCTGAGAACAAATGTATAGATTTTAAAATAGCACTGCCACCAACCCAAAATTATTTGTTTCTGTGTTAAGGTTTTATTTTATACTATTATCCTACCTTCTATTATTTCTTTTCCTAGTAGTTTAGTATCTTAAATATGGGACAGGGGATTACTTTATTTGGGTTATTTACCTAGAGATCCAGTTTATTATAAACAATTAAAACTTTAACAATAATATTTTGTGAACAGAGAGCATTGGGAACTGTAGTTAAACAAACACAAAACTCTTCCTCTGAGCACAATAATATTACCATACTGTAGTTTATTTTTCCATAAGGGCTACCAATTATTATTTGTTTATATTTAAAGTTCAATTCCTTTTCTTTTCTTTTCTCTCTATAAAAATTATTCCTTCCCTCTCCCCTCATCCCAAAACCTTTTGGACATTTTGTTAAAAATAGACCAGTTAACTTTTGACTTAAATTATATTAGAGTATCAACCTACTGTTCTTTAACATACATCCCTTTTAAAATGAAGGATGGAGTTATCAAGCATCCCCATATATTTATACAGTAACAAATACAACATTCTTGCACATAGCATTCTCTCAAACATTCACATACAATTCCACACAAACCTACGTGCAAGCTTTTCATCAGTTCCAATGCTGTTTTCCCCCAAACATTAGAGCAATTAGTAATGGACAATGCAATTAAGTATTGTCTACACCCAAATATGAGGCATCTTGCCAGCAGTTCATGGTCCCAAAGCCAATTTTCATTTCCCCCCCCTCTCCTCACGCCCACTCTGCAATTTTTACACATATGCATTTCTAATACTCTGAGAAAAGCATGATTATTCGGGCCGTTTGCGGAGGCCGGTGGTTGGCTGCGGCGTTTTCTGGGCTTTTGGCCCCTTTCGCCGGCGGTGGCGTTTCCATCTTGCCCCAGGCTGCTTCGGGCCGCTTTTGGCGACGTTGTCGTCCTCGGGCCGTTTCGGCGGCGGAGAGGGCGACTGCGAGTTATCCCAGCGGCGATGATGTTTTTTATGCTACCTCGGACCGCTTGTGTCGGCGACGGCGTTTTCGGGCCGTTTCAGCGGCGCAGAAGACGACCGCGGGTCACCTCAATGGAGCAATGGCGACAGGTGGTCCTTGCACCGCTTTTGGACCGCTTCAGCAGCGGTGATGGCGCTTCCAGACCACCTTTACTACCTTGGCCTGCCTACCCTTCTGCCTTGAATACATACATCTACCAACTCTCTGCCTACCCCCCCTCTCCCCTTTGGATTTGGTCGGTTCTGGGTACCAGCCACGGTGGGAGAGTGGCTTGGTTTTACATCTGCAGCCCCATAGAGGTGGGAGCTCTATGGGGTATGCCTACCCAGAGTATATCTTGGACCACCCTCAGGAACAGAGTTGCAACCCGTCGTGAGAGTGCGGGGGGTGGCCTGCTTCCGGGGGCACCCAACTGAGTGGCAGTGCAGTTGGGTGTGGATCCAGATATTTATTCCCGTCCTTCGATCCTCTTATGGACATGACCAACTATGGGACTGCCTATCCTGGACTTGTTGGACCTATATGCGGCAATACACCTGCACAGACTTGTTCGCCCTCAGGGGTGCCCCCCTCTCCTGAGTGCGACCCGCCTTTATAAAAAACTCCAATCTCGATGAAGGGCCCGATTTTTCGGACCCAGAGAGATGGCTGGGCATGGGCAGGGGCCTTCAACATAAATTTAATAGGAGGCCCCTGGTTAATTTTTTATCAAAATTTTTTATTGGGTTAGGGAGAAGGGTGGGACGGGGTGGGGGTTGTTTGGCTATGGGGGGTGGTCAATCAACCATGACTCAGGCCAGGTTTGGGTCTGGTCGCGCAGGGGGAGAGCAGGGTGTGGTTGTCTCCGGGGCTCTGGAGCGGGTCGTGGGACTGTCGATTCCCACGACGCTGGGGAATGGCAGCAGGTGCATAAACAGAGGGCCGTATCGTTACCGGGGGGGCCGTCTCCGCTATTTGCAAGCGGTGAGGCGCTCCGACCCTCTGTTTCTTCCCCGAGGTTCCGGGAGTGAGGATGTGCAGCCTCCTGAGCTCCGGTTGGTGTACCTAAATGCCAGGTCCGTGGTTAACAAAGCTCCCCTTGTTAGGGATTTAGTTGAGGGTGAGCATGCGGACCTGGCTTGCATCACGGAGACTTGGTTGGGCCCGGAGGGTGGGGTCCCTTTGGTTGACCTCTGCCCACCAGGTTTCCGGGTGCTACACCGACCACGAGCTCAAGGTAGGGGTGTGGGTGTGCCGGTAGCTATCAGGGAGACCTTATGTCCGCGGGAGACCACCGTTCCTCAGATAGTCAGGTGTGAGTCTCTCTTCTTGAGATTTGGTCCGGGGGCGCAGTTGGGCTTGCTGCTGGTGTACTTTTCGCCTAGTCGCGCAGCGGCAGCCCTGCCCGAGCTGCTCGATATCCTCTCGGGGTTGGTGATTGAGTTCCCCAAACTTATAGTTTTGGGTGACTTCAATCTACCATCCCTGGGAGGTTCAGCTGAGCTAGCTCGGGAGTTCATGGCTTCCATGACGGCCATGGACCTGACGCAAGTAATTTCTGAACCAACTCATGAGGGAGGCCACACCCTTGACCTGGTTTTTTTATCTGGACGGTGGTTTGATGATCTTGGTGGGGGCTCTCCATTTATTATGCCCCTGTCATGGACCGATCATCACCTCCTGCGGCTGGTCTTCCGTTTTGCCATCTCCCGCCGTGGGGGTACGGAGCCAATTAGATGGTACCGCCCCAGACGCTTAATGGATCCTGATAGATTCCAGGCGGCGCTGGGGTCCCCACCTGCCTCCGTTGCTCACAACTCGGTGGATGCCCTAGTGGAAGCCTGGGAAAGGACGGCCACTGAGGCACTCGACCGAGTTGTACCCTTGCGGCCCCTGACCCGGTGCAGATCCCAACGAGCTCCATGGTTCTCCTCGGAGCTCCGGGAGATGAAGCGTCGGAAACGGGGCCTAGAGAGCTGTGGAGGTCCAGCCGATCCAAATCCGACCGGTTGCGACTAAGAACCTTTATTAGGTCTTATCTCACAGCGATGAGGACGGCGAGGTGTAATTACTTCTCTGCCCTCATCGCGTCCGCAGAAAATCGCCCGGCCGCCCTGTTCAGGGTGACCTGCTCCCTCCTTAATCAGGAGGTGAGGGAGGATCCCTTGCAGGGTCGTGCCGAGGAGTTTGGACAACATCTGCTGGATAAAATCGCTCGGATTCGGACCGGTCTGGACTCCAACTGGGCAGAGTCTGACGAGCAGGACACGGGCGGTCTTGTCGATGTTATTTGGGAGGAGCTTGATTCTGTAACCCCTGAGGAAGTGGACAGGATTATGGGGAGGCTGAGCTCCACCACATGTTTATTGGACCCGTGCCCTTCTTGGCTGGTTTATGCAACCCGGGAGAGGACACGAGGCTGGTTCCAGGCAGTTATATCTGCTTCCTTGAGTGAGGGTAATTTCCCCGCCGTCTTGAAGGAGGCGGTGGTGAGACCTCTCCTCAAGAAGCCTGCCCTGGACCCAGCTGTTTTGAACAACTTTCGTCCGGTCTCCAACCTTCGCTTTCTTGCGAAGGTTGTTGAGAGTGTGGTGGCGCATCAGCTTCCCCTGGTCCTGGATGAAGCAGATTATCTAGACCCGTTCCAATCGGGTTTCAGGCCCGGGTACAGCACGAAGACGGCATTGGTCGCGCTGGTGAATGATCTCTGGAGGGCTCGGGACAGAGGATATTCCTCTGTCCTTGTCCTATTAGACCTCTCGGCGGCTTTCGATACCATCGACCATGGTATCCTGCTGCGGCGTCTCAGGGGATTGGGAGTGGGAGGCACAGTTCTTCAGTGGTTCTCCTCCTATCTCCTGGGACGCTCGCAGTCGGTGTTGGCAGGAGGGCAGAGGTCGACCCCTAGGACCCTCGCTTGTGGAGTTCCTCAGGGGTCGGTCCTCTCGCCTCTCCTGTTCAACATCTACATGAAACCGCTGGGTGAGATCATTCGTGGTTTTGGAGTTGGGTATCATCAATATGCCGATGATACCCAACTTTTTATTTCGACCCCAAACCACCCCAGTGATGCCCTCGATGTGATGTCCCGTTGCCTGGAGGCAGTGCGGGCCTGGATGGGGAGGAACAGACTTCAACTCAACCCTGACAAGACTGAGTGGCTGTGCATTCCGGCATCCCGGGTCATTCAAAATATTCCATCTCTTCTTATGGGGGGTGAGTCTTTACCCCCCGTGGATAGGGCTCACAACTTGGGAGTCCTCCTAGATTCACGACTCACTCTGGAAGATCATATAGTGGCCGCGACTAGGGGGGCTTTCGCCCAGGTTCGCCTGGTGCGCCAGTTGCGGCCCTATCTGGACCGGGATGCCCTGTGTACGGTCACTCATGCGCTCGTGACCTCTCGCCTGGACTACTGCAATGCTCTCTACATGGGGCTTCCCTTGAAGACCACTCGGAGGCTCCAACTGGTACAGAATGCAGCCGCGAGAGTTGTCTTGGGAGTTTCCCGGTACTCCCATGTTACACCTTTGCTCCGCGAGCTGCATTGGTTACCAGTTGTCTCCCGGGTGAGGTTCAAGGTTTTGGTAATAATCTTCAAGTCCTTACATGGCATGGGTCCGGGATACCTCGAGGACCACCTGCTGCCGGCGTCAACTCCCCTCCGCCCTGTGCGTGCCCACAGAGAGGGCCTCCTCAGGGTGCCTCCGGTCAGGGAATGCCGACTGGTGGCCCCCAGGGGGAGGGCCTTCTCTGTGGGTGCTCCGGCACTAGGGAACCAACTGCCGGTTGAGCTCCGGATGGCACCGGACCTCCGCTCCTTCCGCCGCGGGCTGAAGACCCACTTCTTTGAACTAGCTGGTCTGGCCTGATGGGGAGGGTCTTTTTAACGGGTTTTTTATTATTTTATTGTCATTGTATTTTAATTGGGCATTGGTTTAATCTCTTTTTAATTTTTGTACTGTTATTTATTTATATATGCCCTGTTAACCGCCCTGAGTCCCTCGGGAGAAGGGCGGTATAGAAATTGAATAAAACCTAAACCTAAACCTACCATCTGTATGTATTATGACACTTCCCAATTCACCTGCCACACTGGACTTAAAACACTGAGAAGCTGCTCTAAGCTTGAAAGAGGCTGCAGGTCTAGTAAGAACTGTAGGCAATACCCCCTACTCAGCCGGCTACTTCCCGTACCTCATGCTTTAACCAAAGCTGAAATGCACCTCATTCTGAATGGCAAGGTTCACTTTCCATTCTTGCCTCAGAATAGTACGATGGCCACAGGGACCTAAGTTTCCGGCCTAAATAGGCATCTCTTCAGAAAATGTATTCACTCACTCACTTTCAAGCCTTGCTCCACAGCTTGGAGTATTATCTCCACCACAGTTGTTGTCTTGCCAGTTCCAGGTGGTCCATGGATGATAGCAAGTTCCTTCTGTTCCAATGAAAAGCAAACAGCTTCCTTCTGGGAGGCATCCAGGGAGTCATTGTAGAACTTCAAAAGCCCTGTAAGCAGCAGGGGCATTTGTTCAGATTTCAGTCTCGCCAAGAACATTTGCGAGAAAGCAAGTACAATACAAATAAGAAGAGGTTGTTTTTGGACACTGACCAGATTTCTCAGCAAAGGAAGCATCCTGATAATTACTAAGAGCAATTCTAAGCCCCCACTGAGGCCTGGCATCTCTCAAGAAAGTTTCTGTTTTACTGCAAATATTTTCAGTCTTTGAAAGAATAACAGATTAATGTGCTTTAACAGCCCATTGCCTTTAACAGTTCCACCACACAGAATACATTCTTACTAGGAAATTCTCTGACAAAATACAAGACACCTTTATTTCCTAAAAGTCCAAACATTTTAAACACTATGCTGAGCCAAAACCTTAATTATAGCTTTGTACACCAAAGCTTATGTGTTGGACCATAAGAAAGGCTGAGCACCAAAGAATTGAGGCCTTTGAACTATGGTGCTGGAGAAGATTCCTGTGAGTCCCTTGGACTGCAAGGCAATCAAACTAGTCAGTCCTAGAGGAGATCAACCCTGACTGCTCTTTAGGGGGCCAGATCCTGAAGTTGAAACTCAAATACTTTGGCCACCTAATGAGAAGGAAGGACTCACTGGAGAAGAGCCTAATGCTGGGAAAGATTGAGGGCAAGAGAAGAAGGAGATGACAGAATGAGGTGGCTGGATGGAGTCACTGAATCAGTAGGCGTGAGCTTAAATGGACTCCAGAAGATGGTAGAGGACAGGAAGGCCTGGAGGAACATTGTCAATGGGGTCGCGATGGGTTGGACATGACTTTGCAACTAACAACAACAATGACGTGTAATTAGATGAGCAACAGAGCTTCACAGAACAACTGCTAACAATTCATTAGGCAGAGAAGTAAAAAGAGCAAGAAGCACTACCTTGAAATGGCCAGCTGACAATGCTGGCTGCTGGAAGGATGCAAGGAAAGTACTCTTTAGTCAGTTGGAAAATGTTCCACTGTGTGTGTGTGTGTGTGACAGAGAGGGTGTGTGTGTCCCAGCTAAAACAATGGAGCTGACAGGTATCGATATCATATCTTATTTCTTATTTTCCACAAACCTCATGTTTTAAGTGCTCTGTGCAAGCTTTAAAATAACTACATAAATATCTATAGCTTTATTTCTTAATTCAGGACCACCTGTTTTTTCTTGATGATAGTTGAAGGGGAGGGAGTGAAACTGTTAATTAACACCATGTGTAACATTTCACTTCTCCTTCCAGCATGCATCCCCAACTGGAATGGGAAAAGGGAACTTTCAGAAGACCCTCACTTTTCTAAAAATGTTATATGTCATTTTATCTTTGGGCGTATCTCAGGAATTGATATTATGCCAATGTTGATATTATTGCTGCTATTATCATTATTATACCATTATTACTATTGACCACCCCTCCTCCTCCTTATCCCACCAACTTTTCAATTACAAAGATAAGGAGGCTTTTAGCTTATTTGATGCCAGTATTGCAGGAAGAACCGGAAGAACATTTATTCACCAAAATCCGGAAGACATCAACTAAAATATAAACAGCAGTTTTATATGTAGGGGAGCCGTTGGTAAGTAGGAGTTCTTCTCATCATTAGTTTGGCAAATGCTATTGGAACGGGCATTTTTAATTTCAGACTGGCAAAAGACACTAAATGGACCATTTAATTCCTCTCTAGCTATTGGAGCTGGCACATCAAAAGGGGCAACAATGCCACTTTGCTGGATCAGGATGCGAAAAGGCTTTGTATTCTGAATGGCAAGAAAAGAATTCTCTCTCCCAATTTGCTGCTGCTAAGATGCCCGATTGGAATGGCTCTTCTGCAAAGAAGTAGAGAGAGATACTAGCATTACCGTAAAACTGTTTTTCAGGCAGATTTTATTAAAATAATGCAAATAGCAAATTTGTTTAAAACACAAAAAGCAAATTACAGATATTTCTAAAGTCATAGTAACAGCAGGTTTTATAATCAAGGGTAAAGAATATATTAGAAAGTTATCATCCTGGATGTCTACTTATTTTTACAGATTATCCAAGCCAGGGGTCCCCAATCCTCAGTCCATGGACCGGTACCGGTCTGTGGCCCGTTGGGAACTGGGCTGCGCAAGAGGCGGGCAAGCATGCAAAACTATCCCTTCCCCACCACCACCACTGCTGCCATTCTGTGGAGCTGGAAATGTTGGTGACTGCTGATCCAAGCAACATTTTGTTTTAACCTTTTTTTCTTTTTTGCTATGTTTTATAATGTTTTTATTGTTAAAAATGTTACATGCAAAATCAACATATCTTTTGATACCTAAAAATAAGAATAAGTAAGTCCCCTTTCCACATATAAAATCAACTTTTAAAAATTGCTGTGAACACTTGAACACTTCAACATTTCCATTATTTTAACATGAGCTATAGGGACTTTTCTTTTAAAAAAGCATAATTTTAGTGCATTTTCCATTTACCATACTTATGTTCCACTTCTTGCTGATCAACAAGGCAATATTGCACCCCTTAGCAAAACAGCACAAATGAAAGATTCCAACTCTTGTGACAGCATGAACGAGCTCTGGTTTGTTAGTCATGTCTAAGCTACCCTTCAAAAGCCAAAAGTTCTATATATCATGAATGCAAAAGAAGCTTTTGGCTCCACTTGCCATTTTATACTGCATTCTAAGTTATTCACAAGATCAGATTCATTTATCAGCTGACAAATGCAGAATGAGAGAAGGCATGTCAGGCAAGCTGATAAGGTGCCTATTTGCCAAGATGTATGAGTGCAAAAACAATCACTAGAGAAAATTATAATGCATTTGGTATTTTTCTGCAGAACAGATTCAAGGACAGGACAGTGCATCTGTGGTGCCCGAGAGAGATAGGAGCCAGTTTTGGTATAAAGACAGAAGCTTTTTTACCATATTAAGTTAACTGAAAGATTAATTCATGGGACAAATTCTGCATTCATTCACAGCAATGATTCTGCTCCAGTATTTAGACTTCTTATTTTTCACAATTTGCTAAAGGTACAAGCAATTTATAAACTGTCACTTTTATGTTCTTTCAAGCAAAGACTGCAAGTGTTAGGGAAAACAGAAAAAAAAGCACATCATGATTTAGGTATGGTAAATTAGTTTGGGCTTTTTCTGTGCACCTTCTTTTGGATTTTACTACTTTAATGCTACTAATATTTAAGAAAGTAGACTTGCTTTCAGCTATGGGGCTGAAATTCAGTTACTTCTGAGTGACACCAAGGGCATCTGCACACAGCTATCAGAAAACATAATGCTGAAGAAAGTAACCTATGTACATTTATTTGTGCGTAAGCTTCAGGAAACTGTCTTCAGGCAGCAGTTCACAAAATTGGCTGTTTCTTTTAGGATCCATCCCTTCTAAGAATGTAAGAACTGCTATACAGGACTTAAAGGGCTGCTTGGTCCAGATTGTTGGGGGCAATAAGCTGACTTTGTAATAATGCCGCTTGGGGGGGGCGAAAGCCCTAATAAGCAGGCATATACATAGAATGAAGGCTACTGCTAAGCACATTTGATTTGTGCTTAGATTGTAAGCCACCCTGAGTCTTCAGAGAAGGGCAGGATATAAATGGGATTTAAATAAATAAATATATATATATATATATATATATATATATATATATATATATATATATATATATATATATATATATATATATATATCTGCTCCTACTATGGCCGGGGTGTCAAACTGCTGGCCCGTGGGCCGGACACCTCATCTAGAAGCCGCGCCCACCCCATTGCCGGCGATGGCAAAATAGTCCCGATACGTCTCTCGACGTCACGTGACATCGCGAGTTTGACATGTCTGTACAATGGTAGCCTGATGGCTAAGCTAAAGCAGGACAGGAGTACAACGGCATACTTTTCTTTCTGTTTCCCAGTAAACACAATCAAAAGCATCACATTTTTAACTTTAATACATCAGGATAGAGCGATTCCCCCAAAACTAACTGGAACTATTTAAAACATGGAAGAAAAACCACTCGACCACTGAAAGTAGTCCAGGAGCACCAGTTTGATTGCTTACGCTAGCCTTTACCACAGGGGAAAACTCATACAAAATTGATCTGATGTTCTAGTTCAGGGGTAGGCAACCTTGGCTCTTTTATGACTCGTGGACTTCAACTCCCAGAATTCCTGAGCCAGCAGAGCTGGCTCAGGAATTCTGGGAGTTGAAGTCCACGAGTCATAAAAGAGCCAAGGTTGCCTACCCCTGTTCTAGTTGGTTGGAATTCAGTGCGATCAAATGATTGCAGGATATGGTGAAGAGAAAAGAGGCTTTCTGCAATCACCTGCTGTCCTTGATTCCTAAAGCCAGCAGCACTCTCTCGCCTCTCCTCTGAGGGTTGAATAGGTGGGACAAAAAGACATCTCAGTACAAAAAGAGAATCTGACAAAAATAGAGACGAGCAGGACAAAAATTATCAGAATTTTTCTGACTTTACAGGGATGCCTAAGTTTTGTTGTTGTTGTTCTTTTCCTGCAGAAGCAGAACATTTTGGGGAAAGTGGCAATAGCACCGATATGGCTGTGCTGCTCAAAGGAAAATGCTGACCTCTGGTGGTTACCAACTGTCTTTATACATATGATTCCCAAATTCTAGGTTTCCCTATTTTGAGATTTCTGGCCGTTTGCTTTTAAATATAGGTGAGTTTCTAAAAGTATTCTCTCTCTCTCTCTCTCTCTCTCTCTCTCTCTCTCTCTCTCTCTCTCTCTCTCTCTCTCTCTCTCTCTCTCTCTCTCTCTCTCTTCTATTCAGAATAGAATAACCCAAGTCCCAAGTCATTCTGTGTGTTTTTTCTGACATACTAACTAGCCTTTATATAATTGGCCTTTAAATACTATATATTCAGTAGGTTCACACAACACTAAACAAACCACTGTGTTCCATTATTACATACCAGAAAGGAGACATTATACGCTGTGACTTTTTCTCACAAACAGGTTTGCTTAATTATTTATTCAAAATGACTTATATAGCCACCTATAATTTTTGAGGACAGATAAGTTGTTTCGCTCAAGTATTTCATTGTAACTTAATGCATTATAATTAAGTATATTATTATGCTTTCTAACAATAGGAATTGTGTCTACCAGCACAATTGGGTTCTTAATAAATGGAAACAGAAAAATCAAGAGGCAGTTTCTGAAATGTTGAACATTATCTGCACAAGGTCTATAAAGAGAAATGGAGAGTAGAGGGAATGAGTGAGGGATGGACATAATCTGGGGTTTGGATTATGAGTATGAGAGAGGTGATAATAAGCAAAATTGGAAAATGCAGTATGACTTTATTGATTGATTGATTGATTGGACTTATATGCCGCCCTATCTCCCGAAGGACTCAGGGCGGCTAACAACAATAAAAACAACAATACAAAAGTTTAAAAAAAATTAAATAAACAGCCCCAATAAATAAGTTAAACTAAACAATTAAAAATTAAAAAACATTTTAAAAAACCCTGTCGTCAGTCCAGGTCAGCCTGATGAAAAAGGAAAGTTTTAAGGCCACGGCGAAAGGACTGAAGAGATCCGGGGCCATCCGGAGATCAAGGGGGAGTTGGTTCCACAGGGCTGGCGCTCTGTATACCAACTTTATACCAAAGCAGGAGAGGCACACACAAGCAGATTGGATTGAGAAATGTATAAATGTGAAAAAGCAAGTTTAGACACTTGATTTAAAGGAAGTAGATTATAAATAAATTTGAAATATGGAATGCTTTTTATGAATATGGAGTTGAAGATTTGCTGCTGAATGCAATAAAAGCAATGTACTGTATATACTGAGACTAAGGCATAAATGAAAATAAATGAGAAATGCTTCAGGAACAATACCGGAGCAAAGACTAAGGTAATTGTGTTCAACTAGGAAGATGCAGGAAAAAATTAAAAGTTACACCTAAATGGTGAAAAGCAAAACAAATGGACAAATTTATGTGTCTTGCTAGAATGTTTACTGAAGGTGGAAAAGCATATCTATTCAGAAACACTGTGCTTGGGATCCCACATTGTGCCTTGTGGGATGTGAGAACCCAATCAACAACTGATTTTATCATTTTGATAAATGAATAAACATTTCTGTTTTTGCTGTAAAGATCTATAAAGACAATCCACAACAATACTTGCCCAGATATAAATGCTTGCCCTCTATGACATAAATATATATATTTGTGTAATGTATGCCAGGTCAGTGCAAAAAGGACCAAACAAAGAAAACAAGGTTCATTTGTATCTTTTCTTCAAAAGGCAACACAGAGAGCAAGAGAGGAAGACTTTTTAGGGACGCCAGTTGTGGATTAAATCAGACATATACTGAATAACTTCTTCAGTTCCGGGGATTTTTCACCATTCATTAAAAAAAAAGAGAGAAAGAATTCTTACTTGTATCACTGGCACTACTAGGTTCAGAAGAACAAAACAGCACATCAATAAGATCAGATGCTGGACCAGACCCATAGTGATTAAGTGTATTTAAAGCCCTTTCAAAGAGAAGAAAATAAAAGAACTGAATCTTAAAGACAACCCCTTCAAAACTTATGAAACAATACCAAGCAATAATATCTTAAATAATTACAAATGTTGTGTGATCAGCTTGAAATGACGTATCGTAGTCTCAGAACCATAATCAAACTTCCCAGGAACTTAGTATTATCAGTCTATAAAGTTAAATTAACTTCTCTTCCACTAACTCAGACATGTCAAACACAAGGCCCGGGGGCCGGATCTGGCTCGTGGTTTCATGTGGCCAGCCATCCTGGAAACGGTGAGGGAACGGCCCCCACTGCCTTGGCCCTGCCCCAGAGACCCTCCTCCTGCCAGAGACCCTCAGATCTGTCCCACTCCTGCCCAGGCCCCCATAGGCACCCTTGATGCGAACGATATAGAGCTGGCCACGCCCACCCACTAGGCCACGCCCACCCTGGCCACACCCACCCGGCCCCCTGAGGGTAACCGCAATGCTGATGCGGCCCTCAATGAAATTGAGTTTGACACCTCTGCACTAACTCCTTCATTCAGGGCTGAAAAAAACTTCTAACCACATGCCAATTTAACCCAATAGGCACATAGGATGTGGAGCCTACTTGTTTCATCATTTGCACAAGTAAAAGGCCCAGATTAAAAACATATGTTGCCAAAATAGGCATTATAAAGTGCTCTGTATGACAAAAATGCAGCAAAAAAAAAACTACTGAACAAAAAACAGAGAAACGTTCATGAACCTAGGAAAATGAGGCTATCATTCAAAATCTCAATGCAATGGAGCAAATGGAAAGATATCTCCCAGCTATAGCTCACATAACTGTTTTCCTCACTTCCTTTCAGAATTCTGGTTATTAAATAAAGATTTTTTTTATCCCTTAAGACATAAAAGTTCCATAATCATCCTTTTATAGTAGTTTACCTTTTGAGTCTATTGTATGTAACATCATTGGCAAGTTTCAACAGACAGTACAAATTCTCCTGATCTAAATTTGTAAGGTTATTCTGAGGCTCATCAATTGCGATTGTAATTGAATTGGAGGCCGTCCGGGTGACAATTCCTGTGCATATCTGATTATTTTGTCCAGCTGCTTCATAGAGTCCCACTATGTCACCTGCAGAAGATAAATGATGACAAGAATAAAATTAGAATACAGAAAAGATACCTCACATAAAAGCAAAGGAATTACATCTGAATTATATCTGAAGAAACCACAACTACATGAAGCTCATCATTCCTCCAGCAACCAAGAGGAATAAATCAACAATAGATAGAGACAACTAGAGGTGAACCATCTGAGTTAAGTCATTGTGGTAAACAATATATTGATTCTCATTCAATCAAATATTGATCAGACAGCTCAAGCAAGACCCAAAACTGAAATGGGAGAAGACTATAATGCTGATAAGAGAAAACTTACCAGGCATAATAAATTAATACACAATTTTATTTTATTTTTATTTTTTATTTTTATTATTGGGACTTATATGCCGCCCTATCTCCCGAAGGACTCAGGGCGGCTAACAACAATAACATACAATAAATACAGAAGTTAAGATAAAATTAAAATTAAAGGCCTCTGTACAATAAATTAAAATTAAAATAAATTAAAAATTAGAGTTAAAAAATTAAAAACATAATTAAAATCCCTGTCAGTCCAGGTCAGCCAGGTGGAAAAGGAGTGTTTTGAGGCCGCGGCGAAAGGACTGGAGATCTTGGGCCATCCGAAGCTCAGGGGGGAGCTGGTTCCACAGGGCTGGCGCTCCCACAGAGAAGGCCCTCCCCCTGGGGGTCGCCAGCCGACATTGTCTAGCCGATGGTACCATGAGGAGGCCTTCTCTGTGTGAGTGTACTGGGCGATGGGAATTCGTTCCCGGCAGCAGATGGTCCTGCAAGTATCCCGGGCCTAAGCCATGTAGGGCTTTAAAAGTAAGTATCAGCACCTTAAATCTCACCCGGAGGGCAACCGGTAACCAATGCAGCTCACGCAGGAGGGGTGTAATATGGGAGTATCGGGGTGCTCCCATCACTACCCGTGCAGCCGCACTCTGCACCAGCTGAAGCCTCTGGGTGGTCTTTAAGGGTAGCCCCATGTAGAGAGCATTGCAGTAATCTATACGGGAGGTAACGAGTGCGTGGGTGACTGTGCGTAGGGCATCTTGGTCCAGAAAGGGGCGCAACTGGCATACCAGGCGAATCTGGGCAAATGCCCCCCTAGCCACGACTCCAATATGATCTTCAAAACTGAGTCGTGAATCCAGGAGGACGTCTAGATTGCGTGCTCTATCAACGGGAGGTAACATCTCTCCTCCTATAACCAAAGATGGACTAAACGAGATGCTGGTATGTAAAGCCACTCAGTCTTGGCCGGGTTGAGCCGGAGCCTGTTCTTTCTCATCCAAATCTGTAAAATCTGTACCGCTTCCAGGCAACGGGACATCACATTGAGGGCATCACTGGGTTGGTTCGGGGTGGAGATGAAAAGCTGGGTATTTAAGGTAATGTCAAAGCAAATGTCTTTGTTGTTGTTGTTGTTGTTGTTGCGAAGTCGTGTCCGACCCATCGCGACCCTATGGACAACATTCCTCCAGGCCTTCCTGTCCTCTACCATCTTCTGGAGTCCATTTAAGCTCACACCTACTGCTTCAGTGACTCCATCCAGCCACCTCATTCTCTGTCGTCCCCAGCATTAGGCTCTTCTCCAGTGAGAAGCAAATGTCTAATATAGCCTAAATAGGTAGCCTATAATTTGATTCTAGCATACAGAATATATCTAAGTTAGAAAAAGCAAAAATATATTTCAAATAACAAGATAAATTTGGCAAAATTACAAGATCAGAGTATTGCAAAAGAAATAATCTAGGGGTCAGAGATTTTAGAGAAACTGCTGAGAATGCTGATTTGGGTAATTTTTTTTTCAAAATTCCATTTATATCCCGCCCTTCTCCGAAGACTCAGGGCGGCTTACAAGCTTAGCAGTAGCCTTCATTCTATGTATATGCCTGCTTGTTAGGGCTTTCACACACGCCCCAAGCGGCATTATTACAAAGTCAGCTTAATTGCCCCCAACAATATGGGTCCTCATTTTACCTACCTCGGAAGGATGGAAGGCTGAGTCAACCTTGAGCCTGGTGGGATGCGAACCTGCACTAATTGCAGGCAGCTGGTGTTACTTAAGGAGGCATTAGCCCACTGCCCCACCAAGGCTCTTGATTACTTGGTGACAAAATTTAATGAATTGTTTCCAGATCTAAACCTATGGATAAGAATATTGACTATGCAAATAGAGTGTTTACTTCATGAAGATACAAAGACTGTGAGAGATTGATACATTGTGTCAACATTTCTCACTACGTGCATAAGAGACAAATTTATTTGAAAGAATTGTGTTACAAGAAATAAACTAAGAAGGAAATAGTGATGTTATTTCAAAATATCACCAGGATAAGCTACAGAAAAGGAAACAGTTCCAAGCAACTAAATAAGAAATAAGTGAAGGGTTACTCTCAAATTAATTATTTAAATCATTCAATTTTTTTCCTTTTTTTGGGTTATTTCTATTTTTCAGGAAATGAAATGCCTATGTTTCCTTTTTTGCTGTAATTTTGTATTTTAACTTTCTATCTTCGAAATTATAGACAGACAGACAGATGGGGGGAGAAGGGGGGGAGCCAAGGCAAGATCCACTGGCACATAAAATGGGAGTTATCAGAACCCTACACCACCGACCTGAAGGCCTGCCTACCAAGCTAAGATGGGAAAGAAAAAGAACCAAAACACATCAAGGAAGGCCTCAGAACTTGTGGCCATCCCAAGTGGACCTTCATCAAATCCCTAAAAAGACCCAGCAGGAGCTCCTCCATAACAGACAGAGAACAACAAACAAAGCAATGTTGTCATTCCATACGTTGCAGGAATATTGGAAAAGCTCAGGAGGATCTTCAGCCAACACAACATATGTGCACTCTTTAAACCCAAAAATACATTAAGGCAGAAGCTTGTCCACTCCGAGAATAAAACATCTAGACACAAACTGAGCAAAGTGGTATATGCAGTACAATATAGTGAGCCACGTGCAGATCTGTACATTGGGGGGGGGGGGAAACCACTTCATAAACCACATGGCATAACATAGGAGAACGAACCCATCAGGACAAGAGTCAGCAGTCCATCTGCATTTAAAAGACAAAGGCCACTCTTTTGAAGGCAGCAAAGTCTACATTTTGGACAGAGAGGACCGCTGGTTTGAAAGAGGGGTCAAAGAGGCCATCAATGTCAAAACTGAACAGCCCTCTATCAACAGAGGGTGAGGGATATAACATCATCTAGCTCCAGTCTACAACACAGTCTTTTTAGCAGTTCCACTTGCACTACTCAGGTGATCCTGATGACACAGATAAACCTCCAGGTGGCCTCAATGACTCTCTAAAAGAATGCAAATGAACAGCTGTCTGGAAGGAGGATAAATCCTTCCATTCCCCACCATCCAGTCAGAGATGAAGAAGCTTCTTGGATGAGAAGCGAAAGGCCTTCAAAGAAAAGCAAGAAAGTCCAGCTGCCTCTTGAAAAAGTACCTTTGGGACAACCATGACCTGGATGACTGAGAATCTCCGTAGACATATAACTGCAGGCACAATTTAGGGAAAATGGATACACAAAAATTTAAAGACAAAATTCATTGTATAAAAGGCTTCCAAAAAGTTATGCAAAACAAATATCTATTGCAAAAAAATGTATTGACCTTTATCCCGTTTCTTTGGGGGCAACTCAAGGCAGTGCTCATCTCTATTGCTTTTGCCTCCTATTTCCCCCATAACAGCAGTGTCAGTTAGATTGGTCAGGCTGAGAAAAAGTAATTGGCCCTAAAGTCATCCAGCTGACTTTCACGTCTAAGAAAGAGGTAGTTTAATATATAGTTTACATGTTGTAGGAATACTGTAGCATAGTGAACCATCATTTGACAGGATCCAGAGAGACTATACAGTATTTGTTTCATAAAGGATATCAACACACAGGGAATGTGGAAATTATCATAATGTGTAAAGAGACTACAAACTTTTGATGCTAAACTGGTGCAGTGCCAATCAAAATGCAATAGCAATTAAGATAAGGTTTAAAGATGACTGAATTGTACAGAAAAATAGGCAAGTATCATACTCTTTATTTGCCTGACCATCCTTTTGCTATCTTTCATAAAGTTCTAATGTACTCCAAAAAAACAACAACCAGATAAGATTTTTCAGTGCAGACTGTAATCTGTTGTGATGAGACTGAAAGTAGGTCAGGTCCAAAGGATTCATCAATTAGGCATCAAGAGAATCCAAGCTTTCATAAGAA
Organism: Vipera ursinii; assembly: GCF_947247035.1. Lineage (NCBI taxonomy): Eukaryota > Metazoa > Chordata > Lepidosauria > Squamata > Viperidae > Vipera > Vipera ursinii. Next base: position 111,281,641 of record NC_139512.1, on the reverse strand, counting down.
AATAAACTGTATGTAAAACAATAATAACTTATTAAACATCGCAAGACACAAAGGAGGCAAAACTGCCAATCATTACCAAGTGATATTGCTACCCATCTCAGGAGAATCCACTAAAATTAACTAGGACACCTTATATTCCTTTTAACTCTTTCCAAGGTTTCTCGTTTTAAATCCCAGTGGGCGCTAATATTCCAGCCCAGAGCTCCGAAGAGCTCCAATGGGATGGCAAATCCACACAAGACATTTTGCCACTGGGGAGCCCTTTATCCATGGTCAAAACCTGAATACACAATAGAACTCTTTGGATAAACAAAGCTTGATATAAGTTGCAATCCCCCTCTTTTTTTTAATTCAAAGAAGTAAAAGCAGAAGGAAAACTCCAGCCCCAGAACTGAAACCCACAGCTTTAGGAGGCCATTCAGAATCAGTTACTTTAGGCCAGGGGTAGGCGACCTTGGCTCTTTTTATGACTCGTGGACTTCAACTCCCAGAATTCCTGAGCCAGCTGGCTCAGGAATTCTGGGAGTTGAAGTCCACGAGTCATAAAACAGCCAAGGTTGCCTACTCCTGCTTTAGGCTCTCTGACTAGCATCATCCAGAAAAAGGAAAGCTTTCCAGAAAGCCCTGCAATGATGCTAGAAGCCATTCTCGGCAGATATCATAAATATTTTAAGACACTGATACAGACATTATAAAGGTAAAGGTAAAGGTTCCCCCGCACATGCGTGCTAGTCGTTTCCGACTCTAGGGGCCGGTGTTCATCTCCTTTTCAAAGCCGAAGAGCCAGCGCTTGTCCGAGGACGTCTCCGTGGTCATGTGGCCGGCATGACTAGACGCCAAAGGTGCACGGAACGCTGTTACCTTCCCACCGTAGTGGTCCCTATTTTTCTACTTGCATTTTTACGTGCTTTCGAACTGCTAGGTTGGCAGAAGCTGGGACGAGTAACAGGCGCTCACTCTGTTATGCGGCACTCGGGATTCTACCCGCCAAACTGCCGACCATCTGATCGACAAGCTCAGCGTCTTAACCCACTGAGCCACTGCGTCCCTATACAGACATTATACCTATATGTAAATGTAAGAAATGTATGAAACATATACATTCTTACATGCCATTCCCATTTAGGTTAAAAAAACAACAACAACCCACCAGTATCCACTGTGTTCACCACTTTAGAATACATTTTGTTCTGGAAAATAACCGAATGTCAATACTGATTAGCTCAATTGTTTAAATATAAGCTGTGGGGCATCTTTCATCATAACAATTTTAATGTACAATGTCACGACTCAATGAATCTATTCTCCTTTAAGCCATAAGAAATGCCATCGGAAGTTCACACAACATTATCCTCCACATGTATCTGATTTATTCATGACAAGAAAAAAATATGCAATTCTGCCTTATTGAACCCAAAGTTGGAGGTTCACCCCCCTTCCCCAGCAATTCTGAATCTAACAGAATATGTGCCTTTAGCATATATTTTCATCTTAGAATATTTGCCCCTCAGAAACAGCCTGTCTTGAGCGGATGTGCTTTTCACTGGAGCTCTTTTCAAAGAACATCTTTGTCTAACTCTGCCCATATCTATTCTAAATAGCATTTTTTTAAAAAAAGACACATTATTCTCGTGATTACTACTATGAAACACAGTACAGCATGTATCAATGCTGAGGCATTAATTCAAGTATGGAATTAATCAGCAGTCCCAACTGTCTGTGGCAAGGGAAAACAATGCCAGGAGGGTCTTAAATCTCCTTTTTAAACAAAAAGTACAAAATACTCTTGAGATTCAAAACAGATCCAGATTGAAAAATATGGTTAGAACCCATTGTTTTACAGGCTGCTCAAGGGAGAGAAAGTGTGTGTGTGTGTGTGTGTGTGTGTGAGAGAGAGAGAGAGAGAGAGAGAGAGAGAGAGAGAGAGAGAAAGAGGGGGGGAGGGAGGGAGGGAGGAGAGAGAGAGAGAGAGAGAGAGAGAGAGAGAGAGAGAGAGAGAGAGAGAGAGAGAGAGAGAGAGAGAGACCATTAATGCAGTACTGTGTACATACTAAGTAGCATTCTTAGTGACTGCAACATAATGGAAAAACGTTTAATAAAGCTCTTGGAGAATGGTACTTTTTAGGCTACAGTCATTTGATTCATAAAATGCAATAAACCTTATGATGTTTGGGTTTTAGCTTCTGAACCAGTCACTGTGTTTGGTAAACCATGATTTCTGGCTTAAAATTTTATTAAAATTATGTTTGAACTAGGCAATTAATACAAACCATGCCTTAACATGATGTGAGACCAGCCAAGCAAGAAGGAAGGAAGATAAAGGCTCTTTTTCAAAAACAAGTCAGAGAAAGGGTATGATTCAAATATTTACTCAGAAATTAATCTTATTGAATTTATAAGCCTTTTTCTTAAGTGAGTGGATGCAGAACTATGACGAAATTACTTTACAAATATGTGAAAATCAGATTCTAGGAATGAGCCTCTATTAACATTGTACATTGTTTCATTATGAAATATTGAGTTTCTAACAAGAACAGCTGCTCCCTCTTGGAATTATGAGTTATAGCAATATAAAAAAAATCTCAAAAAGTCTTTGTAGCTGAGCTTGAAATGCCTGCTGAGAAATCCAGGCCTCCATAAGATTACATTTATAGTATATGCAAATAGATTTTAAACAGATTGCTCATTGCAAGAAGCCCTCCTAAGAAATAAAGTGGATATGGAGCAGAAGCACATATATTCAGGGATAATCACACTGTATTCTTTCATGAGCTATTGGCTGAGACACATATCTTAGTTGGCCTCACAAAAGAGCATCTAACTTTTGAGGTGGCAATACTACCAGATTAATGGGAGGGTGAGAACTGTGTTTTCCCAAAAACAAGACCCAGTCTTATATATTTTTTTTGTCTCAAAAAGAGGCACTAGGTCGTATTTTTGGAGGATGTCTGACCTTAGGACCACTGCTTGACTTCTTCAGCAGCCCCTTGCCAGCACTTGCAGCCGGATGCCATGTGGTACTGGTGCCACCGGTTGTGGAAGGACGCTGTATGGTGCTTCACATTTGTGCTGCTGGTCATAGCAGGATGCCGCGCGGTGCTTCAGGCCATTTGCAGGAAGCTGCATGGTGCTTCAGGCCATTGCTGCTGGTCGTGGCAGGACACCGCACGGTGCTTTGCCCCATTGCCGCCAATCGCGTCAAAGCACTTGCAGCCGGATGCCATGTGGTGCTTTGGGCCATTTGCAGGAGGCTGCATGGTGCTTTGGTGGCAACGGTGTGATGAGCACCATGCAGCCTCCTGCCGTGAGGAGCAGCAATAGTGCAACAACCCACACAATGCAACAAGTGTCAGGGTATAGGTGGACTACCGGTAAGGTAAGTGGTTGTGGGGTACCTGTGGCAGCTCCACCCCCCCTACGCCCGCCCTAGCTTTTAGGCGTGCACCTCATCCCAAAACTAGAGCTTATTTTCAGGGTAGGGCTTATATTAGGCCCACCCCTAAAAATCAAGCTAGGGCTTATTTTCAGGGTAGATCTTACTTTCGGAAAAACACAGTATAAAGGCAAAAGGTAAAGGTTCCCCTGCACATGCGTGCTAGTCGTTTCCGACTCTAGGGGCCGGTGCTCATCTCCGTTTCAAAGCCGAACAGCCAGCGCTTGTCTGAGGACGTCTCTGTGGTCATGTGGCCGGCATGACTAGACGCCAAAGGCGCACGGAACGCTGTTACCTTCCCACCGTAGTGGTCCCTATTTTTCTACTTGCATTTTTACGTGCTTTCGAACTGCTAGGTTGGCAGAAGCTGGGACGAGTAACAGGCGCTCACTCTGCTACGCGGCACTTGGGATTCGACCCGCCAAACTGCCGACCTTCTGATCGACAAGCTCAGCGTCCTAACCCACTGAGCCACTGCGTCCCTTCTAAACACAGTATACCTCAGTTTAAATGAAATCAGAAACTTTACTACTGCCACTGACAACCTTGAGACCATCTCCAAATTACTCTGTCTTTGTACTGACAAAAGTCATCGTGACAAAAGGCAACAATCTGACAAGTTCAATGTGAAACAATCAGATATGTCAGCACTCCAGAAAAGGGCAGGTCAGGAAGCAAAGGCAACAAGGGCTACTGGGACTCTATTGTTGTATGGTAAAATACCAGAATCTTGAAAGCCAGCCAGAGGTGGGATTCTTCCTCTTTTTTAACCACACGCAATCAAGGCCTGGTTATTTTGAATTTCTTTCTCCTGCTTCCTCTTTTCCCAGAACTGAGTTTTCATTTACTTTGCCTTTTGTAATAGTAAGGATTTATTAAACTTCTTTACCACTCAGTCCACAACCGCTCTGGGTGGCTTACAACAATGAAACAAATATTACAATCAAGATAAAAGTTGGCAAGTGCAGTAAAGCTTCCCACCCCCAAATTTTAATTTTAATTACGTGAGCGTTGCAGGAAAAAGATTTATTGCTCATTCTTCTACTGTAAATTGTCAAAGCTGACTTGAATCCTGCAAAGTCCCTATCGCTGTCCATCAGACATATTATATTTGTGATAATAGACTGCTTTCCTTGGGTGATTAGATTTTTAAAACAATGCAAAATATACGCTGCTAATAACTCCATGTGTGAATTAAAAAAAAGGCTAGTTTTATCATTGTTTGATGTGACAGCTGTAATTCAAAGACTCTGAAATCATTGCAGATTCAGAAATAACCTATCACATCATGAAGGTCTATCTTCCAATATCTAAAGCTATTGTAAAGCCTTTTACAATAAACTTTCAAAAATTAGCACTGTTTACTTACCAGGCCCAAAACTATTGGAAGGCAGCTCTGTGTCTGAGCCATGTTTTCGAGACTGTAAAGTTACAAGCAGATGGCCATATAGCCCAGTTTTTTGACAATGTATTTCGAGTTTCAGTAAGCAAACTCCTCTACGCTGCAGCTCTTTCAGGGAGATTCCTTCTTGCCATGCTCTGAAAAAGATCATGCAAAGAGAAAAACCAGGCCCTGGTTAATTAGATGCCACCTGAGGAGCTAAATCATACTGTCACCCTCTTTGCCTCCATCCAGACAGAACATTGGTGGACAACAAAAAAACATCTCCATATACATATTACTGTTATTTATTTTAAAGATGTATATAGGCACTCATCTTAAACAATTCTGGGTGACTTGCAACACTGTAACAAGTCTGCTTCAAACCTCCAAATATGTTGAACTAGATTCTAGGACATTCATAATTTCCATTTGGAGGACATCAAATTAGATAAAACCTTGCAATATCTCCACAATATTTCATATTTTGCATTTTTGATGGCCCATTTAGCATTTGGCAATTTCAAGACTGCTCATTTTCTTGTGCCATACTATCTTGCAGATGCTAAACTCTGAAGGAATCATGGAGCAAATCAAACTAGTTTCTAACTCTTATACCTATGTTTAGCAGGGATGCATCAGATTTTGGGATGGGGAAAACTATATATATATGTTTTGAATGGCATCTATCCAAATAATAGATTTGGATAGGATTTCTTTTTCATTTCCTCTTAATGTAAAGTAACAAAGCTAATAGGATTGCTCTCTAGCCATTAATTTAATCTCCCTTTCTGTCAAATTATGAACTATAATCTGCTAATACATGGGGGTCTCCAGAGATGCCACCCAAGACTTCTGTGGACCCTGAATGGCTGAAGGACCTGGCATTATACATTCCCATTGCCCATCTAAGCAGCCTGTCAAAAGAGTTACCACTTTGTCACATATTCCCCCATTTTTGTTTTTCAGCTGAATATTTCACACTAGGGACAAAGTACATATTTCTTAATATCAGAAAATGAACAATAATTCAAAAAGGTCACAAATTTAACTGTCTTCAACAGTTTTTAATGTATATGTATATATTTAATTTGGCTATAATAAAACATGTACTTATTGTATTTCTCCAGAAATCAATTGCTAGATATTCCTGCATTCTTATACCTTATTGTCTAATAAAGCAATGGCAGTTGCTCAAAGTCACCCCCTCTACCCAATGTTATCTTTAACATTCCATTTATTTATTGAAGTTATATTCTATCACAATATATTGATTCTTGTTAACATATTGTGCAAACCCAAACAGCAGTAATTTATTCATAATTAAACAGACTACAGATTTTTACAAAGTGTGGATCAAATATACTGGTGTAACTAGAAAAAATACTCCATTACTAGCTATAAGCATTGAGATATTACCACGTTGAGGATGGGAAGAAATCTTAATCATATCTCAGAGCCATTTGCTTTCTAAAAGTTCACTTCAGGGCCCACACTAAGCAACAAATGAAGTATTGTCTCAATTACAATCTCTTAAAGATCACCTGGGTCAATTTAAATAGGATTTTGTCCAGGTGTTGAGATTGCTTTGATCATTTTGGTGGATGATTTATGCTGGAAGGTAGATGGGGGCAAGTACAACTATTCCAATTTTTCTGGACCTGTCAGTATCTTTTAATACCCCTTACTGTAATAACCTTCTTGGCTACCTGGGTAGGCATTGCAGTGATCCTGACCCTTCCTCTCAGGATATGTCCAGATAAGTAGTGTTGGGAGACTACTATTTGATACATAAATTGTTGACCTATAGAAAATTGTTGACCTATAGTGTCGACTGGCGGCCCCCAGGGGGAGGGCGTTCTCTGTGGGCGCGCCAGACCTTTGGAACTGTTTACCGGTGGAGCTCCGGACGGCTCCCGACCTTCACTCCTTCTGACGTGACCTAAAAACATACTTATTTGAACAAGCCGGCCTGGCCTGATGGGTTTGGGTTTTTTTTAATATTAACTGTATTAATTTTATTGGAATTGGGCTGTATTATTTAATTCTTTTTTAACTTTTGTATGTTGTATTTTTACTGTATTTGCCCTGTACACCGCCCTGAATCCTTCGGGAGAAGGGCGGTATAGAAATTAAATAATAATAATAATAATAATAATAATAATAATAATAATAATAATAATAATAATAAATAATAATAATAATAATTATCAGAGCATTCTACCTTTCCTCTAAGCTGTTAAACACATACATGAAAATGCTGGCAGTCCTTCAGAACTTTGGAGTAGAATTCATTAGTGTGCTGTTAGCACCTACTTTATTGCTCCCTAGCAATGTTGCTGCAGGACAGAAATCAGTGACCTTGAACACTGCCTAATTTCAGTAATGTGATGAAGAACAGAAAACGCTGAAATCAAAAAGTGAGGTGAAGCGTGTTTTATTTATTCTCTGGGCTCTTAGAAAAAACAACCATATCCAGTCAAAAGAAAGTGACACTGTATTCAATGCATTACTATAGGTACAGGACTTTTCCTCTTACCTCTTAGCTAATGTTATTCTAATTACCTGCAGCTGTTATGATTTAGAGAACACATTAATCAGCAACTTCCAAGCAGCCCATATGTGACACCAAAACTATATTTAAGTTCTTCAAGAACCTGGATTTTATGTCTTAATGAGTACTTTTAAATTATTAGTTTATTCATAAGTGCTTTCAACTCTGCTATCTATAGAGCTAGCTGCTAGAAGATACTGGGTTCACACATCACAAAAAATCCATGCTACAATTGCCTGGATTAACATACTTTGTAAATCAGTCATTATGGCTGTTTTTTTATTGTTTATCACAATTTTTGTTCTGTCATTCTGGTCAACCGATCAGCAATAGCCTATAGTTATTTTGAAGTAAATATCACACAGGTTTATAAAATTTATATAAGTAGCTACATTTACTATGGTGTTTATCTACTATTAAATATACAAACACTGTATTTACACAAATATTTCTAATAGACTCAATTCTTCAATGGCTGATTTGCTTAACGCAGGGGTCTTCAAACCTGGCCCTTTTATGACTTGTGGACTTCAACTCCCAGAATTCCTCAGCCAGCATGCCTGGCTGAGGAATTCTGGGAGTTGAAGTCCACAAGTCATAAAAGGGCCAGGTTTGAAGACCCCTGGCTTAACGGTTTCAAGTCTTCAGTTATAAGGCAGGTGATGCAGATACTCTAATATCGAATATAGTAATAGCAAAGCTAGGTCAACCTGCTGTCCTTACCTGTTCTTGCCCTAGTAAATATCTTTAAGACAGGTGGTTAACCAGTACTGGCTAGCAGCAATTTAGACTTAGGAAGCAGATATTTGAATGAGCTTCTTTACAAAGGTCAAAATATATAATTTAAGCCATTGCTTTAATTAATACATTCATATTTTCCCTATGGGGAATGCTGAGCAGCCCCGCCTAGCCGAAGGATACCTTGCTTCCGAAATTTCGGCCTCTCTTTCCTCCTTTAGCAACTCCATTTGCCGGGACACAAACTCTTCCACCGTCGCCGCCATTGCTGCCGGCTTCAGCAGATGCCTCGAGAAGCCCCGTTCTGGGGAAGGCAACAGGCAACGATGTGCCGACCACGGCCCTTTAAAACCTGGCTCTCGTTGCCCGACGGCCCCTATAAACGGCGAGCCAGACGCTCCAGGGCTGAACTTCCGGTTCCGTTGGGCGCGCGTAAAGCGGGAGGAAACCGGGCCGGCTTGTAATGGCAATAGCGGCGTCTGCCTTTGGTTACGGGCGGCTTTTTTCTCGAACAGGTGAGGGGCTGATTTTCCTCAGTTAAGCTCTCCTTCCGGTTGGTTACCTTCTGGTATTTTTCTGTTAATGTGGCTTGGCTGTTTTATTCTGTACTTTTTAACCTGCCTCGTAATTACCGTCTGTGTTCCCTGCTGGTTTTAAATCGAAAATCCTTCTCTTCTCCTGCATTGAACCCTTGTTTAGCCTGGCGGTTTTCTTCAGACATCGTTCCCTTTCCCCCCGACCCCATACTCTTCCCCAATTACGTTGGACTTCACCCCTGGTCGAATCATTGAGAATGCTCCGATTTGTAACCCGGAGCATGTGGTGAGTACTAGGTGAGGAAAGGTGCTTCAAGTCATGGATAATATACAGGTAGACCTCGACTTACAAACAGTTTATTTAGTGACCGTCCAAAGTTAACAATGGCGCTGAAAAAAAAGTGACTTATGACAGTTTTTCACAGTTAAGAACTTGGCATAATCATATGATCAAAATTAAGATGTTTGGCAACTGGTTTATGACCTTTGCGGTTTCCCAAAGTCATGTGATCATATTTTGTGATCTCCTGACGAGCAAAGTCAAGGGAGAAGCCAGATTCACTTAACCAGGTTACTAACTTATCAGCTGCGGTGATTCACTTAACTGTGACAAGGTTGTAAAATGGAGCGAAACTCACTTAACAAATGTCTTGTTTAACAACAAATTTTGGGCTCCAGTGTTGTAAATACAGGACTACCTTGTTTTGTTGTTTTGCCTTATTGTGTCTTCACTGCTAGGAAGTTGTATCTTATGAGTTCCTCATAATACAGGTAATCCCTGTACTATGGGGAACTTGGCCTTTAAGAAACAGCATGTTTAGTCAGGTTTTGAACCACCAAAGTTCAAATGTTTATTGCATTCCCCCCCCTAAATTTCAGTGTAGCCTGAGTATCATAAGTACAGTATCTTCTGTATTATGTTTGCATTTCATTTATTTATATTATGATTACAAAAAAGTCCAGAAACTTTGAAGCTATCCATTGTTTGAAAATTAAAGTCTGACTCAAACCAAACTAACATAATAATGGTAAGACTGATATTGCTAATAGTGCCTTTTACTATTTTCAGTCTTAATTTTATTAATTTAATGGGTAGCGTAAAGTACTTTAAATATTCAACTTTTTTCATTTATTTTGGGTGCTTTGGTAGTTTATAACTAAACTGCTTTTTAACTGATTTTTTTAGCATTGCCAAATTGTTTTATTTCTTAGGATGTAAGGGTATGATAAAATTAATTTTAATCTCTATTCCAACTGAATATTCCGCTAGATTCTTGTTACATGCTTTTTTAAAAAGACTGGTAGTTAAAGTGACAAGTTTTGTAAACTAGTTATTTTACTCTTTAGTATAAATTCACTCAAGGCTATATTTACTTGGGTGTGAATAATATTAAGCAGCACCCCACATTTAATAACATGGAGTAACAGCTGACTACTCCAATGGCAATCAAAATTGAGATCCTACTATTCTCTTCTTACTCTTTCATACTCTAATATTGCAACAATACACACATACATACTAATAAGCATTCCAAGAAAATAAAGTATTTGTCATTACATGAGTTGAAAGAACTGTTTCAATTAGTATATGTGCAGGTTTTGTCTATCAGAAAAGTATTGGATCAGTTGGAGCAAACTTAAGCCTGAGGTCTTTAGTCAGCAATTTTTGCTGACATTTTCCTGCAGATAACTGCTATTGTTCATTTATTTGTAAATAGGTAATTTTAATTCCAAAATTCTATTATGTGTGCTTTGTAATTACTATTTCTAAAAGAGCCAAAAATAGTTTTAAAAGATCTTTGCCAGAAGGAGGAAAGTCTTGTTACAGTCTTCACCTGGCTTTGGATAGCATTCCCAGCTAAAGCAGTTAAAGGCTGGGTGAACACCACATGATGAAATTTGTGGATTTGGTTTGTTTTGTCCTTTAATGTTGCACAAATTTAGCCTGTTTGTTACTGGGGCCCAGTGTATTGTACCAAATTAAAAAGGGGTTAATTTAGTTCAGATTGTGTGAACCAACCATTTCAAACTATGGCTGTATGCTATACCTGAAATGTCTAGAGACCTTCAAGTTCTCCTTCACTGTATTACCACTTCTTCCTGTTTATGTTGGAGGTTACCCACTTAATTCTCCGTTTCCTGTATATTGCATCTTATAGTATCCTTCCCAATTTTTTTTTACTTTGGTTCTTTTTTATTTTGTACATAAAAGCAATTATGAAAGGAAAATTGCATTTGAAAAGGCATAAACTTAATCTTGACCATATGGAATATTGCTACTCAGTCTATCCAATGGGTTTGTAGAAATCTAATTCATACTGAAGAATGAGCACATATTTTAGGATTTAAGATCTCATGCAGCATATTTTCATAATATTAGGCTGTGCTCCAGTATGCCGCCTTACTGACAACTGTGCTGGTTGTCTACCTAGTACCTCATTAGGCCTGCCTTTATATCTGAAGCTCTATAATTCTCATAGGCCAGAGATTTAACTGATTAAGTCTGCCTAATTAAGTGAGAAATTCTTTACTTTTAGTGAAACTCTTGCCTCTCTGATCCTAAAAAGGTTGCAGAGATCTATTTGTATGAATTGTAAAGTGTCTGAGGAGTAGAATGAATCCAGTAGAATTTTTACTTTTTTAATTTTTACAGGGCGGAGGTACAAAAACTATCCATATGGTGTAGTAACAACAACTTGCACCTAAACATTGGCAAGACGAAAGAGATGGTGTTAGACTTCCAGAGAAAAAAGGAGGATCCTGCCCCACTTTACATCAGGGAGGACTGTGTGGAGAGAGTTTCCTCCTTTAAATTTCTGGGAGTCTACCTCTGTGAAGATCTGAGCTGGAAAGTTAACACAACCCAGGTGGCTAGAAAGGCCCAACAGAGGCTTCACTTTCTTAGGGTCTTGCGGAAGAACAGGGTAGAGCAACGGCTAATGCCCCTCTTTTACCGGTCTACTATAGAGAGCGTCCTCTCGTATGGTATTGTGGTTTGGTATGCTGGTCTGACAGCCGCGGACAGGAAAGTATTACAGAGGGTAGTGAGCACAGCACAAGACATTGTGGGCTGTTCCCTGACACCACTGGAGGACATCGCCAGAGCTCGTTGCCTTGGAAGAGTGAGGAAGATTCTCAGGGATGACTCGCACCCTGGACGGTATAGCCAGCCGTACCAACAGGTTGAAAAACAGCCGTTATCCGTGGGCTGTTAGGCTTTTGAATGGGATATAATCTTATGCAGAATTGACTTGGGAGGCCGGTGTGTGGTGTAGTTGGTTCACATGGTGTGGTAGGATGGAGGGTTTATTGTCACTGTGTGTCGGGGAGAGAGAGCACGGGGGGGGGGAGGCTCAGCTAATCTCAATGTACACATGTTGTACTTTGACAATAAAGGTTTATTATTATTATTACTCTTTCTTAAAAATTGTAAAGCTATTCTTACTCATTCTAGAATTGGAACACCTTAGTCCTGTTTGAGTGACTTTTTGTCCCTGGTTCTCTTTCAGCATTTCTGTTGAGGTCTACTGTTCGAAGTCTGAGTGCACAAGACCCTTCAGCAGTTCAAGGGTAAGATCAGGACATGGCAGAATGTTTTCTTTTCAGCTTTGGGATTCCGATTTAGTTTTGGTTAGATTTAAATAACAAATTTAATCTTTTAGCCTCAGTGTTGTGTGAAAGACAGTATACCATTAATTAACATTTTACCCAGGCAGAAAAAAATGTTAAATTTATTCAGATCATATTCATTTGAAATTGTCTTTGTGTTACTGCTAAATTGAAATTATATGAATAAGTTCCTTGAATACCTCCTTTAGGCTCTTTTTCCTCCATTATTGGGACTTTAGAGCAGGCATGTCAAACACAAGGCCCGGGGGCCGGATCCGGCCCGCGAAGTGGTTTCATGTGGCCCGCGAAGCCATCCTGGAAACAGTGAGGGAACGGCCCCCACTGCCTTGGCCCTGGCCCAGAGACCCTCCTTCTGCCAGAGACCCTCAGATCTGTCCCACTCCTACCCGGGCCCCCATAGGCACCCTTGATGCGAATGATGTAGAGCTGGCCACGCCCACCCAGTAGGCCATACGCACTCTAGCCACACCCACCCAGTAGGCCACGCCCACCCAAGCCATACCCACCCGGCCCCCTGAGGGTAACCGCAATGCTGATGCGGCCCTCAATGAAATTGAGTTTGACACCCCTGCTTTAGAGGCTCTTGTAACACTGTGTGGGTGTCTAGTTCTTTTTTTTTCCTTCCTCATGATTTTGGGAAGCTTTTTACATCTTTTATGCTGTCCGGGCTTTGGAAAAGTAGCTGTATCTCTGTTGCAAATAATGGTATGGTTCAGGGGTGTCAAATCCGCCACATCATGTGACATGTTGCAACATATCACAACTTTTTCCCCCTTGCCGGAGCTGGGGTGGGCACAGCTTCTGTGTGACGCATCCAGGCTGGCAGTTTGATACCCCTGGTATAGTTATTTACTTATGGTTGTTAGTCACTTTAGAGTCTCTTTGTACAAAACAGCCTACAACTAGGCAAAACGAGCTTTTGTAACAGAAGAAAAGAGGAATGCCAGCATGTGGGAAAGCCCATAACGACATCCCTTTTTACCTAATGCAGGCCATGTTGCCTTTCTTGCAGTATTGTAAGACAAACCCCAATGCTGGGTAGTTCTGTAAGAACTGAATTTGCATACTGACACTCGAAGCAGGTCAACGGGTAGTATTTTAAATGTTTCCAAACATCTATACAAAATTCTTATGTCCTGCTTACTCCTAAGAAGCATTCACTTCTTGCATTCATTTTCTGGTTTTCTCTTTCCTGACTTCTTTTGTAAAGGTAGCAGTCAAGGAAATCATTGAGATTATTATCTCAGCAAAATGATCATTTTGCTGCAAAATGCTTAGTTTTAGATGGTCCAACCTTAAGGTATGACTGCCAACTTTGGAATAAGCCAGAAAATTACAACGCTTTAAGATATGGTTTAATATTCCTAGATTGCACTCAAAATTGGTAACTAGTTTTTCGATTCAGTTAGAATAGATACCTACAGATTGTTGAACAACTGGTTTGCTCAGTTGTTTGAGCAGAGGAAAATACAAAAAAATATCTGCAACCAGAAGCCTTTCTTTGGCTTACTATACTGCAGTAAATTGTCTGAATTTCTTCATTACCTCATAATAGTTTTAGCTGATTATTGGTTGAAAACAACAGAAAATTGTACATGCTGGCTTCTGGGCCTAATCATGTTTTTTTTTCCTACTTTGATGCAGTTCTAAAGAGTAACATTTCAACACAGGAGTTTGAACTTGCTCCCAGCTTTGCAGTGCATGGCCTTAACGATATCACTTTAATGGTTGTAGTACTCTAAAAATTCTCCCATTGTATAAAGGTAGCCCAGGATATTCATAATCGGCATTGCAGAACTGAGTGGCAGCTAAGCATTCACCTGCATTTGGAGATAAGGGAGAAAAACATATTCTGTGCCACTTGTCCCAGTCCTCTTGCTGCATACCATGAAGTCAGCCAGTGTGAATCTTGGCGGAACCAAGAGCAGAAAAAGCAAAAAACAGACTCCCCTCCATCCAGCAACGCCTTCTAATGTCCCTGGCAAAGTGGTTACAGGAGCTGCTTCTAAAATCAAGAGGTTCTCCTTGCCATCCTTTTCCCCCATAGCCACTGTAGAAGTTGCCGCTGTTGGCTCTTCCCCCGAAGCTGGGCCCAGTTTTCTGGATGCAGTTGTCCCCTTGAGTGTTAGCAGAGACATGGATCAGGAAGAGATTCAGAAGGAACGCTATGGAGAGAGGACTCCCCTGCAGATTCCTAGCCAAAGTAGAATGACAGCTTCAGCTGCAGAAGCAGTATCAAAAATAGAGCCAATCAAACTCGATGAAGGTGTAGAAGTAATAGATCTCACCGGTGACACTTCAGTGGTTGATCTGACGCACAATGATTCCATTGCACTTGCGGAAGAGACTAGAGAACAGCAAAACCAAGAATTAAGCCGATCGCTGTTCAACAGCTGCATAGTATGTAATGATAATGAATGTAGTGAAAGTGATGAATTGGCTGCCTGTAAATTACCTAGAGAACTAGAAAAGGAAATATTTGGACGTCCAAAAACTTCAGGCACTGTTAGTTGTCCAATTTGCATGGATGGCTATGCAGAAATTATCCACAGTGGACGACTTATAATGTCAACAAAATGTGGCCATATCTTTTGTAGTCAGTGCCTCCAAAATTCTCTTAAAAGTGCTAACTTTTGTCCTGCTTGTAGGAAAAAACTCAATCACAAACAATACCATCCAATATATATATGAATGCATTTGTTAATCTAACTTGAGCTTTTGCATATGAACTTGGGTTGAACTAGATGTAAGTTAAATATATATATATATTACATGTGGTCATTCATACGGTTTTTCCTCACTTAGCTGCTTTTGTGTTTTGTTTATATTATGTAAACTTAATTTTGCTTTAAGGAATATTATAGCTCAATTTACCGGTATTTGGGAATCACAGACTCCCACCTACTGAAACCTATGTAAAAAAAAACCCTGTACAGTAGTGAAGAGAACTTACGGTAATTTTTTGCTTAATTGTAGACCAGTTATAAGAATATTGATGCAATTGGGTAGAAACTGATAAAGAATGTAAGGCATTGTTACAAGGGTCATCTTATTAGAATTAAATTAATAAAACCCATTCACTTGATGAAAAAAACCTTGTTATTTAGTGAGAAAAATTCTTTTGTGTTAATAGAGCCCAAGTAAAAATGCTGAACTCCCAAGTGGACAGGATTTATAAAATCTACAACTCAAATCTCAGACTATGGACATGAATATTATGTATACATGAATTTTCTTTGATAGCCTAAATTTTCATTTTAATTGCATTCGTAAGAATCTTAATGGTAATAAGAACTGTGAATGTACATCCTCTGCTTGAACTCATATGAACATTTTGTGATTAGCAATATTCTTGTCTTAAATGTGAGCAGTTATACAAACTAAATTGCCTAAAGAGCTGCTCTTTCCCATAAATAGTAGCCAATAAGCATTTCAAGTCTATAAGAAATAAGAATATATAAGAAACAGATTCTGAACATAAAAGTGATCAGTTAAATATTTGTAATGAAGTGTGGATGGCTTGTAGTAATCTGATTTATTTAAGAATCTTAGTAATTCTGAACTAATTGGATTTATTAAATATATGTAACCTTCAGTTATTAGTTAATATGAGGTATCCATGCAATCATTTACTTCCAATTAGAAAGCCTAAACCTATTCTCATAATCAGTAAAAATGGAGTAGCATGTTTACAAAGTACAGCATGAACCATGGTCTGAGTCTTGGGTTCAGTGAAAAAGGTGTAATTTTTTTTTGTTAATGATCTTTCCACAGTTGTTTTGGTGTTGGCTATGCAGGCTAGGTATTGCTTACTGAACTTCCTCATATTCTGTCATGTAAAATATGTAATAAAGATCAACATTGGAGCTGAAAAGCCACACCCATGCTTATAGAACTTTTGTAAAATCAATTAATGAGGTTAAACAAGCTTTATATAAGCATGGAGTTATGATTGCAGTTCTCTACTTCTTCAGGAATTCTCTTGCTTGAAATTATACAGCTGAACAATAAATGTTACTTGTGTTTCAGAGAGGAAAGTGCACTTTTGATACTTCGTTTTCAGAACAAAGGTTGGCTTAATCAAGCTTTAAACAACCTTCAGATACTTATGTTTTATAATACACACACACATATATACCGTAATCTGTATTTGTAGTCAATTGTTTTTAATTTATGTAAATAAAGTTCTTTTGATGGTTTATTAAAATATTTAATTAACATGTTTTAAGCATTTTCCAGATATTAACTATTTCCTTAGAATTGCTTACTGGCTTTTTTTTTTTGAATTGTAAAATTTATCATAGGAAAGTATAGCTGAAAAATTCTGAGTGGTTCCTTGGCAGAGAAGTAAATGATTTCTTAGGTTTATTATTAACTAAGTTCTTAATTATTGTTTCCTTATACCAGTACCAAAATGCAGATGACATGTGTTCTGAACCTTCGCATTACAAGCCCAGACACCCATTTCCTTAAAACAAGGTTTTTTTTAAAAAAAAAAATACAGAGCAAGTGTTTCTGATGACAGTAAGGAAGATGCTGGCATTAAACCAGATGGTTTTCATGCTTCTGCAGAGGGTAGCTAAAAGATTTTTGGAAAAGACACAGCTGTCTTAAGAAGTTCCTGACAGGTGCTATGTGAGCATCTTGAATGCACTACAACAGAGGCCCCCAACTTTTTGGGCACCAGGGACTGGTTTCGTGGAGAAAGGTTTTTCCGTGGACCGAAGAGTGTGTGGTTTTGTGTGGTTTTGTGTGCTGCCTGCATCTCCGGGGGGGGGGGAGGGCTTTGCTTGTTTGTGTGGACCTGTTGCTGGC
The DNA here is from genome assembly GCF_947247035.1 of Vipera ursinii. Lineage (NCBI taxonomy): Eukaryota > Metazoa > Chordata > Lepidosauria > Squamata > Viperidae > Vipera > Vipera ursinii. Next base: position 111,264,554 of record NC_139512.1, on the reverse strand, counting down.
ATGCCGCGGCCTGGTGACTGGTCCACAGACCAAGGGTTGGGGACCCCTGCAATACAAAATGACTTTTTCTCTTTGACAGTTCCAATAGTAAAGAAGTAGCATGAACTTAAATGGAAGATATCTAAATAAACTGGAGAAAATGTCTTGGCCCCAGCAGGCGGCAGCAAGTTTTGAATACTCTTGAAAAAGCTATAGATAGATGTGGTTAGTATTTGGGACATCTGATCACTGGGAGATAATTTGGGTTGTAAACTAGATTAGGAAGCTGAAAGGTCAATTTGGAAGAAAGCCATGAGAGAATGTTTCTTTGCTATTGCCACAATGTGCCCATCTGGTCCCCAGGGTTGAACTGAATGAATCTCTTTATGCCTGCCTTCTCTTCAGGAGGCAGAGAACATGCTCGCGTTTGCATGAGACTCCTGGGGCCCTGTAATGTTGCTGTCTAGCCTTACCAATAGCTTTATATTCCTCACCTCCCATCATAAAGTCAGGGGAAGAATAATGTTCTACTGCCTGTTAGCTTCTCTTTATATTCACCCTTGCTTTCTGACTGGTAAAGCACAAAGATGCAACTACATCACTACTCCAGGTTTTTGGTAGGAAACACTTGTCTTTCCTTAGTGTTAATAGCAGTATTAATAATCATACATTCAGAGTCAAGGTAGCTATTTTATGATACAATTGCCATTAAATGCAGCTGTGCAATTTGAGCTCATATAATAACTTCATGCTCTTTAGGCATGCAAAGAATATATTAAAACAGGAATTCTAGTCTGTCCCCTGACATGTTGATTTTCTTCTTTTATTTTAAAATACTTGAGGCATTCCTATTTTACATAGGTATTCATCTCAATACAACCTTTTCTAGCTTTCCTTTTGTGGCTTGTTTCTGGAACAGGTGTGTGTGGTATTTACTTCTTAAAATCTTATAATTATCCACATAAGCCTTAAAAATAAGGTTCAGTTCTCACATGCTCAATTTTTTCTGAGGCAGGAGCAGTGCTCTTTTTTCCAAATCCTACACATTCCCATTGATATAAATGGTGTGCTTATAAAGCATAGCAATGAAGAAGCACTGCAAGCATACTTTTTTATTCAGCTAGTACAAGAAGTACCTGTATACCAGACATGTCAAACACAAGGCCCGGGGGCCGGATCTGGCCCGTAAAGTGGTTTAATGTGGCCCACGAAGCCATCCTGGAAACAGTGAGGGAACGGCCCCCACTGCCTTGGCCCTGGCCCAGAGACCCTCCTTCTGCCAGAGACCCTCAGATCTGTCCCACTCCTGCCCAGGCCCCCATAGGCACCCTTGATGCGAACGATGTAGAGCTGGCCATGCCCACCCAGTAGGCCATACGCACTTTAGCCACGCCCACCCAGTAGGCCACACCCACCCAAGCCACACCCACCCAGCTCCCTGAGGGCAACCACAATGCTGATGCGGCCCTCAATGAAATTGAGTTTGACACCTCTGCTGTATGCTATCTTTTCAAGAAGAGTATCATAGATGTGTAGCAGGACACCACATGCTAGATTTATTTTTGTTTCTCTGTTCATGGGGACTATCGGTCTCCAGAGTGCAGTACTGGTTCTGACTACTGATAAATATGTAAAAATACGGTGTGGACAGTTCTGGAGGCCCCTTGGGTGGCACAAGTGACACTGCTGTTTCATGAGCTGCACTGGTTGCCAGTTTGCTCCGGATCCTATTCAAGATGTTGGTCATTACCTGTAAAGCCCTTTATGGCAAGGTCCCAGGGTATCTGAGGAACTACCTTACCCTGTTGGGATTAACCAGCCCCATTTGTTCTAGCAAAAAGGGCTACTTGTGATCCTGTCAATCAAAGAATTTCGGCTGGCGAGGATCCAGGAGAAGAATCTTTTCTGCTGTGGCCCCCACCCTCTGGAATATTCTCCTGTCAGAGATGAGATCAGCCGCCATATTCCTGGTCTTCTGGAAGAGCCAAAAAATTTGGCTCTGCTGCTGCTATATTGGTGGTGGCTGATGGGATAGAGAAGATTCTCTCCCCCAGACTGCCCATCATGTTATTTTTTAACTTTTTATTCTATTTTAATTGTGGGGGGGGGTTGCACTTTTTAACTTCTATTATATTGTAAGCTGCTCAGAGTCATTGTATTGGTGAGATGAGCAGCATAGAAATTGAATAAATAATAAATAAGATACATTTGGGATACTTCTGTTACAAATAGGCATTTCATGTTTTTCAAAGCTTGCTATGAGCAGTATATGGAATTCTAGTTTACCACATTAACCAATTTGCTTGAGTTTGCTTCTCAGACTGGGGTATAAATCAATATTCTGGTAGGACTCATACCATGCCTGAAGCCATAGCTGACCACATTTTAACTTAGCGGACAGACCCAGACAGTCTGAAGTGATGTCTGTCTGTTTTTAAGAACCAAATACATCCAGTAGCTTTCTTAATAATAAGGAAGTGGTTTACCACTGCTGACCTAGAGGCAGTGACAGAGAATGGGGCTACGCATATTGTACATATCCTAAGCCCCCATTGTCTGTGAACTCTGTCACCTCATTCAGAGAACAATATGAAGAGGTGCATTGGAGTTTTGCTACAGCTTTATTGAGGACTTTAGTAAAGCAAAACCTCAAATTACACAAAAGAACTGTAACCACATTCATGCAAATAGAAATACAGTACAGTTTTCCTTGGAGTTTCTACCTCATGTGGGGGTTCGAGTGTGTGTGTGTGTGTGTGTGTGTGTGTGTGTGTGTGTGTGTGTGTGTGTATGTGTGTGTAACATTAACAGCAGCCCTATTTTTCATATGCCCTACATGCATTTGGTTCCTGCCTGAGCAGGGCTTTTGTTCAAACTCTGAATCTATTAGGCTCTTGAGCCCCTTTTCCAATGCTTGGCTGAGGTTTTTCCACCTTTGGCAGAAATATATTGGTATGGAAATTGCCATTCCCATTGCTGATCCTTGTCCTGCCTCTTGCACATCACTGCCCTCACCTGACTTCTCTCTAGATTAATGAGCATTGTAGCCTAACACATTGTTTCCATCTTGAAGTTGACTTTGGACAGTACTGGGAATAAGGGATAAGTAGCACTTTAATAACAGTTCAGCCAAGGTTGGCTTAATTCTACCTCATGGCTGGAAATGGGTTGAAGACAATATCACAGAGACATAATGAAGAAAAAAATGTTGCTGGGGAGCATGTACAGCTTAAAGGGAAAAAAAAGTTTTGAATAACACAGGCAGTCAGCAGTTAGTCAAAGGGCACTGGTTTGCATTCTATTTGTAGGTTTGCTAAGGACCAGCGCTAGATTTGTTTAAAAATTATTCACTGCAAATGATAAATGCAAAAACCCCCCAAAAGATAAGCTATATGTTTTTCTAATGGAGGTTAGAATTTAGATTTGCTCCCTTTGAGAAAAGGCAAAGTTTGCATTTATCATACATGAGTGCAGTGTTGATCTTTGGGATTCTCCATGCTTTATTACAGTAAATGGCAGTGAGCATTTGAACACCTGCTGCCATCATTGGGCTAAAAGGCATGTGCTTCATCAGCAAAGCTGGCTGAGAAGTAAGACTTTTCTACTAGGGGTCTAGGCCAGTTATTCTCTTAGGTACAGGACGCGGTGGCTCAGTGGGTTAGGACGCTGAGCTTGTCGATCAGAAGGTCGGCAGTTTGGCAGGTCGAATCCCGAGTGCCGCATAACAGTGAGCGCCTGTTACTCGTCCCAGCTTCTGCCAACCTAGCAGTTCGAAAGCACGTAAAAATGCAAGTAGAAAAATAGGGACCACCACAGTGGGAAGGTAACAGCGTTCCGTACACCTTTGGCGTCTAGTCATGCCGGCCACATGACCACGGAGACGTCCTCGGACAAGCGCTGGCTCTTCGGCTTTGAAACGGAGATGAGCACTGGCCCCTAGAGTTGGAAACGACTAGCACTCATGTGCGGGGGAACCTTTACCTTTTCCTTTACAGAACACTGGGATCCAGCAGGTAGTCCATTTAGCCACCCAGGATTCAAGGGCGAGAAACCATTCACTACCTCAGCCTCCTCCACCCTGCATATGTCCTGACAGTAATGTAACTCATAATAATAGATCAGTGACTGGAAAGTGGTTCACTAAAGCACACAAGATAAATAAAAAGTAATATGATTTGTAAAATGCATAAAACTGACAGCGAACAGGGCTCGAGTGCAGATATTAACCAAACTCATCTGTGCTACTCTGAAGGAAAGTGTGATCTTGCACAAGCCCCCCCCCCCAAAAAAAAAATGCAAGTAGGAAATAAAAGGATGGATATTAAATAATGGTATCTCTTTGAGTGGGAAATCCACTCACCTGTAGCCAGCCCCTCAATATTTAGAAATGTCTGTTAAAGAAATTCCTGACTAGATTTGTGCTAAGAGTTATGACATGGAGTAAATGAAACAATTCCAAGTGCAAAGATTTAATTTGGGATTACATTTTTGCTTCAAAATTTACTTTTAAAAGATCTTTAAATGTAAAGGAGATGAGAAGGCATGCATAAATGGAAGTATAATTTGCTTTTTTTGTCCAAAAATGAACTGTTTTCTTAAAACTGATCAAATAAACCATTTCTGTATTTTTTTCTCGTGCCAGCTATCTTTGAAACCCACAAATAAATTTCTAACAGCTGCTTTCCCATATCTTTTTGTCTCTTCTCTCAAAATTCTTGTCACTTTTATCAAAATCCCTTAGTAGTTTTAGTGAAGCAGCTCCATTATATTCCTTTTTTTTTATTGAAAAGTTTTAAAATACAGTTTTCCTTTAAGAATCCCCCCTCCCCCTCCCTCCTCCCCCCTCCCTACCTCCCCCCCTCCCCCCCCCCCCCACTTCCCAGAGCTAAATACAAGGTATATATATAAAATGCAATCATAAGCAATCATATACTAACAATTATAAACTCTAAAATCCATCACTCTCTAGCTTATATAGGATAAAACAAATAATAATAATATTGAATATATATAAAAAGAAACTAAGATAAGAAAAGGAAAAAAAAACGAAAGAAGACTTATTCAAATGCTACATAGAACTTCTTAACCCTATACTTGTTCTGGATAAAATCAATCCATTTTCTCCATTCCATAATATAGCGTTATATTCCTTATAATTCAAAATAAAAATAATAATCTACACCACTATTTTGGTTTATTCTATATCTTTTTAAATGTTTAAGTCATGACCCAATTCTATTTGTAAATCCAATATTTCCCCTTTTTCCTTGTAAATTGTAATTTAAAAATAAACTTCATCTCTTTCAATTTTATTCAATAAGGCTTGTTCCTCTTCAATAGCAGCTTCTGATTCCATTACAGAGTTCAATAGACCCAAACATCAAATGTTTCCTTTAAAGTAGCCATCTGGTGCCCTCTAATGTCCAAACTTTCAAAGACTGGTTAATTAGTTTGTAATGTAAGGGGAAAAAATCTCAAGACAGATGGTCTTTTTAATTAACTTCAAAATCTTTTTTAATTTAAATTCATCTGAATCCTTAATCCACTTGCAGAAAACTTTCTAAAATCAACACTGTAATAACCTTTTTGCTGTGTATTGCAAAAAAGAAAAACTCTTTAAAACTGTATACATATAATTTTCTTACTTTCTAAATGGATTGAAGAGAAACACTCAGCAAGTGCCAAACTTGCAGTTCTGATGGTTTTTTTTAATCTTTAACAAACAATAAGAGGGGGAAAGTTCCAAACCGATTAAAAAGATGAAGTTTGGTTGAATTTTGAGACCCCCTAAGAGGCTAGAATTAATAGTTCAGAGAACAATGGAATCCCATGACTTCCAGCTGTTTGCAAGAGACCAGTAAAATATCAGTTTCTGTTATCTACTCACCAAAAACAGCTGTCCAGAGTATGCATAGGTAATCTAAAGATCTCCCCATCTGGAGAGAATTTTTGGCAATCTGGATCCAGTATCCAGCTGTGTTTCAGCTGTAATATCTCCCAGTCCTTTTGCCATTTCTTCCTGGAAGTGACTTCAAAATACAGATAGTCTTTGGCTTACAACCATGGTTAAGCCCAAAATTTATGTTGCTAAGTGAGACATTTGTTAAGCAAATTTTGCCCCGTTTTATGACCTTTTTTGCCACAGTTGTTAAATGAATCACTGCAGGTGTTAAATTAGAGACACGGTTGTTAAGTGAATCTGGCTTCCCCATTGACTTTGCTTGTCAGAAGGTCGCAAAAGGCGATCACATGACGCCCGGGGATACTGCAACCGTCATAAATATGAGTCAGTTGCCAAGTGTCTGAATTTTGATCACGTGACCCTGGGGATGCTGCAATGGTCATACGTGTGAAAAATATAAGTCACTTTTTTTAGTGCCGTTGTAACTTCAAACAGTCACTAAATGAACTTGTAAGTCAAGGACTTCCTGTATTAGCTTTTCTACAATGGGCATAGAGAAAGAAATTGAATCAGCTAGTTTCCCATCCAATTCTTCCTCAAGCCATAGAGAAAGATCTTCAGCCATCAGCTCCTTGAGCTGTAAATAAATTTTCAAACCCTTCGTTTTTGCTGTTCCGAAGGGATTTATCAATCCTTCCATTCTCCATCATTCAGTCAGAACTGAAGAATTCTTGGATAAGAAGTGAAACGTTTTCAAGGAATAAACCAAGAAAATCCTGCTGCCTTTTGGAAAAGCACCTTTGGGACAACCATGACCTGGATGATTGACAATCTCCTTATGCTGGTTGGGACTTTTTGAAAGCCTGATTGCTTATGTCAAAGGGAAAGCTGGCAATTTCAAGTGGTGATTTTGCTCAGCAGAGCAATCGTCACCATCTCCCTGCCTCCCTGCCTGCAATAGAACGGTACCATCCTGAAATGGCTCAACCCTTGGTTGGATGAAATGTGAACAGGACAACATGCACAATACATAGGGGTTTGAATACAAGGGGTGTATATATTTGTAGCCTGTGATCTGGCAACCACTCTTTTTTTCTTCCTCCAATTTTATATAATATAAAAGGGAAGGAGGAATCAAAATATATGATAAAGATTTTCAGAAGGCTTTTCTCAATTACTGAAATCCTATTGATCATCCATGGGCAAAAAAAAACATAGTTTCATCTACTGTGGTTAGGTGAATTAACCACTGTTGGATGGACTTACTCAAAGAAAAAACGTAATTCATAGTTAGCTTTATCCCAGGTACCCAAACTTCCCCTTTGTGATACTGCTTTTTAACTGAAAGCTTTTAAAAACCAGTGTACAAGCAACAGACTGGCTGCATGGTGTCTGATAAGCACGTCAATACATGTTCCAAATGACCTCCCCAACTGCTGGAAGTAGTTACCGTATATTTTAAATATGCTCAATACATGGCTTGTTTTAAATGAGTTTTGCATCAAGCCTTATTATGCCTGAAGGATGCAGAAAGCCCACTGCAGCTCATAGTAACTTCCCTCACCAATTCCCCAAGCCCCACCCGCCAACCTCTAGATGCTGACATTCTTTTGAGCAGGGCTTCCAGGTATCGAAACTGAGACATCCAGCATGGAAAGTATGAGTTGTCCCACACATAGTAGGGGGCCTTCCTCAGTGTAATCAAGGAGTGGGAGATTGATTTGCCTGCCAGTGCAAAAACCTATTGCATTCTGGAATTGGTTAAATAATTCATTCTTCTGTTTCTGCTTCTCCGGTAATCATGTTTTATGATTCATACTCTATATGTGAAGTTTGTTGAGCAGGGGGCCAGACTAGAAGATCTCCAAGGTCCCTTCCAGCTCTATTCTATTCTATTCTAAAATTTCTTGGCTAGGGGGACTACACATTTTTTTTTAAAAAAAATGGAACTTGAGAGATGCAATCAAGCACCCAGGAGCGGGACCCAAAGTTTTGGCTCTGGCTTGTTTTTTTTAAAAAAAATAATAATGGAAGTAGTCCTTATTATAAACTGGGCTCCTTGATCGTAGTATTTATAATAGCAGATTCTTGTTATTTCACAGGCTACTTCCAAAAACATCCTTGTCATCACCTCCATGGCCTGAAATCAAGCTACCAGATCCGGCAGAAGAGGCAGAACATCATAGAGGTAAATAATCTGTATCCACTACAAAACATAAAGTATGACCCTTCTGTTTGTTTCATTTTGATATTGTCACTAACTCCCTTTTGTTTATGCTTTTGATTTAATAAAGACGTGTAATCATTAGCATAGAATAACAGAAGAAACACAAGCAACGTTAATATTAGTGAAGTTGTCTCCAGGAGTTTCATACAGAAAGTGGCTAGATTTGTCTTCTAGATATTGACGTGGTGTGCCCTCTTAGTCAATGCAATCACTATTGGCAGATTGTTATGTAATCAGTGTTGCCTCCTTAAAGACCCGACCCTACCTCTTATCTTTCATTATTTATTTATTTGGATTTATATACCGCCCCTCCCTTTATCCCAAAAAGAAAGCCCTCACTTTGATTGGTGCTAACTGTGCCCCATCTGACAACATGTGAATGAAACAGTGTCTTTTTCTAGGCTTGAACAGTTGCCATGCAATTCCACTGATGATAGGTTTTGAGTTCAATGGTCAAAGTACCATGCTACATCTTCACACTCCTGAATTCAAATGTGTATTTTTCAGGACTATGCCAACCCAAGAAATAGTGCAGCTTTTGTAAGCAGATGCTCACAAGTTGAGGTGCCTGTGGTCCTGCCTATACTGCAGCCAACCTTCTTGGCTTTAGACCCAATGCAGTGTGCATTTCCCCTTACCTTAACGTTGCTTTAGAATCAGTTCTTTTAAATTCTAAGAAAAGCAGCATTGTGAATGCTGTAATAGGAGTATTCATCCAAGGCAACTATTGTCCCATACTCACCTCAATGCAGGTATTTCGTTTAGAGAGCCACAGTGGCCTGTAATTTAAAATGTTCCCAACTAGTAGTGGGAAGACAAAGGTTCTACACCTTCAGCCACAAAAGGGAACCAATCCTTCTCAGCCTAAACTATCTCAAGTCTTCTTTTGGGGCAAAAAAAACAAAACAAAAAAGCAGGGAACAATCTAAGTATCATTTTGAGCTCCGGAACATACTCTAAGCACCATTTTGAGCTCCTGAACAAAATGTGGAATATAAATCAAATAACTTTAATTAGTCAGTAATAAAATTTAACTCATTTACCGATTTTCTTCCAGAGATTGTACAAAATGTGAATGAGTTAATTGCCACTGGGCAATATGGAAGGCTGTTTGCAGTTGTTCACTTTGCCAGCAGACAATGGAAAATAACCAGCGAAGACTTGATTTTAATTGAAAACCACATACCTGCTGAATGTGGCGACAGAATCAGAATGGAAAAGGTAGGCTTCGTGTTAACAATCTTTTTTTCTCCCTATGCTAATCCAAAAGATTACTTTGCCATGAATGTAACACAGTGTAACACACTGCCTCCATCTCACCGTGTCATTAGCTACCTGTTAGCATATCCCGCAGGAGTGCATGTCCTGCGACGGGAGTAAATACTGTAGAAGAAACAGGGAGACAGAGCTGAAAGCATTAAAGAATGCTGGGAACTATTTATGAAAACATCAAAATGGTTTTCTGCTGATGGCTAGACAGAAAAAGATGATCATAAATCACAAAGACCATAGGAACCCCTTTAAGATTCAAATGGCATTGCAAGGAAGAAAAGAATTAAGTGATAAGTGATGAGCTGTGGAAGAAAGGTTGCAGATAGACCTGTGAGTGTTCAAAGGCAAGATAGGAGTGGAGAAGCATTAATAGTCCTTCCCTGATTCCATTAATCTGGGCTTTTATCTAAGCTTCCACTTCTTTATTCTCAAATTAAGTAAGGCATATAGTACCTCAGTTTCCCCAAGTTAGACTTTCGGTGCCTCTTACTTTATCGTTCCAATTTGCTTCTCTTACTTTGTCCTCTTTTTTAAAAAAATCCCATTTATATCCCGCCCTTCTCCGAAGACTCAAGGTGGCTTACAATCTAAGAAGCACAAATCAATGTGCTTAGCAATAGCCTTCATTCTATGTATATGCCTGCTTATTAGGGCTTTCGGGGGGGCCCAAGCGGCATTTTTACAAAGTCAGCTTATTGCCCCCAACAATCTGGGTCCTCATTTTACCTACCTCGGAAGGATGGAAAGCTGAGTCAACCTTGAACCTGGTGAGACTCGAACCTGCACTAATTGTAGGCAGCTGGTGTTACTTAAGGAGGCATTAGATTTAGATTTAGATTTAGATTTTATTAGATTTATATACCGCCCTTTCCCGAAGGACTCAGGGCGGTTTACAGGGCATTTTAAAATCATATCAATATAAGTACAAAGTTAAAAGAGAATTAAAAGATTAAATTATCCCTGAAAATAAAACCCCAGTTAAAATTCTCAGCCTGGGTCAGAGAGCTCAAAGAGCCAAGTCTTCAGGTCCCGGCGGAATGAGCGTAGGTCAGGGGCAGTCCTGAGCTCCACGGGCAGCTGGTTCCAGAGGGCAGGCGCACCCACAGAAAAGGCCCTCTCCCTGGGTGTTATCCGCCGGCAATCTTTTACCAGCGGCACCCTGAGAAGACCCTCCCTCTGCGAGCGCACTGGACGAAGGGAACTTGAGCCCACTGCTCCACCAAGGCTCCTTTTCTTACTAGTGCAAGTTCCTGAGACTCTTTTAGCTGCTGCCTGAACTCTCAATCAGACAGTTGGTGTCAGATACTGGCCTACGCCTTCCTCCTAGTGCTACAGATCCCGATTGGCAACTTTTAGATCCTCTGTTAGCCTTCTTTGGCCATAACTTTCATCCTACCACCAACCCCATTGATGTTTTCAAGGTTTTAGAGCCTCTTCCCCCTTTACCAATACATGTAGTCCTTGGATAGCAACCACAATTGGGACTTGCAATTTGGTCATTAAGCGAAGCAGTCCCTAAGTGAAACCATGACTGTGCTTATGATCTTACTTCACCTTTTCTTTGCTTTACAGACCCGTGGAGGCCTTAAATGTGAGGATTGTTGGTAAAGTCATCTTTTCCTCACTGTCATAACTGAACAGTTGCTTAATGAGGCAGTGGCTAAAGAGGACTGACTACCTGTACTACTTGGCACACGGCTTTCAGCCCCATCCACTTTACTTTATTTAAGGTGACTCACAGTGTCAGATCCTGTGAGTTGAGACCTCAGTTTTAGATGCTTCCTCCAGAATTCCAGAATAAGGTTCATTGAAAGCAGATTATAGCCTCATAAGACAATTGAATAGCACGTGTTGATATACAAGAACTTTTAATATATAAATAATTTAAATCAGGCTATCCAGTTTCCAACATCTTCCTCTGATCAATCTGAACACACACAAACACATGAAGGAGAATGTAACAGCTCTTCTCTTAGTAGATAAAGCATTGAGAACTTTCTGAACACTATGGCCCTTTCTAAAAAGTGAATATCTGACTTCATTCACACAACTAATTCTGACTTCCTCCATTAAACTTGGGGTTAGAGGAAAATATACCTTGAATTACTTACTTCTCTGTGTTAGTTTATGTGAGCATTTCACTTTTTCACCTGATGTCTCCATGTCCCTGTGGCACTATAAAGCATACTTAGATTTGTGTTGAACCTGTTGTCTGTTGGAGAACCTCTCACACTGACCCCATCCATGTTTTGTAGGGGCTAAAATCTCAGTTATTATTTGCCTAATTCAAACTAATCACTGTCATCTTTAGACAGGACTTTCAAGCATGGGATCTTTTTAAACTGATTTATTCTGCTTCTATCCAGACATGTTTTAATTATACATTGCCATGTACATGTGCTCTGATTTGTAAACATAATTCTGATACATGGTTCAATGCTCAGACTGATCCACTTAACAATCATCAAACAGCCTGGATAATTGAAGATTCACATAAAATAATATGCCACTGAGATGAACTGTGTTGTCTTGTATTCTGATGAAACATTACAATTTGGAATAATTTAGCAATGGAATCTGCTCCTTTAATTTTCATTTTGAAGAGACATCCCTGGATATTCAGGCACCATTTAACTCACATAACAGGTGTGAAACAGAAGGAAATCTTGCAAAAAACCTATCACATGGGAGAATGAAATTTTGCTGACATGTTAGTGAAATGAACAAAAAGGCTGCACCAACATTTCACAATTTGGCACTCTTCCAGTAGGTTGGGATTATAATTCCCAGAATTCTCAGACAACATGGCAAATGGCTGGGAATTCTGGAACCACCAAGCCTCGGTGCACTCCCCAGTATTTTCCTGCAAGCGCAGGGCCCACTTTTTTCAAATCAGCCAAGTATTGATCCATTAATTACAAGAGGAAATGACCAAACAGTTTGTCTCCCAAGCCTGACATCATGGGCTGAGAGTAACTGGCCCGAAATCACCCACCCAGCTTTCGTATTTAAAGGGGGACGAGAAGACACTGCCTCCTGATTTTTAGCCTTGTGCCTTAACCGCTAGACCATGATATTCATGGTTTCATCAGGAAGCTCTCTATATTATTTCCTTGAGATTGATTCTGAGCTGTCAACCCCAGAAACAGACAGGTATCCACAACAGGGTGATTTTATTTTATTTATTTTTTATTTTAATTCCATTTATATCCCGCCCTTCTCTGAAGACTCAGGGCGGCTTACAAGCTTAGCAGTAGCCTTCATTCTATGTATATGCCTGCTTGTTAGGGCTTTCACACACACACCCCAAGCGGCATTATTACAAAGTCAGCTTAATTGCCCCCAACAATCTGGGTCCTCATTTTACCTACCTCGGAAGGATGGAAGGCTGAGTCAACCTTGAGCCTGGTGGGACGCGAACCTGCACGAATTGCAGGCAGCTGGTGTTACTTAAGGAGGCATTAGCCCACTGCTCCACCAAGACTCTTTTCTTCTTTCTTTTCAAAATGTGTGCTTATCACTACAGCACTAAAAGAAATCATGTTATGCATGAAAACCATGAAGTTTGCTATCATTCGTCGTCTTCTCTTGGATGTTCCAGAGACGTGGGGAAAAATAATACTTTTGTGTTAATTCTTGTCCCAAATGGTATTTATTTGGCAATCCCCTATTTCATCCTGGTCATTCAATTGCCAAGGTGAGAAAAGCAAAGTGCAGATTTAAGGGCGCATCTTCCACAATTACCCTGCTAAGGCTCTGACATATTTTGTAATATGATGGATTAACGTGCATCATTTGCTTTTGTCTCAGGTGCTGTTGGTGGGAGCTGATAACTTCACACTGCTGGGAAAGCCTCTCCTGGGGTAAGGCATATTTTGGGGTCATTCAGTTGTGCTGAATCTTTTCAGAGCCGTGTGCACTGGGCTGAAAAGGAGTTCAAAAGGCTTCGGAAAGGATTCTAGCCAGCACTCAAAAGCAGCCGAGGAAGGATGTGTGCAGAACAGAAGAGAATTGCCGTAGCAACTCCATTGTATTTAGACCATCCTTTAAAAAGCGAGTTGAAACAGTAGAGAGGGAAGGAAGGAGCAATCAGAACTTAAGTATTCAGGGATCTGGGGGACTTCTTACCAAAACAAACTGTCTGTAAAAGGCTACAAATTCTTCTCACCAGGGAGAATTAAATCTCATTTCTTATTTTTCTGTTCCTTTCAAACTCTTGATGTTAAAACTCTTGAGTTAAAAGAATCACTTAAAGCAAAATCCATTATTTTTATGCACATCATTTCAGTTTTCTGGGCAGGAAACAAACAAAAAAAAAGGAATCTTCATTTTAGAATTTTGCTTTTAAAAGCTCATTAAAACTGTGTCTGTTGCCTTAGTGTACTGAACACAATCTAATTCATCATGTTTCCTTGTTCTGAAACATTTCTTCGTAGACCAGCAATAAGTCCACTTTGTTTTAATTTCCTGGAGAAATCTTCTAAAACCTTCTAAAACCATAAATGTATACTTCAAAATGTTGTTGAAAAGGATTGTAGTTTGCTGTTTTCTAGTATTATTTCTTTGATATCGTCTCCGTACATGCTTTGTGTTATTGTTCGTTTTGTAAGCTAGCTTGAGAAAGTTCTCTGAGAAAATGGGTATGCAGTAAATAAATAAATTGCAGTTGCTTTAGAAGTGTTTCTATTGACATTGCTTAATTTTTCAAAGGAAAAATCTATTTATTAGGAAGCAAGCAGGGTTTTTTAAAATCTCTTTTTAATCTCTCAATTTGTTATAAAGAAAGGACTTAGTCCGCGTGGAGGCCACTGTTATAGAAAAGACTGAATCTTGGCCAAGAGTTAATGTGAAGTTCCGTCGAAGAAAGAGTTATGAGAAGAGAAAAAGTAAGATGAAAAACATACATAAAATTTTTTAATCTAAACTCCTACTATGCCAAATATTTGTAATAATTGAAGGAATTATATATATAAAGGGGAAAAATGAATTTGAGTTTGAAGAACTATAATATAAGTATCTCCCTTTCGTTTTTGCCATTTTAAAAAGATAAAATGTCACTTGGGTCTATGTTGTAGCAACAGTGCAAATATAGCTTGTTGTTGCCCTCTTTCAGCTTTTTTTTCATTGAGGCTGTAATTCTTTGATTTATTTTGATTTGTTGTATTCATTGAGAAAATGTATAAGGCTGCCCCATTCACTATAACTCCAGAAAGCTTACGGAAGTAAGATTGGAATAAACCCACAATCCCCCTGGCAACAACAATCAGATCACTCGATGGGCTTCATATCACCTGGGTCTCTGGGCCTGCTGGCCAACCAGTGTCTTCATGGCCTTTCAAAAGAGTGTCAAGGTGGGGGCCAATCTTATCTCCACAGGGATGATGTTCCACTGGGAGGGAGCTACCACTGAGAAGGCCCTTAATGGAGGGGACCCTGCCTCGCCACTCTTGTGAGTTGAGTAGATGTAACTGTGCAAGATGGTCCTTCAGATAATTTCCTAGTAGTCTCATATTCAAAAATTAAGTTTAACCCTACTTAGATATCAGAAATCAGCCAATGCTGCATAGTTGCTGTTAGCTTATTGGACTTTTAGCAACAGCACCCTTTAATTACCTGATTTAGATTTCACTGCATTTTAAAAATTTTAGAGCAAGACAGTTCCTTTCCAATTGGATGTTGATTCTGTACATATTAACATGGTGAAACAATGTATTTTAACCAACTTTCATGTTATTCTAACAAAGCAGTTTCTTCCAAAGTGATGGTTTATTTCTCAATATCACAAACAAGCAACCTTTAAGTTATATATTCTGTGATCAGTCATGGAATTATTTAGCTCTCTTTGGCAACTTATAAAGTAATTCACTTGAAAAGCGAAGTCCTGAATTGAATTTTCTCATTTTTTTCAGTTGTCGTTCAGCCGCAAACTGTTCTCCGGATAAACTCCATTGAAATTGCCCCTGTTCTGTCATGATGGATTGGTTGTAACATCTTGATAGCATTAAAAAAATAGAAAATATTTATATTGCATTTGATTATTCTCAGTAAATATTTTTTAAAAATATTATATCATTGCCATCACCAAATATCTTCATCGGTTGCGTTCTTTTTAAAAAAATAAAAATAAACAAAATTAAAATTAAAAAAAAAACAAAGCAAGACAATATATAGGTATAATCAGCATTATATACTATTTAACAAAAACACAATCTGTTATAAAAACAAGATTATCAAATATATTAGTACAATTAAGATAATCCAAATTAAAATGCTTGCATTTTAAGGTTTCAAACTGATAAGAAAATGCTAGCACCAAATTTCCAGGGAGAATTTTTAATAGCTGTAGTTCCATAGCCAGAAAAGTTCTCTCTTATTTTGCACTAAGGCTGCATTTGCACTAAGGCTGCATAAACTAAAGGGTCTAGGCTAGGACAACTTGCCATGGCCAACTCACATCAGGACAACTCACCAAGGCCAATTTGCTGTGGGACAACTCACCACAGTACAATTCAACACTGTATTAATCATTTTATTCAGTTACTTTTATTATTGTTGATCATGTTTTCGTCAAATTTATTATAAGTCTTATATTTCAGGGTTGACTTTATTATTATTGGCCACTGTTCCATTGAAATTAATTTAACTTTTGTATTTGAATTGAATTGAAGTGAATTGTCCTGTGAAGAGTTGGGCATGGTGAGTTGGCCACTGTGAGTTGGCTGTGGCGAGTTGTTCCATTCCGTAAACCAGGACATATTCTGACCATGGTTTAGAAGAGAAGGAAAGTACTCAGGGCCAATTGCTAGTTTGTTTTCTCCATTTCTTGTGCCAATACTCAGGAGAAATGAGCAGAGAACAACAAAGCCAAAATAAGTCAAGATTATGGATTTGGATACAGCTTTGTGATGGTAAGGGACGCGGTGGCTCAGTGGGTTAGGACGCTGAGCTTGTCGATCAGAAGGTCGGCAGTTTGGTGGGTCGAATCCCGAGTGCCACGTAACAGAGTGAGCGCCTGTTACTCGTCCCAGCTTCTGCTAACCTAGCAGTTCGAAAGCACGTAAAAAATGCAAGTAAAAAAATAGGGACCACTACGGTGGGAAGGTAACAGCGTTCCATGCACCTTTGGCGTCTAGTCATGCCAGCTACATGACCACGGATACGTCTTCGGACAAGCGCTGGCTCTTCAGCTTTGAAACGGAGATGAGCACCGGCCCCTAGAGTCGGAAACGACTAGCACGCATGTGCGGGGGAACCTTTACCTTTTTTGTGATGGTTAATATGTGCTAGGATTCACAAATTGATGTAAAACTATGATTTCAAATTGAAAGTTTTGGCCAAACATCATGGATTGTTTCTTGGAACGGGTTTATATGTCACTCAAACAAAGAATAAGTAAACTCCTTTACAAGTCAATGATATTAAATATATATTAATTTTGGATTTAGATATGTACTATGTTCTCCTTAAACTGACTTTCTACAGGTAGTTCTTGACTCACAAGCATAATTGGGACTGGGATTTCAATCATAAGGCCCACCAGTTGTATGTCAAGGCACCCACATGACCAAACCTGATTTTACAACTGGTTTTACACTGATTGTTAACTGAAATGTATTAACCCATTTTTCCAAACAGACGTTTTTGGTAAGAAACTAGGGGAAAAATGCAAATTATGATCAGATGACTGCAGAATGCTGCAACCAGTTGTAAATGTGAACCAGTTGCTAAGCACTTGAAATACAGCCGTGTGACTGAGGGGCACTAAAAAAAAATTTGGCTGCCAGAAATGCTTTTACAATGTTCAGAAGTGTAGTTTTCATGTTTAATAAAGTAATTCTACAGCTCTTACAGTATTTATTAGAACTGATTTGTTCCCATTAAACTGCACTATTGTATCCATAGTGTATCTGGGACAATTTAAATGCTCAAATTTTGGTGCCAATATCTCTGGGAACTTACGAAGTTTACACAGAAAAACCGAGAAAGAGCTAAGCATTATCTATATTTGGTTTAATTTTTTTCAGTGATATCAATAGGGACACTGTCATTAGGGAAAGAATAGATTACGAAAATCATGTTGCTAAAGCTTGTTAATTTTTCACTTAAACAAGTGCCATGGATTTTTTAATGGTTCAGCTTGTGTCCATGGCTTTTTTTTTCTTTTAAAATATTTATATTCATTGAATTTATATAATTAATAAAGCAATTAATGGGTTTTTTTAATGTGAACCTCTTGACTTAGATTTTAGGTCTGGTTCATAGTAAATATTCATACCTATTGCTCAAAGACTGCAGCATCAGGAGATGGTTGGTTTATCAATGGACCATTGCTAATTTAAATTGCAGGCAAAATGTTCATATTCTCTTATTATGCAGCCTTCTCATTGAAGCTGGTTTGCACATTATGTTGCCAATCAAAGATACAGAAACAGCTGTCACTGGTGCCTTTTAGATGTTAACATTGCTATAACAGATGCTATAGAAATTGAATAAATAAATATTCCTCAGAGACATATAAAGAGTTATACATATGCAAAGAGACCAGAACTCTGGAAAATATCTATGTGAATCTGTTTCACTCCTAGAGCAACTGGAGAAAAGTAGAATTGGATTTGCAGCTTCTGCCTTTGGAAATCTCTGAAATGAGTATTACCATGTGGAAAACACTACTTTGACAAACCTTTGAGGCTTGACACCGCAATGATAAATATGCTCACACCGCAATGATAAATATACTCTATTTATACTTTTTGTTCCAACAATAGTTTGGGGAAATATCTTTGTATGGCTTGATTTATTTTTAGTTTATTTTTCTAGGATATTATGGGTCCACTCTAACTGCAAACAAAAAAATACATTTTAATAATCTGGATTCTGACAGCCTGCAAATAGCAGTCACTCGGTTGCAGGTGGGGAGTTGCACATGGAGTTGCAATCCTGATTAACAATGATGGAAAAAATACTGCAACAATTTATCACCATAGCATATACTAGCTGGATCAGACTACTTTAAGGCTTTGCACACTTCCTAGGAAACATGTTTAAATCACTAAGACTGACTTTTCTATGAATTTCTTGTAATAAGGCTATTTAGTTCACAAATTAATACGAAAGAAGGAGGGCTTCCTGAACTACCGTGAGTCAGACTTTTAATGGTTCTGTGCTAGCCCTCTTATCTACCAGCTTATTTTTTCTCCATGTCCCATCTTTACCACACTTTCACAAACTTAATAAATTGTACTACCAAGCACATGAGGATAAATTAGCATCAAGATGACTCTATTCACATGGCACCCCAAATTAAATTCACATTAGGTCCAAATCATCTGAACCTGGACTGTAGACCAAATAATTGTTACCATGGGATAATTTGTTTATAGTTGCAATCAAGGTTCATAAAAGGTAAGTAAGTAAAAGGTTTACTCGGATTGATCTTGTTTACATTAATCCTTATTTTATCTGGACTTAAATGGAAGGGTTAATCTGAAAGTTAATCTTGCTTTCTGGTTCTAGACACAGAGATAGGCAGCTGTAGAGTGGAACTATTTGATCTCTGCTGCTTCTTGTTCCTTCCCCCCCCCCCCCGCTAGTTGTACTTGGGAAACAAATAAGATATAATTTAACCATAGGACACAATCATTACTTCTTGTAAATTATCTTTACCTATGGTCCTTTGTGGAAATCCGTTCGTTCCAGGATTTTTCTGTGTTGTTTACAATTTAACAGAAAAAAACTGAGCAGGAAATATTGACTAGCGCAAAGGTTATTGAAATAATATTTTAAAAATGGAGGATTATTAAACCCCAAGTCAGCCAAAATTTCATATGTTGTCTGGGTTACATTCAGTGGGCTGAGTCCTTTCATCATAATTAATTCTTAGTTTTTCATGCATACAGTAAGTGTCCGTAAGAAGCCATAATGAGAGAAAATTTTTTTAATCCCATTTATATCCTGCGCTTCTCCGAAGACTCAGGGCGGCTTACAATTTTAAAGCACAAATTAATGTGCTTAGCAGGAGCCTTCATTCTATGTATATGCCTGCTTCTTAGGGCTTTCGGCCCCCCCCAAGCGGCATTATTACAAAGTCAGCTTAATTGCCCCCAACAATCTGGGTCCTCATTTTACCTACCTCGGAAGGATGGAAGGCTGAGTCAACCTTGAGCCTGGTGGGATGCGAACCTGCACTAATTGCAGGCAGCTGGTGTTACTTAAGGAGGCATTAGCCCACTGCTCCACCAAGGCATGATACAATGATATATGCAAGGACATCCCTTCCCCTCTTCTCTGTGGATGCCATTCTATCGTGTAAATGCAGCTGGTTTTTTGTTAAGATTTCTGAGCATACAAAGTGCCTATTTCATTGTTCTGATGTTTGGAAATGTACTTGTTTGTACTCGGCAACAAAACTTTATAATATACTTTGGGTTTGTATTAAAGGATGCAGAAAGATGACGCTAGAGAGAGAGCTGCAAATCATTTTCCATACTCCTCAGGGAGAAGGGCAGCATATAAATTTATTTATTTATTTATTTATTTATTTGCACCATTCCGCCTCTGAATTTCAAGTTACGTGTTGAGGAAAAGACAACGAAAAGGAAATCCGGCAGATAGCAAGACTGATGAAAATGCTTGGGCTCCCTTGGGTTTTTCTAAGAATTTGCCAAAGAGCCATCAATATTTTATTCAGCTGGATCAAGATGAATAGATTTTGCCTTTTGTTATTTAACTAATGGTCAAATTTGAATATACGTTTTTAGATAAATTATGGTTTCCATTCCCTTTTATTGAATGTTCTTTTGTGTTTAGATTCTTTTGCTTTTGCTATCAAAAACCTGCATACAGTAAAAATGTACAAATTATATGTTTGTGAGTATATGCACTTTAAAAAAAATCACATACAGTTCAATCTCATAAATTTCTCGGTGACCCAAAGCACCACTAAAATCTTTAGGTAATTAAAATCGATAGGAATGCAAGCAAGGGTTAATTAAAAGTTGTTCTGCCACAGAGGCTTTTGTGAAGAAAATATCTGGTTGTTCAGGAGCTTAAGATAATCATAGCTCAAATTAGGGACAACTGCTTTCTGAGAATAATTATAAGATTTATGGGCAACATACAGGTCCACAATAATGGATAACAGCATTAATAAGGTATTTATCTATTATTTCTGTGTATCATTAAATTATGTGGTGACAGCTTGTCCCTAGAACTTCACTTTCCTTAAACACAGCAGCCATCAAATCTTCCATCCTGAAGTAGGCAGTGACATCAACTAGATTTTGGAGTGACTCGTTGTCAGATAAGTGGCCCTAAGCTCCCAGCTCAACAGCAGTAGCTCTTAGACCTGTATACACTGCTCCATAGTGCTTGGCAGCACTCTCTGAGCAGTTTACAAATGTCAGCATATTGCCCCCAACA
This sequence comes from Vipera ursinii, assembly GCF_947247035.1. Taxonomy (NCBI): domain Eukaryota; kingdom Metazoa; phylum Chordata; class Lepidosauria; order Squamata; family Viperidae; genus Vipera; species Vipera ursinii. The sequence goes on along the minus strand of NC_139512.1, from coordinate 111,243,756 downwards.
ATCTAGCTTCTCATATTACCAACCTCGAGAGGATGGAAGGCTGAGTCAACCTTGACTGGTGTGGATCGAACTCCTGGCAGTGGGCAGAATTATCCTGCAATACTGCATTCTAAGCCCTGCGCTAGCACAGCTCTTAAAAGTTCAAAAGCCCTTTCTCTTTTCATCTGCTGCTGAGATGAAGAGTATTGTACCCTATAATTGTGGAGGGTAGCAGATTGGAGTGGGTAGGTTGGTGCCTCATCAGTATGTTAACATGGTTTTAACAATTGTACAGATGCCTGTTGCCAGTTGTTCTGGTTCCCTGGTTTCAGAATACATTTTCCAACTTCCAAGATTTTAGCCTTTTGGAACAGATGTCCTTTTTGTTTACTTTCCTGAACTCTGCAAAACATTTCTGTTTCTTACGCCAATTGATATTCAATTTGCTAAACTGAATAAAAATGTAACCATGTGCAGGGTTATCAAAACAGTTCCCAACTCTGGAACCAGGACAATGTTATCCAAGACACTCTTGCCAAACTTTTTCCCATTCATCTTTCTATCAGATTCTATCCCAACTTTACACCATAACAACTTTTTCCTATAACTATTCTGAACCAGCCTTTCAATAATTTCAGCCAGATAATGTATCATAAAATCGAAAACTGATTAGGATAAACCAAAATATTATTGGGAAAATAAAGCTTCTGTATAAGTCCATCCTGGACCTGGAGCTTTTTATATCTGAATGTTTTGCAGATGCTCTAATATACTACTCTCTCTCCTCTAAACCAGGGCTTTTCAACCAGTGGGCTTTTCAGCCATTGGCACCTGGCAGGTGGTATGCAACCATTCTAGAAAAGTGGTAGTGGGGGAGGGGAATGAGCTGAACCAGTGGCAGCACCGCACAAGCTTGAGCGAGAGATGGCTGGAGCTGCAGGGCTGTCAGGGCTCAGTGGAAGTGCCAGGATCAGTGCCAGGCTCCAACTGGAGCTCGGCACTGATCCTGGCACTTCTGCTGAGCCCAGAAGAAGCACCAATCAGCTGGAATGTTGCAGCATCTCCAGGGTCTTGTGATTTACATTCAGAGCCTTGGTGGAGCAGTGGGCTAATGCCTCCTTAAGTAACACCAGCTGCCTGCAATTAGTGCAGGTTCGAGTCCCACCAGGCTCAAGGTTGACTCAGCCTTCCATCCTTCCGAGGTAGGTAAAATGAGGACCCAGATTGTTGGGGGCAATTAAGCTGACTTTGTAATAATGCCGCTTGGGGGGGGCAAAAGCCCTAATAAGCAGGCATATACATAGAATGAAGGCTACTGCTAAGCTTGTAAGCCGCCCTGAGTCTTCGGAGAAGGGCGGAATATAAATGGAATTTTTTTAAAAAAAGATGTTGGCAACTGATTCATATTTATGACAGTCACAGTGTCCCAGGGTCATGTGAAGTGACCAAAACTTGCTGCAACCACCCAGCAGAGGGGGGGAAAATAAAAATCAAACACCACCCCCACTGCCAATCCTCAACAGAAATGCTCACAACAATGAAAACCTTGGACAGGAGGAAGAGCGCCACCAGGCAGGCAGGTGTCTTGCTCAGCTGTGGCTTGGGGGGCACTTTTTTCAGTGCCATTGTAACTTCGAACAGTCACTAAGCAAACTGTTGTACGTCAAGGGCTACCTGTACTTCATCACTTTTTTCCTTTTTTTTTTTTGGTCATCAATTTTTGACACCTTGCTAGGCGACTGGTGGTACTCGGATGTTGCCATATCCTAAAAGTGGTACAATGGGTGAAAAGGTTGAAAAGCCGTGCTCTAAACCACTATAGGATCTTTTCTTCCAAGGTAAGAAGCTGCCTTAAGTCATGCAGTGTACTAACCAGGTATATCTCAGCACTCATCCTGTTCTTCAGTGTTTCCTTAACATTTCAAATGAGCATTAGAGATGACCAATTCTGTGCACAAAGCCTGTGCTCTCTCTAGGGTATAGAGCAGTGGAAAGCACAACAGTACTGTACGTGCTAGTTGTACTTCCAATTATCCATTGATAGTCAAGAAACATGCCAGTTACTCCAAACATTCATCAGACGGAGCTTTGTGTGACCTCTAGTCTTGAGGTTACAAAGTGAGTGTCAATCAATAAATCTGGACATGGAAGAAAAATGTCAGCAGTTCTATGCAACGTATTTTCATATATGGTGGACCTGCAAAAAGGTTAAGGCTTTTTGGATAAAAATTTGGTGGAATATGCAGAAGATCTTTAAGCAAAGGATAAAGTTTTGTCCGCAATTGTTTTTATTGGGCATAATTACAGATGCTACTGTTGTGGACATTAAGTTGATGTTGAACTTAATCACAGCAGCAAGACTCTTAATAGGTCAATATTGGAAAAAGGAGGAACTGCTGACTATAGAAGAATGGACTCTAAAGGTTTCTGACCTGGCGGAAATGGCAAAGATTTCGGCTTACTTGAAAGATCATTCGCAAGAACGTTATATTATGGAGTGGAAAAAGTGGATTGATTATATCCAGAACAAATATGGGACTAAAAAGTTTCATTTAGCATTTGAATAAGTCTTCTTTTCTTTTTTTTCCTTTTTATATGTAATATTAGTATTGCTTGTAGTCATTTCATATGAGCTAGAGTGCGATAGAATTAATAGTTTATTGTTGTTAGCATATGGATGTTTATGATTGTTCTTTGTTTTTATACCTTGTACTTAGCTCTGGGAAGTCGAGGGGGGAGGGGGGAATGGGGGAGGGATAGGGAGGGTTAGGTAGGGGTGGGGGGAGGGAGGGGGATTGTTAAAGATAAAATGTACTGTAAAACTTTTCAATAAAAAAAAATGTCAGCAGTTCTGAATATTTTTTTCTGCCAAAGTAGACAACTAAAATGACATTATTAACTTCATGCAAGTTTCATATAACATGCACTCATCCAAACCAGTAAATTGGGTTTAGGGGATAAACAGCTACTTCATTTATTCCCAATGATAAAAGGGCAAGAAGTTCCATCAGCTGAGAAATATATAAACTACAAGGGAATTGAAAATGACTTTGTAGTTGTTGGGGTAATCCTTACTTATAGTAATGATTTAAAATACAGCCCAGGTGTTGAAGGGCAGGGAACTGGCAAAAAAAAACAAACACCTTAATTACCTCCAGTAACCCTACCGCTAAACTGGGTGTGGAATTCTGGCTCTTGTTTCTCAAGCACTGAAAATGAACAAAATACATTACTGTATGTATACATTATAATATGGAGGGTTAGTAAATTCATGGGACAAGCAAGGTCCCTTCCAAAAAAGTTGGGTTCTGCTCAGGGACATCAAACTTGCAAATGGAGAAAAGATGGGCCCAGAAGTAAATACATGTTTATTAATACTTTATATAAAATTTCATAAACAACAAAATGGTAGAACATTTTAACAGGACAAAGTTAAAATATTACTTTATGACCAAGCACCCAGGATATTCCAAACCATATTGTGCCTTGTTTCAATATATTTATTACACTGCGTGAGTGCAGTCATTATGATGTGTAAATCATTGTTATGGTTTAATATGTGTAAATCCAAATAATAATGGTTTGTTTAACAAATTGAATTCTGTAACATAAGTTAAACATGGTACTAGGAATTCAACGGAGTTTTCGTTATCAAATATTACAGTACTAATTTTTTTCCAAGTTTAATACTTGATTTTAGGAGGGGCAGGATAAACCAATGATGCAATTAAAAAAGAAGGTGTGTTAGAAATGCCACCTGTAAAAATACATTGCCATGCTAGTTGTTTATCAAAAAAAGCTTATCTAGCAATAAAACAAGACTGAACATTGATAGCAGGTTTTGTTTTAGCTTGACTTAAAGCATCACAAGAAAGTTCTTAGCAAAAGTTACGTGATAAACAACATGTTGAAGATGTGGAACAAGAATAAATTAAATCATCCCAAGTAAGCAGCAACTGCAATCATATATGGTCTTGATGTTCCAACTATTCAGAGGGTTAGATTCTGTTCGGTCACAGGGGAACGGGAGGAAGAGGTTGAACAGTTAACACAATGTACTTAGAGGGAGAGATCTTGCAGTTCTCTTTTTCAAATGGGAATGAACTTGCTGAGCTTTCTACAAGTTGCCTATTTGCCCTAGGGCAGGGGTAGGGAACCTTGGCTCTTTTATGACTCGTGGATTTCAGCTCCCCCAATTCCTGAGTTAGCATGGCTGGTTCAGAAATTCTGGGTATTGAAGTCCACAAGTCATAAATGAGCCAAGGTTCCCTATCCCTGCCCTAGGGAGAAGCCTAGCATCCCCCTCCCTGCATTATGGTAGAATTGCTGACGTTTCCTGAGAAAAGACCTAAAAGGCAAGCTGAGAACCATTGTTTCTCCTGATGGCTGATTCTCTTGCATCCCTGCATCTCCGGAACTCAGGTAATCCTTTCATGGCCGTTGCTGCAAAGTAACATTCTCACCAATCTGCCAACAGAAGTTCATTTCACGGTGGCAGGACTGGAAACATAAAGCAGACAGGCAGCCTCTTTTGGATTCCCAGGATATATTCTTTTTTTTATTTAAGCAAGTATGCTGTGGCCATGGCATAATCCAGAGGTGAGCAATTTTAGTGTTCAGGGTTCATAATTATTGGGGAGATGAGGGCTGCAATAGGTTGGTGACTGATGACCTTTCCAACTTCACTACATCTATAAATGGGACCAGGATTTTCTGAAAAGGTTTTTTATCAGATTATTTGAGCAGGGAAGTGCCCCTTTAAAAAAACTATTTAGAGTGCACCATATTTTTTCTGTGTTTCTTACTTTAAAATGATTGGGGAAAAACCTACCACTGATTTTCAGCCATTGTGCCTGGAAATCTGAAGGCATAATTAGAAGGCTATTGAAGTCAATGTTAGGCATGATTTACCTAGGTACGATTAATGTTTGGAGTGGGATTAAAGCACAAATAAATCTGATTCCAATCTTGGGTGACTGGTCCATTTGTATGTGTGAACGTGGCACATTCACAGTTAGCTGAATGGAAGATGAAAGGTTTTGTGAGCTGTCTGTCAGCCTGTTATAAGGATGGGCAACAAAACTTGTGCTTGCTGCTGATTAAACCCTATATAGAACATCTGCAGAAAATAGCAGGCTACATGCATGGAAAGAATAGTTGTTAAAGAAAGTTGATCTTGCCACTAAGTGCTGCTGTGTAAACAGTCTATGTTATATATAGTTAGAGTCAGTTTCTACAGAGGAAAGACCATATTGCAAGAAAAGAAGGGGAGGAAAATGCCTTAGAGGTAGAATTATGAAACTCTTGCTTCATTTATAAAAATCATAAAGTTATGGTGCTCAGCCCAGGTTGTTTATTCTATTTTTGGTAATGTCCTTTGTAACTGCCTGCAAAAAATCATATTCAGCTCTAACTGCTGGGATGGTAGAAAGGTACCTGAAATGTTTTGCTAATTCTGAGGTTTTCTGATCAGGAGGAACATATTATTGAACAGGGCAATAATAACAATATTAATAGTATAAACATTAAATCATAATAGGCGCCTTGGGTGCCATCCCAAAACAACTGGAACACCATTTGAACACCACTGGCATTGACAAATTCACCATCAGTCAATTGCAAAAGGCAGCTTTACTTGGAAGAGCTTACATCCTGTGACTATGCCTCTAACACCACAAAACACCAACACCTGCCTACCTCAGATCCTGAGGAAGGTGGATAAAAATGCCAAATCCAGTCTGAACATCTAGCTGACTGTGTAACAAACCATAATAACAGGTATTGGGTTGCATCCACAGTGCAGATCATCTGAGGAAAAAAATGTATTAGGAAATGTGGCTTGGATTCATATGCTAGTGATATAAAGGTAAATGGATCCTTACAGTAATTTTCAACCAAGGTGGATGAGATTGTTAGTAATACTTTCTTTTAAAAGCAGCCAATTTACAATGCATTTTGATGGAACATCATAAGCCGCAATCCCAAACACATAAATATTTTAATGACCTCAACGGTAGTGACCTCTGAGAAAGTGAAAACAGAATTCACCAGTAGGCATAATGCAACCTGTTTTTAGTTTATCATACTGTTATCTTTTCACACAGATTTCGGATAAGATGGCATCTGTCATCTTTCTCATTAGAAATTAATTTCTGGTTTTGCCCATTGGGCCCTTGGAAGAGTTGTTAACAAGTTGCCAGAAAAAGGAAAGAGAAAATATTTTTTTTAAAAAATGCTGTATTACCAATACATGATTAGCACATAAATTAAGGTTATTAGAACAGATTGGCATTCCTCTCAATTAATTTAAGAATGGCAGAAAAAATGCAATTAAAAATGAACATATGTTTTCTGTCTTCCTCCTGAAACGGAATCAAAACATGTTAGAGAATTCCGGCCTTGATATGAAAAAGAACTGAGTATTCAGTATGTGAAATTAGAATATTTGCTTTAATACAGTGTTTGTCTCTTGATCATTCCTTCATTACAGCATACTCCCAGTCCATATAATTTGTCCCAAAGTGTCTAAGAAACTTAGCTTTGTATTTAGGTCTCTAGTTATTTTAGCTGGATGACAGGATCTAGTGGGCAGCAAACCTGGACCCAGATTTGTCCAGGCACTGTTTTGTTTAGCAGTGAATCCTGCTTTTTATCAGGGGATGAAGCCCCATTAGTTTTGTGCAGTGCTTTTTCTGTAAGAAAAAAGGTGCCGGAACTCACATCTTGTTAATTTTTTATTTAAAAAATTATATATTCAGTTCTTCTATCAATCTGTGAGTCAAACCAAGATTTGTGCAGCATGCTGAAAACTGTATTCCCAAAACAGAGAAACCATCCATTTATGTGAAAATGTTCAAAAAATATCAAAAAAATGCTTTAAAACTTGACAAATTTAAGGGATGTATTTTGTCTCTTATTCCCCCCCCCCCATTTTTCCCCAACCCCAGAAAAGGGGAAAGAGAAGAAGACTGAAAATTTCAATCTCATCCTTTTTGCAAAAGTACTCTGGGCACTATATAAGAGATGTTGGTGGGCTACGTTTAGCTCTGTATCACTGGCTTCGTGTCTTGCCAATAGTACAGTTTCAAGTCTGTCCTGAAATTAACTGGGCTACTCATTAGTTATTTGCTAGCACAATCTTTTGAATTAGCAATTATCACATTGTACTCCTTCTAAAGAGGTATGAAAGAAACTTGAATCTCTCCTATCTTGAGGCAAGGAGAAAAAGTCCAAATCGGTCCTATTAGTTCCTCCACAATTGTCTATTCAGTCTTCATTTGGAAAATGCTTGTGGTCCCACTGAATAATATGGAGTTTCTCGATGGGCCATTTCTTTAAACACCCTTGGGAAATAGCCTGGCATTTCCTCTCATAGTTTACATTTTCCACTGCATAGCAATTTGCTTACTGTTCAGTGAATTCCCATCTTTTAGAGCATCTGGGTCTCATGCAAAGGAAGGATGGATTTCTTGCATGGTTGGAAGCAAGAACCAGCATCATTGGAATGACAAGGAAAGCATTCATCATCCAGCAAGAAGCAGAACTTTTTTTGTTTCAAACTACTTAGTTGAAACACACAAGATGTCTTTTAAGTTATCTGAGATTTTAGTCAAATGAATATTTTATATTACAATAAAGGCAATTGGGTTGATGCACAAAACCAGATAAGGTTGTCTATTTTTTCTCTAGCTTTGGTCAATGATGGGTAGAAATTTAACTTTTAAACGATCTTATCCATCCCTGTATTTGTGTACCAGAAGTTGCACCTGATAAATATGCTGTTAAAGGCATAGAAAAACGTAATTTCCCAGATTTTATCTGCCCAAGCTCTCTACATAAATATAAATATGCAACTGTTTTGTATGTCACAGTAGCTAACTATTCCTAGTAACTGGTGGCTGATCTTGAATTCAGCTAAGCAGGGTTGGACTTGATTAGTAACTGAATAAGCGATTATCAAACAATTCCAAAGATGGATGCTGGACTGGGAAATTGTAAAAATCCCAGAAAAAAAAGATAATCCACTATTGCACAGAAAATCATACTAATACATGAGTTGTTGCAATAGCATACATATACATGTATTTATAAGTCAAAGGCTCTGATATTCAACTATCACATATGTATAAGAAATTTTGGGAATGCTGAGCAAGGATGGAATTACAATGGTTGAAAATGGAGAGTGGGCAAATCACTCCACAGTTTATTTCATAAACAGCAAGTTGGTACAGGTGGAGTAGAGTCTGGGAAGAAGCTTTTCAAAGTATTCAAAGAGATACACTTTACAAGATTCTGCATTTATCTCTCCCAGTTTTTTTATTGAAAACTGTGCTGGCTTGCTCCCTTGATTTTTTCCCAGCTGCCTGGGCAAACAATATGAAGACTTAAACAATATAAATGCTGACAGCATAATATGTTCAGATGCCACGAGATTGTTGCCTTCGTTGAACATTCTATTAACAATTTAGTCTTCTGGAGAAGTTGACGTATGTCATTAATTTCAGTTATTAGTAACCATCACAAAAACAACCAACTGTGGGAGATCTGCCAAGCGGATACCATAAACGATGAGCTAGCGTCTTATACACCCCAACCGTGGTTTATTCAATAAATCATGGCTAAACCAACTGTAAAAGCACGGTAGGTACTCCCAATCCTTCATTTAAATTGGATAATAGGAGAAAGGATGAAGTAACGCACCTCCCCTGCCTGACCTGCCCGCCCTCCAGAGAAGTGCAAATACAGTATAAGCTTTGTAGTCGTGGCTGCAGTAGTTCCTGTTGTCTTGGACCTTGGAAGACTTCAGCCTAGGGCAGAGGATGCGTTTCGACCAGTTCTTGGATGCGCTCGAACCCAGCTTTTTCAAAAGGCAACTGGGCGGGTGTGTTGTTTTTTTTTTTCTTTTCTCCTTGTGAGGAAGATGTTTCGCTTCCAATCCAAGAAGCTTCATCGGGCCAGAACCGATGAAGCTTCTTGGATGAGAAGCGAAACGTCTTCCTCAAGGGGAAAAAAAAACAAACCAAAAACCCAGTCCAGTTGCCTTTTCAAAAAAAGTTAAGATCTGCATATGTGGGACTGATTGGGGTAGATTGTAAGGGCGACTCCGAAATATAATATAATATAAAATATAATGTAAAATAATATAAAATAATATAAAATAATATAATATAATATAATATAATAAATATAATATAAAATATAATATTTTATCTATATCTTAAATTTGTATTTTATTACTATTTTAACTTAAATTGTATTTTAATTCCATTTTAAATTGTATTTTATCAAATTCCATTTCGGATTGCTCTTATCTAGTTTGGGTGACGGTTTGTTGCTGGAACTTTGTACTTTGATATGGCCCAAGGGCTAATCAATAAAGTTGTTGTTGTGCAACAACAACAACAAAAAAAGGCACCGTCGAGACAATTATGACTTGGATGACTGAGAATCTCCACAGCGCCTCGGAGCCACGCGGGGCAACAGCGGCAGCAAACCGCCGCCCGCCCCCCCCTCCAATACACCCAGGACATACACTTTGTGCGGAGGTCCCGCGCCCCCCCACTAATCTAAAACCTAGAGCCCAGAAACGGAGACTGAGAAGGGCGCAGCCAGGGCCAGCTTCCCTCTTGCTTGCCGTGGCGAATGAGTTTAAGGCAGGGGTCGGCAACCTCGGCTCTTTTATGACTCGTGGACTTCAACTCCCAGAATTCCTGAGCCAGCATAGCTGGCTCAGGAATTCTGGGAGTTGAAGACCACGAGTCATAAAAGAGCCGAGGTTGCCGACCCCTGGTTTAAGGGCTAGTTTTGAGGGCGCTGCAGCGGGGCTCGCCCGACGGCCCCAGGTTCTCCCGCGCGCCGCGGCCCCCCCCCCACTCCTTTTCTGTGCGCCGTAGCCTCTCTCGCGTGCGAGGGGCGGGGTCAGCGGCCCCAGAAGTGGGTTACGCGCGATCCCAGGAGGAGCCGACGGCGCCGCCCAGCCCCTCCTGGGCGGAGCTCCACGCCCCCTCCTCACCCAGCCGTCGACGCCCCGGTGCCGAATGGCTTGAAGCTCCGGAGCCCGGGCGGTGGATGGGGTTCCCGGTGACAGCGAGCAGCGGTTTTATCCCCTCACGCGTCCTGCCAGCCGTCGAGCGCCGGCCTCGCCAGCCATGAGTTTCCCGCGGCCGCTGCGCAGAGCCGTCAGCTTGACCCCCGCGCGGACTCTCAGGCTGGTGGTGCTGGGACAGGGCGCCGTGGGTAAAACAGGTACCGGCTTCTTTCCCATCCTTTTCTTCGGGGGAGGGGAGGGGGAGGGGGAGGGCGCGGGGAAGCCTTGAGCCGCCGTGCTCTTTTTCCCTGTTCGAATCCCGACGCTTCTTCCTTCCCAAAAGTCAGACCAGCCGCCTCTTGCCCTCCACGTCTGGGCGTCGGTTACCGAAGTCCTGCAGTTCTGCCTCCTCTTCCTCCTCCTCCTCCTCCTCCCGCCCTTCGGAGCAACCGCAGCCGCGTGTCCTGTCAAAAGTTGAAGCCGCTCTGTCGTGGCAAATTGCAGCTCCCTTGTGACTTCCCATCGCCAATTTATTCGGAGATTTTTTTTTTTTCAAACCGAAAACTCCGCACCGCGTGATCGTTCCGAGGATCGCTTTAAGCGTCCCGGGTAGTGGTACAATTTGGAGGTTAGAAAAGGAGAAGAAGGGCTGAAACACCCCCCCTCCCCACACACACACACACACACACTGGCTGCCCGAGGGAGAGCAGGGGGAACGTGTGGACCCTTCGTGCTTGATCGAACTCAAGAAACTCATCTAGTGCTGCAGCAGCGTTGCTGTCCAACCGTGTGCAGTTGTACAAAGTGAACGCTCAGATCTTCTCCGATTATAGTGCTGGAGCTGCCTTCCAGAAGGAAAAAAAATACGTCTATTTTTCAGTTAGATAGGGGAGCATTACCTCTACTTGTTCTGTTCTTATAAAAAGGTAAAGGTTCCCCCGCACATGCGTGCTAGTCGTTTCCGACTCTAGGGGCCGGTGCTCATCTCCGTTTCAAAGCCGAAGAGCCAGCATTTGTCCGAGGACGTCTCCATGGTCATGTGGCCAGCATGACTAGATGCCAAAGGCGCACGGAACGCTGTTACCTTCCCACCGTAGTGGTCCCTATTTTTCTACTTGCATTTTTACGTGCTTTCGAACTGCTAGGTTGGCAGAAGCTGGGACGAGTAACAGCGGCACTCAGAATTCGACCCGACAAACTGCCGACCATCTGATCAACAAGCTCAGCATCCTAACCCACTGAGCTTTCCTTATAGTTTTACTCAATTTCTCAGAATCCACAAGCCTTCAATAAATTACCACTTGAGTAGTGTAGAAACTTTTAACTTCAATGTCTGTGCTGCAATTTGGAAAGAATCCAAATTTAGGTTCTCCTGCTTGAGCATGGGGCTGGACTAGAAGACCTCCAAGGTCCCTTCCAGCTCCTATTCTGTTCTATTCTTCTGAGCCTGCTAGTGCCTTTTGAAATTTTAACAGTTTTATTTAAGGCCTGAGCTTTTGTGGAAAGTCTACCTTATATCTGTGTTGAATTATTCTGAAAATACCTTTTCTTTTTGGTTGGCAAAGTAAGATGTTCCCAATGGAATCGGACCAGTGACTGCTTTCTCCAGCACTCTGGATCAGAAGCACAATCAAAAGAAGTTACCTAAACAAAACACAGGTTTTGTTCACAAGTGATTTATGGGTTGCCTGAGTAGCTGTGGCTTTGTCATTCCTGTTTTATTTGCTTTTATTAATAGGGCTTAAATCCTGCTGTCCCATGAATCTTAGTGTGGCAAGAACTTCAACCCAGATCTCCCAGGCTGAAATTAGAGTGTGTCAGCTGCTCATGGTCATTGTTGTTTTACATTTGTCAGATTGAGACTTCTATTCCCAATTTTCTTTGATACTGTGGATGGAATTAAAAGATAGACCTGTTGCATAGTTGCATTTTCCACCTATATAGTTTGCCATGAAACTTCTTCCCCACATTGATCTGTATCTGCAAAAGAAGGAAAAAGACCATTTGTTTAGACTTATTTGGGAGTAGGGCTCAAATGTGGGAAGTCTATATTTGGCTCCAGCCTTATCCATAGTATTTCTTTGCATCTAACCAACTCTTCACCCAAAATGTACCCCAACAGCCTTTGGAAAGTGAAAGAAAGTGTGAGGATTGTATAAAAGGGAATAGAGCAGGCTTGTAAAAAATCAAGATCAAAAGCAGGAATGTACTTTTTTTTAACTGAAAGTAATTTTCTTTTAGTAGTGGGCTCATGGCTGCATGGATCATTTGCTTTCATGTTGCTGTCAAAATACAAATTAAAATTTGAAGTGCAGTTATCCAAATCCTAGCCTTCCATCACTTAGAGTACTTATTTATCTAGTAAATTCATAGGCTACCCATTTCATATGCATGACTTTGGGCAGTCCACAATTTTAAAAAAGTAAAATAATGGTTTTTTTAAAAAAATCAATAGCATTTTGTTAACATAAGCAAGGCAAAAATACAAAGAATCTCAAGGTATAGTACCGGAGAGTTGCATTCCAGAAGAAAAAAAATCACCTCAGGCACAATCATTAACATTTGCTATTTGTACCTTGTGAAGCAAGTTTCTTTTGTTTGTAGACACGCAAGCCCTTTTACTGTATAGAATTTATCAAAAATTTTAATCCTATCTATCTACACCTACATATTTTCCTTGGGTGAATTTCTCTTCATCTAGAAAACCACATAGATTTACTACACTTCTGTTTCATTTTCTGCTAAGTGACGAGAAGTTAAGCACATTTCTATGAAGCTCAGTGAAAGTTCTGTTCAGATTGTCTTGGTAAAGTGATACTTTGATGGAATCTGTTTCTTGGGGTATATATGCATTCCTGCCTTAAGTTTCTGAAACATAGACACATTGTCCCACTCTCTTCCTTTGTTACTCTTGCACTGATTTTTGATACTGGGGGGAGGTAAATTATGCAGTACTGCTCTATTGCAACCACCACCTGGTTAATTCCACTTTCCTTCATATTTTACACTAGCGATGATTTCGGAATAAAGCAGATAGGGTTCTCACTCCATTTGTTTCTGAATAATTCCACCTTTGGTGAGAGAACAGATATTTGCATCAGTGGCTCTTGACCCTTTTGTTTCTTAGGTCTCACCAATAATACTGTCAAGAATTCTACCAGGGTAGAAATAAAAAGCTTGCCCTCTTCCAAGAAATATATATTTTATGATAACTAGCATTATGTTATTCTATTTATGAATTGTAATTTGTAAATGCGGTGATAATTTAATAATCCTGCTGCAACTAAAACTTGAAATAATAAATGATTTCATCACTAAGAGAGATGTGATATTCATGGGGAAAAGTTTGTGATTCTATTTCACCAACTGGCTTCTAATTTAAAAGGAAATCAAAGATCTGTTTACAACAGAGTTGCATATTGCAAAGAACTGTATCTCAGTCTAATGATAATCTCCATACAATTCAAATATGATGGCTACCCAAATCTGGACAATGTCTCATAGATGGCACCACTTCTCTTTCTCTGATCACCAGCCATTCCCAAGTCCTAACCTCTTTCTTGTGCCAGCCAAAAAAAAGGGATCATCAAAAAGTGTGACACACATAAAAAAGAGAGGGCTCCAATATTGTTGCTGTCTTGCCTTTTATAACCTCACCCCACGGACACCTGTCAATAACAAGAGTCTTTTCCTGTCCGTATATTGGGAAATGCCATTCTGGTTGTTCCCGATCGGTACTGCTTCAGAATGCTTGGTTTGGAGATTGCTTTCTCCACTGCTCTTTGTTTGCTCTCTTCTCTCTCCTGAGCATAGATTTGGAGTAGAGAATTGCATCTTACCTAGGGCAATCCTAAGCACCACCAGTGGTGGTACACATAACGCAGCATTGGTGTGTGTGATGTTTTATTTGAAAAAGAAAGATCCTATTTTAGATCTTTTTCTAATCCCTATGGAATTCTGAAAGAAAAAAAATCTCAGTTTTAAAAAAAGCCAATTCATCTACCATATGGATCTCCTTGGTTTTTACTTTGGTAGAATCTTTATGCTGATGCCTCCAAGCTAGCTTTTATTTCTTGTAATTGTCGAACCAAATATGGCTACTATGTCTTGATGAGCAACTTTTAAGGTTACTGTACTTTCTGCTTGGAGTATTCCCTCCATCCTGACTCAGCAGTTCTTATCTATCAAAAGAAATAATGTGGTGCTGCCAACAATACACATTATGTGTTCCCATTTCCTAGAGTGATGGGAAGTGAATTTGCCTTGTTTAATTCCTTACAATGAAAAAGTATTGAAAAGTTTTATTTATTATTTATTTGTTAACAAAATATACATATGGCTGCCCAACTCAATGTGACTCTGGACAGCCTATAGAAGTAAAACCCCAAATACAAAACCTAATAAATCCTCCCACACACAGGCAATAACAATCAAACTATTTTATTTTTACATAGCTACAGATTATAAGCAACAGATTTATAAAAACAAGGAGTAGACATCTTACTTTCTATCCCATTATACCTCAAGGTTCAGATAAGTCCAGCTAGACAGCTGCCCCTCTCTCTGCTTTTTCTTTTCTTTTTTCTTTTTCAAGTGTACACAATATATATAAGGGGATGCGGTGGCTCAGTGGGTTAGAACACTGAGCTTGTCGATCAGAAGGTTGGCAGTTTGGCGGGTCGAATCCCGAGTGCTGCATAACAGAGTGAGCGCCTGTTACTAGCCCCAGCTTCTGCCAACCTAGCAGTTTGAAAGCACGTAAAAATGCAAGTAGAAAAATAGGGACCACTACGGTGGGAAGGTAATAGCATTCCGTGCGCCTTTGGCGTCTAGTCATGCCGGCCACATGACCACGGAGATGTCCTCGGACAAGTGCTGGCTCTTCGGCTTTGAAATGGAGATGAGTACCGGCCCCTAGAGTCGGAAACGACTAGCACGCATGTGCAGGGGAACCTTTACCTTTACCTTTACACAATATATAGTTTTCAACATATTGGATGAGTAAGTCACATTTGCTAGGGTTATACCATACAATAAGCCAGACTTAAGCAACGTTTTCTAAAATAAGTAATATTTGACTGGGTAGTTGGATTTGCATAATATTTTACAGCTGCGACTTAAAAACTTACCTGTTCCAGCAGTCCGGCCTGGCCTGATAGCTCTAATTGGGGTCCCAGTTTGTTTTTTACTATTGTTTTTTTTTTCACTATTGTTCATTCTGTATACCTACCTTATTCTGTACACCGCCCCGAGTCCCTCGGGAGAAGGGCGGTTTATAAAAACAAATAAATAAAATAAATAAATAAATAAATAAATAAATAAAACTCTTTAAATAAATGTAGGAAACAATATTCCTTTCAGAAGCATTTGTACTCTTTTGTGAAGACCATGATTATTGGCATCAGCGTGATCACATTTCAGGAAGCAAATTATTTTAAGAATAGCTCTAGCACTCCATTTAATTTAAAAGCTCAGGTGCTACATTTCATTACTATAGAAGAACTGGTACCTTCAACAATACAACAGAAAACTTGATTTGGCAGGAATGGTCCTCAGACCTGAGTGGGAACATATTCCTATATCCTCCTGTCCTCCTGTAACTCAGCCTAAGCACATACCTTTGAAAATTACATACGGTATATCACCCTCAACTCCTTTTTCTCTCTAAAGTTTTTCTTTCCTTGTCTCAGATTTTAGCTTGCAAGTTTCTTTGGGGACATTTTTAAGTTGCAATCTACTGAGGATTGGGATCTCTTTTATTGTACTGTGCAAGATAACGGGGCAGTCTGAGTTACTTATATATATGCAAGACATATAATAATTATATAGTTTTGACTGGATTGTGACCAAGCCCCCAAGAGTGAGAGGGGTGTGTGTGTGTGTGTGTGTGTGTCCCAATGCTGTACCTATCTGACTCAACAGCATACCTTGGTAGGCTTGTTAACCAAGGCAAAATAAAGTCTTGCACATGCATTTTTAAAACCCCTGCACTGAAAGCAACTTTTACAGTTTCAGCCCACACATTACGCCCCCATCACAGCATTGTGGGCTTTGCAGTTTGCCAGACTTGCCATGGATGAAATGTGAGTAACAAGGAAAGACACCTAATTAAGTAAGCATGCTTGTTCTGTATTTCACTGGTGGCTGTCAGAGGCATTCCGATGTGCTACTTAAGAGCTGGGAGGAGGTGAAATAGGATAAAAAAAGTATCTTGAAAGGACACTTAACAGCCTTTCCCACCCTTTTACAAAAAATCATTTTTCTAGCATAGACCCTGATTTCTCCAGAAAAGAAAAAAAGGGCCAGCTTTAAGTACAGTATACCGTATGTTAGAACTTTTGTGACCTTAATCT
Source organism: Vipera ursinii (assembly GCF_947247035.1). Classification (NCBI taxonomy): domain Eukaryota; kingdom Metazoa; phylum Chordata; class Lepidosauria; order Squamata; family Viperidae; genus Vipera; species Vipera ursinii. Next base: position 111,227,397 of record NC_139512.1, on the reverse strand, counting down.
GAGGGAGGGGGGAAATCATCTTTGCCTCTGTCTGTCTAAAGTTCAGTCGTGCAAGTTCATGAAGAGTCTAATATTACAATCGCTTCTTGTTGCTGGAGACAGAACTCTATTAAAAAGTTCTTCGTGGCAGGTTTACCTGTATCATGTCATATATTTTTGCTTCTGGTTGTAAATCAACCCTACAATTAGGTAAGAAATAGGCAATAGTCATCGGAGGTGGAGACATAATGGTAGTTCCCAGGATGATCTTTACCCCACACAGCTATTATGTCTTGGAAGACAGAGCTATGTATACCACACAGCCTGTCTCTTCATCCCCTTAAACATAGCTTTCCCAAACTTTTTCAGACTGCAGAATCTGCTCTTTTTAAAAAAATAAATCTTGGGACCCCAAGGGTTGCGGCCTATGTTAGATGATATGTCCCATGATAAACCCTCTCTCTCCGGCTGTACCTATGTGATTAAGGAGTCCATCCCTTGCAATGAGTTTTTCTCCCTTAATCCCTTGTGAGAAATTTTGTGTAGAAACTAAGGGAGAAAAGATCTCTACACTGAAGTAAGGGAAAAAGAGCTCTCCAGAGACAAGTTCTCCCTATTCCATTCAAGTCCTTTTTGGAATCCCAGGATTCTGTAGAACCCAGTTTGAAACCTCCCTGTTATAAATTATTGGTGCCTCCTCCCAGCCCTTTTGAACAGTCTCCCAGATGAGATCTGAGGCATTCCTAACCGTCTAGGCTGTGATGACCTCACTCTTCCCCCAGGCATTGAGCTAGGCCGCTAGGGTAGTGGTTGACCCCTGAAGATGGTTGGTCTTGTGCCTGGGGGGGAGGGGGGTAAGAGTAATTTTGTTTATAGCTATTTTTAATGGAGTGTTGTGAGCCTCCTAGAGTCATCATGTAAGATAAGTGGCTATATAAAAGCCCATAAATAAATAAATAAATAATTCTTCAGGTATGGCAGAGCATCCTAAGCCATTGCCAATGCTGAAATAAGAATTGACTGACAAAACAATTGGCTGAGAGAGAGTGGGGGGGGGGGAGTGGCCAGCTCTATTATTTCTGGTTTTTTATTCAGTCTGCTTTCTCCCTCCTGAGGTATTGCAGTTATACTAGGACTACAACTTTCAGAATTCCACTTTGCAGAAAAAATGTTTTATCTGGAGGATGCCAGGTTTAAAAAAATCTGATTTAATCTCTTAGCATTTGCACATGGCATAGAATCATACAGTCACAAAAATATACAGTTGGAAGGGACCAATTAAACTATCCGTGAGATATGGTTCTCTTGTCTCTCTTTAAAAATCTCCAGAAGCGGAGAACACACAGCTTCTATGTGCGCGTTAATCCCCTATTGTACAGCTCTTACCATCAGGAAGTTTTTCCTTATTAGTGGAAAGCACTTGGAAATATGTCAGAACAAGAGGGAAATGGCTATGAAACAATGCAGATAGAATCCTTGTGGTAATTCATCACTTTTTCCTTTTTGAGTACAATACTGCTTACCTTAAAGGAAATATTTTAACTTTATTTGTATCTGTTGTGAAACTCTCAGAGGAAATATCTCTTGCCATAAAAGTGAAAGGAGGGAGCCATATACCTTAGAGAAGGTGTTGGAAGTATATTAGTCCAGTCCTTCAGGCTTTGCTGTTTTAAGTTTGAAAATATGAGTTGAATTGTGCACTGAAGGTGAGGTTAGTTAGGTGGTTCTAGACACTGTTTCTTAAAATGTGGCCCAAGGACCACTGAAGGTCCCCATCTCAGGGATTTGCAAACTCAAACTACTTGAATGTATTTGAAAATTTTAAGACAATGTCACTCTTCTCATTACTTTGTTTGTTAAAACTACAGGTGCTTCATGAAAATACCTTATTTATGTTAATATATAATGATTTAATGTTATTTTTGTCTTTCAATAAATACTTATTCTATCAATGCATCAATTTTAATTTTTAATATGATAAATTTCAAAAAATATCACCTACAAATAGAAAAAAATTGCATTTAGCAATAATTTAGACAAGATGAGGAAATTAAGTTTTAAAGTGAAGGAAATTTCATAGGTTCAACCATTGTACGAAACCATAGTTTATAAATCATTGTTTATAATTTAACATAATATGTGATCATCAGCTAATTATTATGGCTTACTGAACATACCCTGTTTGAAACAAATCATGTGATCTATGAAGCAACTATTGATTTGCTTCTACAAGTAGTCCTTGACTTAAAACAGTTCATCTACTGACCGTTCAAAGTTACAACGGCACTGAAAAAAATTGGCTTATGACCATTTTTCACACTTAGAAACATTGTAGCATCATGTGATCATGATTGAGATGCTTGGCAACTGACTCCTATTTATGATGGTTGCAGTGTGCCCGAGTTCATGTGATCCCCTTTTGCGACCTTTTAAGAAGCAAAGTCAATGGGGAAGCCAGATTCGCTTAACAGCTGTGTTACTATCTGCAGTGTTACTTAACTGCAGTGTCACTTAACAACTGTGGCAAGAAAGGTCGCAAAATGGAGCAAAACTCACTTAACAAATGTCTCCCTTAGCACCAGAAATTTTGGACTCAGTTGTGGGCGTAAGTCGAGGACTGCCTGTATTCAAATATATTAGTGATCATTAAAATGTTACATTAAAGAAAAAGGGCAAAATGTATTTTCCGTTTCTTTTACTCTGTTAATCCTGTTCAGAATTCCTAGCAGTAAACCCTATCTAATCTTTAATTTGGTTCACACATTGCTCAAGTATGGTTTAATAATGGTTCATTGAATAAACTGCAGTAAGGATTTGCACAACATATTAATCCACAATCAAAGTTTTAGTGTTTTACATAAAATAGACCTGTGGGTTTAATATTTGAGATGGACAGTAAAAGCCCAGTCCTTCAGTTTGGCTGAATTGTGTCAGCTGGATAGAAAAGAGTCCAAATGACAAATCATTACCGGTGGAATTGCTGAAAATATAGAGAATAATGATCCTTTCTGCAAAACTCCTCGTTTTGGGCTGGTCGATTTAGAATAAGGGTAACTGTTTGTTCCCAATAAAAATTGGTTCTCCATTGTGAAAATAGTTACTTAATAGCAGAAAATGGGCATATTTAGAGTTAAAGCTGTACTTTAAAACATCATTATTTTATAATCATAATAGTAAAGTTGGAAGCGACCTTAGAGGTCATCTAGTCCAACCCCCTGCTCAGGCAGGAAATCCTATACCATTTCAGACAAATGGCTGTCCAGTCCCTTCTTACAAACTTCTAGTGTTGGAGTATTCACCACTTCTAGAGGCAGGTTGTTCCACTGGTTAATTTTTCTAACTGTCAGGAAGTTTCTCCTTAGTTCTAGATTGCTTTTCTCCTTGATTAGTTTCCATCCGTTGCTTCTTGTCCTGCCTTCGGGCGCTTTGGAGAATAGCTTGACTCCCTCTTCTTTGTGGCAGCCCCTGAGATATTGGAACACTGCTATCATGTCACCCCTAGTCCTTCTCTTCATTAAACTAGACATACCCAATTCCAGCAACCGTTCCTTATCTGTTTTAGCCTCCAGACCTCTAATCGTCTTTGTTGCTCTTCTCTGTACTCTTTCCAGAGTCTCAACATCTTTTTTACATCTTGGTGACCAAAACTGGATGCAGGATTCCAAGTGTGGCCTTGGAATTGTAAAGTGGTATTAGTTGTAAAGTGGTATTAGTACTTCACGTGATCTTGATTCTAGCCCTCTGTTAATGCAGCCTAGCACTGTGTTGGCTTTTTTAGCAGCTGCAGCACACTGCTGGCTCCTATTGAAGTGATTGTCCACTAGGACTCCGAGACCCCTCTCACAGTTACTATTATTGAGCAAGGTACCCCCTATACTATACCTGTGCATTTGGTTTTTCTTGCCTAAATGTAAAACCTTACTTTTTTCACCATTGAATTTCATTTTGTTAGATAGCACCCAGTGTTCAGGCTTTTAGTAAGTTGAACAATATATTTCCCCATAACCAATTGTAAATCATCCAATTTAACTTTAACCTACTAAACTCAACTGAGAGTCAGTTTGGTGTATCAGTTAAAGCACCAAGAGATCACGTGTTCTTATCCTGCCTTAGGCACAAAACACCTGGGTGAACTTGTTCCAGTCGCTCTCTCTTAGCTGTAGGAAGGGGCCAATAAATAACAGAATAGCAGAATAACAGAGTTGGAAGGGACCTGGGGGGGGGTCTTCTAGTAGTCCAACCCCCGGCACATGCAAGAGACTCTATATTATTTCAGAAAAATGGTTGTCCGGTCTCTCTTTAAAAGCCTCCAGTGATGGAGCACCCACAGCTTCTGAATGCAAGCCATTCCACTGGTTTATGTTTCCATCAGGAAATTTCTCCTTTGTTCTAGGTATATAATAGAAAGCTACTTCTGAAATCTTGCCAAGAAAACTGCAGGGACTTTGTAGGCAGTTACCAGTGGTGAATGCACCAAACTCAACATCATCCAATTCTGAAAAGAGGACTGAGGGCTGCCGAAAATGCCTTTGCAGGCCACACACAACTGCAGACCCAATACCAGTGCTTTAGGATTATTCTACAAGTTAAGCGATTCTGGTAGGTGACCAGTATCTGGAGAGCCTCAGGTTCCTATGTCTAAAACGGTTTTGTAATTGACGTACGCATGCACACCATTTATCTGTGCTAATTGGAAATCCTTTTGGTTTGGTTTGATGTTTTGCCCTCTGCGAGGTTTTCCAAGTTAGATAGCAGGAACAAAAATGGGGCGATTGTGCTCAGCTTTGGCATCACACCGTGCCTCAGCCTCAACTCCTTCCTTGTAATGTTGCCTTTTCTTGGCATTTCTGTTTTGTTGGCTTGCCTTCTTAACAGAAACTCATGCACTTTAAGTTTGGGAGGTTGCCCAGCATTTCCCTCCAGGCTGATTTGTTCTGTGGTCTTGCCCTTTACCAATAAGTCCTTAAAGATGAAGATAATTACAGGCTGCTTCATTTTATTCATAATACTCTGGTTTTACTTAGATTTGGTACACTGTACTGTGTGTTGTCATCTGGTATCTATTTCTAGAAACTTCTTCAATTAACTTTGAACTTCATTACCTTTGATTGATTCTTCCTACTAAATCAGCAAGCTATAAGACTTAATATAGAGCAGCAACTCCATAGTAAACTGCTGATGTAATTGTGTGGGATGGTGATTTGGGGTTTGTTCCTTATTTAGTTGCTATCATGGTGTGTAGGTAGATATTTGTGCCCTTCTTTATTTCTGAGTTGACTTTGTGGAGCAGCTGTTTGTAATTGGCCTTTCCTGTTTACCATGAAAAAGTCTATATTGTCCTTCAATGTTTCTCATAGGAATGCTCTAGCAAAAATGGAGCGTATGTATGTGTGTGTGAGCGAGGGGAGCTTTAATTATTTATTATGCTTTATTTATTTTCTTGTTATAGTGTCTTAGGGCCCTCATTTCTGTCTCCTTACTTGATCACAAAGATCAGATAAACTTCTATGGTTCTAGTCAAGACCTAAGGTATTTGAAATAGATATTTAAAGAACTGTTTGAATGCTTATTGACTCATCAGGCCATTAGCCACTGAGACCATATCTGCAAGTCCTTAGGATTTATTAATGGAAAATATAGCAGAAGACCTTGTTTGGTAATGACCCTATAATTTCTGGTATTGCCTACCAAGGGATGTATTTTAACACTAGACATGCTCTGAAAATGATTTGGGGGGAAAAATGCTTTGTAACGTATGGAAGCAAAGGACGTCTTGCTAAATAGCCATGTCTTTTTTAGACCCACCTGGAAATTTGAAAAAAAAAGAAGAGATAAAGCTGCATTCTTTTAAATCATTGTTATTTTTTTGCAAAATAAAAACAATACAAATTATAAACAAGGAAAGTAAAAGTAAAGTAAAAGAAGAGTGATTAGTAAATAAGAAAAGAAGAAAAGAAAAGAAATAGAAAAGTCCATTCAAAGTTACAACAACACTGAAGGAGTGATGGTTATGACCTGTCCTTGAAATTCGGACTGTCCCAGCACCCCTGCAGTCACTCACATGAGCTGGGCGCTTGGCAACCAGCTGGCATTTATGGTGGTTGCAGCATCCAGTGGTCACATGATCAAGATTTGCAACCTTCCCTGCTGGCTTTGCACAAGCAGTCAATGAGGAAGCTTGCAAGGAAGCTTGCAGGGAAGGTTACCTGGTCCCTCCACTTACCGTACTTTGCTTTTCGGAAGCCAACAGGTAATTGTGAGGAGGTGCTCACTTAATGACCCACATTCCTCGCTTAACAATGGCAACGGGCTGCATGGATTGCTCTTGCTAAGCAATGTGGTCACATGACATCATGCTTTATAGCTGTGCCATTTAATGACAGAAATTCTCGTCTCAGTTGCCATTGTAATTCAAGGTCTACCATAAAGGAGTAGCTTCCAATCTTTTATAATAATAATAACAACAACAACAACAAACAACAACAACAATAATAATAATTTGGAAGGGACCTTAGAGGTCATCTAGTCCAACCCCCTGCTCAGGCAGGAAATCCTATACCATTTCAGACAAATGGCTGTCCAGTCTCTTCTTAAAAATTTCCAGTGTTGTAGCACTCACAGCTTCTGGAGGCAGGTTGTTCCACTGGTTAATTGTTCTGACTGTCAGGAAGTTTCTCCTTAGTTCTAGATTGCTTCTCTCCTTGATTAGTTTCCATCTGTTGCTTCTTGTCCTGCCTTTGGGTGCTTTGGAGAATAGCTTGAGTCCCTCCTCTTGGTGGCAGCCCCTGAGATATTGGAACACTGCTATCATGTCACCCCTCGTCCTTCTCTTCATTAAATTAGATATACCCAATTCCAGCAACTGTTTCTTATATGTTTTAGCCTCCAGACCTTTAATCATCTTTGTTGCTCTTCTCTGTACTCTTTCCAGAGTCTCAACATCTTTTTTATATTGTGGTGATCAAAACTGGATGGAGTATTCCAAGTGTGGCCTTACCATGGCATTGTAAAGTGGTATTAATACTTCACGTGATCTTGATTCTATCCCTCTGTTAATGCAGCCTAGCACTGTGTTGGCTTTTTTGGCAGCTGCAGCACACTGCTGGCTCATATCTAAGTGATTGTCTGATAGGACCCCGAGATCCCTATCACAGTTGCTACTATTGAGCAAGGTACCACCTATACTATACCTGTACATTTGGTTTTTCTTGCCTAAATGTAGAACTTTAGTTTTTTCACCACTGAATTTCATTTTGATAGATAGCACCAAGTGTTCCAGTTTGTTCAGATCCTCCTGTATCTTAAGCCTATCTTCTGGAGTATTGGCTATTCCTGCCAGCTTGGTGTTGTCTGCAAATTTGATGAGTACTCCATCTATCCCCTTGTCCAAATCATTGATGAAGATATTGAAGAGCACTGGGCCTAGAACAGAGCCCTGGAGCACCCCACTACACACTTCCCTCCATGTAGATGCGGTTCCATTGAGGACCACACGCTGAGTACAGCCGGTCAGCCAGCTATGAATCCATCTGGTGGTTGTTTGGTTCTGATAGACGAAGACTCAGAGTGGTTCACAATGAAAGAGTTTATTCAATACACATAAGTCAACTGACAACTGTCAAATGTTTCAAGCTTTTTATAGTAGAACTGTTTAAACTGTAGCCAATCATCAAGCACTATTTTCCCGCTTCTTGTTACTTTAACCAATGGTTGCACCAGAATCTCCCGCTTCAAAACCCTACTTTTGCAACCTGCTATTTTCCCTGTTTGCAACTATTTACAGACACAACACCCCTTACCCCCCAGAAGTTGTTATTTATGGACATAATCTTTTAAATATTTGGGTGGCCTATGGACTCTAGAAGGGTATCTATTGCTATGGATACTAGAGTCATTCCTGTCTGTTTGTCTGCTTGGCTGGCTTACTCTGGTGGACCTGGACTCTTGGCTGACTGGCTCTGACGCTTCTCTGTTAACACTTTGTGGATATTGTTGTGTTTGAATATCCGCTATTGCTGGCCTACTCAGAGGGGGCATTTCCCAGTCAATTTGACTATGTTGTTGTTGGTTACCTGTGGACGAGTTATTTTGCGTTTCTGCTTCCCCACTATCTGGCGTGTTGTTATCAATAAGCCTTGATGCAAGGTTTCCCCCGTGTATACTTTGATCCCCTTCAACTGGCATACAGCCAATAGTTCTCTTTCTTAGCTGATCTATATGTCTTTTGCTGATCCTATTCCCTTCCCCCTCAATAGTGTAAGACAAGGGACCCAATATTTCAGTGACCACCCCTGGGACCCATTTGTCCCCATGTGCATAATTCCTGGCCCAGATTAAATCCCCAACTTTGAATGATCTGTTTGGAATGTCCAGTTCCGCACTTGGTAGAAGTCTGTCAGGGTGTAACCTGTCCAATTTGGTGGTTAGTCTCTTTCCCCACCTCATTTCAGCTGGGCTTTTACCGGTAGCCGTGCATGGGGTCGTATGTTGGGTCAGCAAGAATTCGGCCAGTCTTTGGTGCCAGTCGCCACGGATGATTCTCTTTAATGCGTCTTTAGTGGTCCTCACATTCCGTTCAGCCAAGCCGTTGGTGGATGGGTGGAAGGGTGCTGATGTCTTGTGTTTAATCGAGTTGGCCCTGAGGAAATCCTGGAATTCAACAGAGGTGAATTGGGGCCCATTATCTGACACAATTACATCAGGTAACCCATGAGTGGCAAAGAGGCCCCTTAATACTTGTATTGTTTTACCTGAAGTTAATGAACTGACGGGTACTACCTCTAGCCATCTAGAGAAACTGTCCACTACTACCAGGAAAGTTAACCCTTGGAAAGGTCCAGCAAAATCAATATGAATCCTGGACCAAGGATTCCTGGCTAACTCCCACTTATGCGTACGAGTGTGTTGCTGCTCAGGCCTAGAACGTTGGCACAAATAGCAATTAGAAACGCATTCTTCAATGTCTTTGTCTAGTCCTGGCCACCACAAGTGGCTCCTAGCCAATGCCTTCATACGTACTATTCCCGGGTGCCCCTCATGTAGTTCTAGTAAAATTGAGGGTCTGTGGATTTCGGGAATGACCACACGGTTTCCCCACAGTACACATCCCACATGAACTGACAGTTCATCTTTCCTTCTAAAATAAGGAATGTACTTGGCATCTGGGTTGGTATTTGGCCACCCGCTGAGGACCCAGGCCATAATTCTCTTTAGAGTAAGGTCATTATTTGTTGCCACAGCTATATCTTTAGCGGTTAAAGGCCAGTCAGGAATGTCCAGTAGGGACATTATTTGTCCCACAGGGGCAGGGTCTTCCTCAGTGATATTTAATGGCAGTCTGCTAAGGGCGTCAGCATGTCCCATGTCCTTGCCCGGTCTGTGTTGGAGAGAAAATGAATATGCTGAGAGGAAAATGGACCACCTCAGCATTCTAGGTGACATGATTTGGGGTGTCTGTTTATCCGTGGTAAACAGTCCCAATAGGGGTTTATGGTCAGTGAGTATGGTAAAGTTCCTACCATAAAGGTAATCATGGAACTTTTTTACTCCTGCCACGATTGCTAATGCTTCCCTATCTATCTGAGCATAATTCCGCTCTGCTTTGGTCAGCGTCCTGGAATAATATGCGATTGGTTTTTGGATACCTTGGTTGTCTAAGTGGCTGATAACAGCCCCCACACCATAAGGTGAAGCATCGCATGCTAAATAAATTGGTTTATTTTCAATAAAATGGGTTACTGTTGATTGGCTGGAAAGAATGTCCTTTAAAGTTTGGAAACTAACTCTATGTTTATTAAGCCACTGCCAAGGGGTCTTTTTATCTAAAAGTCTATGGAGGGGTTCTGCAATGGCAGCTTTGTGTGGCACAAATGTATGGTAGAAATTTACTAAGCCAAGGAAGGCTTGTAATTCAGCCTTGTTTTTTTGTTCAGGAGCCAATTTAATTGCTTTGATTTTATCAGGGGTAGGATGAATTCCATTTTTGTCTATCCTGAATCCAAGGAATTCAGTGGACTTGACCCCAATGCAACATTTTTCCTTTTTTAATTTCAGTCCCGCCCTCCTAAATCTTTCCAATACCTGTTCCAGCCGCTCTGCTAATATTTTTTCATTTTTCCCAGCTATCAAGACATCATCAAAGTAAGGGCATACACCAGGTATGCCCTTTAAGGTCCTCTCCATCACTTCTTGAAAGATGCCTGGAGCTGCTGCAATACCAAATTGCAGTCTGTGGACTCGGAACGCCCCCTTGTGGGTAACTATCGTCTGAGCTTCTGCAGCCTCTTCAGAAACAGTTAATTGCAAATACGCCTGCGCCAAGTCTAACTTGGCAAACATGGCGCCGTCCTGTATCGTGGCGAGGACCTGCTTCACCGTCGGGACCGGGTAAGCATGTTTTTTCATTCCCAGGTTCAGGGTGGCTTTGTAGTCAGCGCAGATCCTCACATCCCCGTTAGGTTTGAGGGGTGTGACGATCGGCGTTTCCCACAAACCTCCCTCGACTGGTTCTAAGACGCCTTGGCCTACAAGCTTGTCGAGCTCGGCCTCGATTTTTTGCTTCAGGGCGAAAGGCACCTTTCGGGCCTTAAGCCTGATGGGTTTAACTGACGGGTCTAGATTAAATTTAATTGGGGGCCCTTTGTATTTACCTAGAGACCCATCGAATACGTCTGCAAATTCATTGCAGACTGATTCGAGGGTCTTATTTTTAATAACTGAATTTATTCCCCCAATCCAAATGCCCAGGGCCGGGAACCAGTTAAGGCCAATTAGACTAGTCCTCTGTCCTTCAGTAACTATTAAATCTAAAACCCCCTGAAACCCCTTAAATTTAACGCTAAGGGTAATCTTTCCTTTTATTTTTATTGGGGTTTTTTGAAAATCGGTTAATTGGATTTTTGTTGAACTAAGTGGAATTTTTCTTCCACTTATTTGTTCAATCCTTTCAAGGGTTTCACTGGATATTATTGACACTGAAGCCCCTGAGTCTATTTCCATTTTGCAAGGAACCCCTTGCAATTGGACTATGATTTTTAATTTTCCTTCTGGAAAATTGCTATTTTTTTCCTTCCTACTGCGATTGACTCGCGCCACCTCCCCGCGGTTTGGAATTTTAGCCCTCAGTCTAGGGGTCTCTTTGCCACTATAGTAAGGGGTTACCTTACCTTCGGGCCACACATCGACTTCATGAAGGCGGTTGTCGCGTGCACGACTCCTGCAGATGGCCTGGATGTGGCCGGTCTTCCCACACGATCTACATCTGGCGGTACGGAATCGGCAAGTGGCGCGGGGATGGTTGCCCCCACAGCTGCCGCACCGGTTGTCATTGTCGCGCGGTCTCGTTGTGGAGTCTCTCCATGGTCGTTGGGCCCCTGTCGTTTGTCTTTGCGGTATTGCGGGTTGGTGACGGCGGTTCGGTTCAGGCCCCTCACTTCGGGATGGTTTTGGCTCCATTTTTCCGAATCGTCTGGATACTTCGGCGATGTCGTCTTCCCATTGCTGGTCCACCTCCCCGCAGTCCACATGGCCTTCTTGGTTGATCTCGGCAGACACGGCCATGCTACTACGGGGGGGGGGTCGCGATACCCGGTGGATTCGTATGTTAAAAGTTCGTCCAGCACTTCTTGCAAATCGCCGGTGGGTTTGGCGATTATTCTATTTTGCAGCTGCTCATCTCGCAAGCCCAGTACTACTCGGTCCCGAATTCTTATTTCCAAATTGTCATATTTGCATCGTACTGCGGCTTCCCTGACGGCAGCAACGAATTTTTGAATTGATTCGCCCGGTCTCTGGTTCCTTTTTTCAAAAATACGACGCCAAAAGAGTTCAGATCTCCTAGGCGTGAAATGTACTTTTAGTTTGGCTAACAGGTCAGCATACGGAACACTTGAGACCGGCTGTGGTTGACAAAGTCCTACAGCGATCCGATATACTGGTGTGCCGCAAATTGTCAGTAACGCTGCCGCCTTTTTCCGGTCGTCCGTAATTCCGTTCACAAGCAGGAACCCTTCGACCTGTCCAATGTATTCTTCCCAGTCCTCTGGGAAGTTTGGGTCGAATTCTTTCAATGACCCGATTTGCGCCATTCAGAGAATTTTTCTTTATTCCGCCGCGGCCGCTTGGTTGACTGTGACACCTTTCAAATTTGCCGCCCTTGCGCAGCTGTTTCGCCAATCTTCTCTGGTCTTCCGTCTATCCCACCTTCGTCGCCAATTGTTTGGTTCTGATAGACGAAGACTCAGAGTGGTTCGCAATGAAAGAGTTTATTCAATACACATAAGTCAACTGACAACTGTCAAATGTTTCAAGCTTTTTATAGTAGAACTGTTTAAACTGTAGCCAATCATCAAGCACTATTTTCCCGCTTCTTGTTACTTTAACCAATGGTTGCACCAGAATCTCCCGCTTCAAAACCCTACTTTTGCAACCTGCTATTTTCCCTGTTTGCAACTATTTACAGACACAACAGTGGTGATGCTGTCTAACCCACTTTTTTCTATCTTATCAAGTAGTAGGTTGTGATCTACTTTATCAAAAGCCTTACTGAAATCCAAGTAAATTATATCCACAGCATTCCTCTGGTCTACTAATTTTGTCATTTGGTCAAAGAATGCAATAAGATTTGTCTGGCATAATCTGTTTTTGACAAACCTATGTTGGCTTTTAGTAATAACTTTGTTTGCCTCTAGGTGCTCGCTGATTTGTTGTTTGATTATCTTTTCCAGAATCATCTTAGGTATTGAGGTCAGGCTGATAGGTCCGTAGTTTCCTGGATCTGTTTTTCCCCCCTTTTTTGAAGATGGGATCTACATCAGCTCTTTTCCAGTCCTCTGGTAGTTTTCCAGTGCTCCAGGATCTTTGAAAAATATAGTTCAGTGCTTCTGAGATCACATCTGCCAGTTCCTTGAGAACCTTGGGGTGTAATCCATCTGGTCCTGGTGATTCGAACTCATCTAGGCTGGATAGGTGCTCACTTACCATTTTCTTGCCTATCATAACTTGTGTTTCTAATCTATTTTTTATGGTACTGTTTTTGATAAGTTGGACTGTTTTTTCCCTTTGTGTAAAGACAGATGCAAAAAATAAGTTAAATAGTTCTGCTTTCTCCCTGTTGCTTGTCACCTTTTTGCCACTTTCCCCCACTAATGGACCAATCATTTCCTTAACTTTTTTCTTGTTTTTTACATGTTGAAAGAAGCTTTTTTTTGTTATTTTTGACTTTGGTCACAAGCCTCAGTTCATTTTGAGCCTTAGCTTTCCTCACTTCATCTTTGCAGGCTCGGACTATTTGCTGATATTCTGCTTTAGTTATGTGCCCCTCTTTCCACTTTTTATACTTGTCCTTTTTATCTTTCAATTTATCAGAGAATTCTTTACACAACCATGCTGGTTTCTTTTGAGAGCTGTTATTTTTCTTCTTTGTTGGTATTGTGCTAGACTGGGCTTTTATTATCTCACTTTTCAAAATTTCCCAAGCTTCTTGAGTTGTTTTCCCCTTGAGGATTCTCATTCATGGAATCCTTCCCAAGCCCTCTCTAAGTTTATTGAAATTAGCTCTCTTAAAATCTTAAGATTCTAGTTTGTGTTCTATTGCTTGTGCTTCCATAATGTTGAATTCCAATATTGCATGATCACTTCCCCCTAAAGTTCCTGTGGCTTCAACACCTTCTATCATTTTTTTACAGTGGTTATAAATACATTTATATTTTATTCCTTCCCTCTGTCTATATCATGGCTCCCTTCTTTCCACATTCCACCTTTTCTAATGATCAGGCCATAAATCACAAGCTCTCTTTTTTAATTTTCAGCAAAAAATTATAAAGGGTTTCTAGTCTCTAATACATGTAGTTGTCATCTAAAAAAGAAGCGAAGTGGCTGCCTAAATGATTAGCAGAGATGCTGCACCCATGCAAATTCCAAAGTGTATCTTCCAAATAATCCTTAGAAGTGCACAGCGATAATATATATTATAGCACTTTAATTGGAAACAACTTAAAATAAGAAAGCTAGCTTTGCTATTTCAAAGTATACAGTATATTCATATGTGTATGTGTAGACACATGCATATCTAGGGTCACATTATTAATATGGTGTGGCCCCTTAAAATATTGTGTTTAGCTTTATATTGTTTAAATGGTTGCATTTAGTTTTTTAACTGTATTTATTAGACTGTTTTTATATTTATATTTTGTGTTTTAATCATGAGCTTATATTGTCATATATATATATTGGAAATAAAAATATGCCACTTTTAAAATTCATATCATTCAATCCAGATAGCTTTTCTGATAAATTGTGTTCTTTATCTAGCAACATTGACAAATAAAATTATGCTAGCTTGTTGTGGTAAAATTGATGAAAGGTTAGACAATGGTTTACAGCTTTCCTTTCTCCTGACGGAAACTCATCTCAATTCTCATGCTCAGATTTTGAGTATACAATAAATCTTGCAGTAGTGGTTTTTAAAATTCTGCTTGCTACTTTTTCTCTAAATATAACATTATACAAAAATCTAAAAGTATAAAAGAGTATAAAAGGGCATATGTTTTATTGTTAATCTCCATGGGCTTTCTCACAAGGTAGCAAAGCAAACATGTTCATATAAATTGTCTTTGGCAAATGCTAAAGGAAATCTAGTATCAACTTTTTGACTACCTTGGATTTAAAATTTTAAATAAATCTTGTTTTACAATGTGGAATTATGGAGTGAAATATGAATTTCCAAACCTCTGTACTCAATGTCATGTAAAAAAACCTGCTTTCAGCTTGAAAATCACTGCTGTGAAATGCTATCAAGGCACAATGTGAGGAGGGTAGAGGAAAGCCTTTAAACTCTGGGAGAAATGTAATTACCGTACCCTTTCTCTGTGTACAACTCAAGCTCTTCAGGAATATGTGCCTCCCCAGTAAGAGCTAATTGTACTTAGAGTTGTAAGCATGTATTTATTTGATTTACAAGGCAGCTAACCAAAATTAAAATACAGAATGCAGAACAGAATGCTTAAATCATTGTAAAATTAATTGATAACTTAAGAAAGAAAAAGAAATAACTCTTGCCTGCTCTTCTAAAGATTAGGGGATGAAGGGGGGACTAAATGCAGCTTCCTATGGTTGTGTGTTTTACAGCAGAGGTCCCCAACCTTGACAACTTTAAGACTTGTGGACTTCAATTCCCAGAATTCCTCAGCCATCTTGGCTGGCTGAGGAATTCTGGGAGTTGAAGTCCACAAGTCTTAAGGTTGCCAAGGCTGGAGACCTCTGATCTACAGCCTAGCAATTTAAAAAAATACCATTTCTTGTTTCTTGGATATACTGTGTGAACCTCTGATGGGGCATCTTTACAATCTTTCCTGCAGATTGTAATAGCTGGACAGGGTCTATGATGGCCCAAAAAAACACAAGGGTGGAAATAAGACCATTGCAAAACAGACATGTCAGCCCAGGGGAAAAGGGCAGTGTGAGAAAGAGTCTCCACATGACTTGACCTTCATTATATTAGGCATAAGTTGAACTATGGAATTATTTTGAAGGTTTTCATTGTTTTGTTACAATAACCAACTGGCAATAAAGACCTTTCCCAAAATGCAAGTGATTTTTATTTTCTGAGTTTACTTCCCTCAAATTGCTTAATAACAATATTAGAAGTCTCATTGCTTTCTCATTAGCTAAGGAATTGATCCTCACTAGCAAAGAACTAGATCAGGGGTGTCAAACTCAATTTCATTGAGGGCCGCATCAGCACTGCAGGTGCCCTCAGGGGGCCGGGTGGGTATGGCCTGGGTGGTTGTGGCCTACTGGGTGGGCGTGGCCAGCTCTACATCGTTCGCATCAAGGGTGCCTATGGGGGCCTGGGCAGGAGTGGGACAGATCTGGGGGTGTCTGGCAGAAGGAGGGTCTCTGGGCTAGGGCCAAGGCAGTGGGGGCCGTTCCCTCACTGTTTCTAGGATGGCTTCGCGGGCCACATGAAACCACTTCGCGGGCTGGATCGGGCCCCCGGGCCTTGTGTTTGACATGTCTGAACTAGATCATAGTTTCAGATCCTGTTGTCTTCAGAGCAAGTTGTAGAGGTGTTGTTGCAGCTTACACAAGTGGTAGATACACAGAAAACAACTTTGCATAATGCTCTGGTGCGGCATTTGATCAAGGTTTGCTTCAGCCTGGCATATTGCCACAGGATTCTTCCCCACCAGTGATACTTCACTCCCAAGAAAACCTGCTGGAGAAGGGTTTTTTTTGGGGGGGGGGTATCTCAGGATCAGGTCCTAATCTTCAGTACCCAGCAGGAGCTGTTTATGGAAAATAAGCCAGCAAACGTCTTTGCAGTTTGATTCAAAGTGATATTTGTTGTCAGTTTTGAAAGGAACAGCAGCCAGGCAGATATTCTGTTCATTGCAAATGATGCCATCCTGGACAACTGTTGAGATGATTTTATGCAAACGTTTGGAACTACCTTTGACAACATCATCATAAGATTGATTGTTAATCTATAAATGTATCATTTGCATCAAGGAGAATGCCAACTACACAAGTACAATGGTACCGCTAGGGTTTTTCTTTACCATTTTTACATTTTTTTTTGTTCACCAGGAACATGGATTGAGATGATTTTTGCCCTGAATAACCAGTTTAAGAAGACTTTTCTGATGAACTAAGAAATGAATTTGTGAGACAGGGCACACCAGAGATATTAAAGTTATGTCAGCATTAGGTGGTGATTGATGATAGGTTGGAAGAGGAGGAAATAGCAGGCAGCTTCACAACCTTTTTTTTTAACCCCGCCTATAATTAACTCAAGGCAGCAAACACACCTACGGTAATATTCCTTACTCTTCCTATTTTCTCCACAACAACCCTGTGAGGTGGGTTTAGCTGAGAAAGAGTGACTGGCCCAAAGTCACACAGCCAGCTTTCATGCCTAAGATGGGACTAGAATTCACAGTCTCCTGTTTCTAGCCTGGTGCCTGAATCACTCCACCAAACTGGCTCTTCTCCCATTCCCTCCCTTATTCCTCATTGTCTCCTTGAGTGCCAGTGATATGGAGCCTATGTACGTTGGAGCAAGGAAGAGATTCTTGTCTGCATCAGAGAAACAATGAAGATGTGAGCTTAAATTATATTTTTGCTATGACGCTCTTGGGCACCCACTAGTGGATTGCCCACCTGGCAGCTAGAAGGTATGGAGATTTTGGTCACCTTGTGAGTAAGTTTTCAAATTGTTCCAAAGCCTTGATATCAGGAAACTTTGCAGTAGCACCTCCCCCACCCAAGATCTCTGTAAGGAGGCCTTTCAGACAAATAAGGAAGCTCCAACACTAGACGTTTTATTATTCCCAGTAAAACAGTAATCTTTGTACTGTTTTTTTTATTATTTCATTTATATATAATTTATAGATTGCCCAATTCCTAACAATTTTGGTTGATTTGCAGTTAAAAAGTAAAAATAAAGTAGGATAGATTATAGAAAAAAGAATAACATGGTGTAACTTTAGAGCAGACATGTCAAACACAAGGCCCGGGGGCCGGATCCGGCCCGCAAAGTGGTTTCATGCGGCCCGCGAAGCCATCCTGGAAACAGTGAGGGAACGGCCCCCACTGCCTTGGACCTGGCCCAGAGACCCTCCTTCTGCCAGAGACCCTCAGATCTGTCTCACTCCTGCCCAGGCCCCCATAGGCACCCTTGATGCGAACGATGTAGAGCTGGCCATGCCCACCCAGTAGGCCATACACATTCTAGCCACCGCCCAGCCAGTAGGCCACGCCCACCCTGGCCACACCCACCCGGCCCCCTGAGGGCAACCGCAATGCTGATGCGGCCCTCAATGAAATTGAGTTTGACACCCCTGCTTTAGAGAGAGAGGTTAAAATTGCTGTGAAGAGTATCACAATCCTCTTTCTCCTATTTTTCTTTACCTTTTTTCCTTTTACTTATTCTTTGGTTTCTTTTTTCTCCCTTACTTTCTATTCGTTTGTGTTAGCCTTTATCTACTTGTTTAAATTTTTTAATAAAAACTATATATATAAAGTAAAGTAGAAAATGCAAACCCCCCCACCCCCCATCCCCCAATAAATAAATAAATAAATGGCCCCAGAAAGGAGAGAAAATTAAAGGAAATACATCCAATAGGAGCTCGATTTTCTCTTTGCCCCAGAGCCTGGGAGCACAGCCAGGTCTTTAATGGTTTTCTGAATGCCATTAGGGTGGGAGCCATCTGGATCTCTGGGGGAAAAATATCATCCCAGAAAGCAGGCGCAGCGGCAGGCCAAGCATGCTTCCCGGGCTCCACAAGATGATCCTGCTTAAGCAATGGGACTCAGGATGTGCCTCTCAGCTCTTTTGGACTTGGGTTTGGCTGCTATTTTGATTAATGAAGACATGGTGAGTCAGTTCATCTTGCACATGCAGCTGCAAGCGGTGAGGACTTAGGGCAGACCTTTCTGATCAGGTCCCATCCTACAACATAGAACAAGTGAAAATAAATGACAACAAAGAATTCTTCCAACTATACTTGCCCGCCTCCTTGCACGGTTTGATTATCTTGGGAACAGACTAGCTACAAATGCACCATTCCTTCTCAGTGTTATAAGCTGCAGCATTTCCAGGCCTTGGACTTTCCTCCTGTTCTTGCCTCACACCCCTCCTTCCTTGGATGGAAAATATACAGATTCTGCTGATTTTTGGACAGGCAGGAAGTGATGACCTTGCCACGCCACCAAATATGTTGATTGTACAATTAACTTACCGCCTGGAGTCTAGATCCTAGTTGAACAGCAATATCCCGTGCCTGTGAAAGAATTGGCAGCTTTACTGGAATTTCTGGGTGACATTCTAGCAAAAGGATTTATTTTCCCTCCTTTGTCTCCTGGATCTCTGCCAACATTTTTTGTAAAATTCCCTTGAGAGTTATGCATGAATATAGACTTCTGAACCATTAGAGATTAGTAACCACTGCCCCTTATTTTGGACCTGGTAGGTTACCTTTAGAAGACATGTTTCATTTTATTGAAACTGCAGCTTGATTTGGATGAAAGAGAGTCATGAATACTTAATAGTCTTTGATATTATGAGATGCCTGAGTGCACAAAATTCCTTTAGGACTTTCTAATTGTGCCACAGTTTTTTCCAGATTCATGAATTCTTTTTAGATATTTTGGACAACAAATATATTATAGCTTACATAGATGACATTCTGACTTTTTTTTCAAAAGACCCTTGTCTGTATTATATTCATGTCACAAATATGCTAGAACTCCCATGCAAACACAATTAGGCTGAATTGAAATAATGTGCACTTGTCAAACCTTGTTGCCTCATGTGATGTCCGTTAGGCTAAGGCTGTCCCTATTAAGCTAGCTGGTGCACCCCAGACACTTCTTCTCCAGACTGTGATCTTGGATCATAATTCTCAGTTTACATTCCTGTTCTGGAAAGCCCTCTTCCAATTACTAGGTATTCATATCCATCTGTCATCACCCAGAGACGAATGGACAGACAGAGGAAACTAACTTTGTATTAGAACAATATTTGTGTTGCTTTGAGTTCTGTCAACAAGACAACTGCCCAGACTTGTTGCCATTGGCAGAATTTGCATATCACATCTGTCTTTTCCTTCATCAGTATGTCTCCCTTCCAAACAGTTTATGGGCAAACCTTTACTGCTTATTCTCCAAAACTCCTGTCTCTGTGGTTCCTCTGATTTTTTCCCCAAGAGCTACAATCAACACAACCTCTCATAAGAAAACAGCTGGATTTGGCCAAGATGCCGTATACACAGGCAGCAGACTTGCATAGACAGGAAGGCACAAGAATTGCTGTGTTTATCTTCCTCCTGCATGGCCAAAAAACTGGACACAAAGTTGTTGGATCATTTTCTCTGCCAATTGACCCAGTTGTTTTCCTATTGCAAGGCAAATTTAGCAGGACCTTATGGTGCTTACCTTATGGAACATCATCACCTCATCTCATCCTGAAGCGAGGCTGGCTCCATCCTTGTTAACTTTTCCAAGGACCCTCAAGACTTGGCTTTGTCATCAGGTTTGGTCCTAAGGAGTGTTGTTAATATCTGTCATTCTCTCTTTGTCTTTTTTAAATTGTTTTTTAAAAATTGTTGATAATTTTTTATCTTATTGTTTTTTAAAGATTTTATTGTGTGCTGCCCTGAGTTACATATACATATGATGAATGAATGAATTGCAATTGCCCACTTCCATGAAAATACATTTGGTGTTTTGCTGCTTTCTTTGCATAATTAGCAGCGTGTACAGAGCTTTCAATAGAGTCATCACTACAGCTTGCTGCTACATTTTGGAGAACACCATTGCAGTATCCAGATATTTTTAAATACCACATAAAATTCATTGTGGTAGTCAAGTTGTAGTATAGCCAAAGTGTGGCTAACCATTACCAAATCTGACAGGCTCATAAGTGCTCTCAACTGGATGCAAATAGTAATTTAAATGCACTCCTTGCCATAACCATCCTCTGTGAATCCAGTGACTGGAGAATCTAGGTAGGAGAACTAAACTGCAGACACAATTCTTTGAGGAAGGGCAAACATATTCCAAACAGATTTAAGTTTCAGTCCCTTTATCGACCAACTATACTTCCATCTTTTTGCCTTTTGGTACTGTCCATAGGGTTTTCATGGCAAAGATACTGGAGTGGGTTGCCATTTTCTTCTCCAGTGTATGACGTTTTGTCAGAACTCTCTGCTATGGCCTGTCCGTCTTGGGTGGCCCTGCATGGCATAGCTCATAGCTTCATTGAATTACACAAGCCCCTTCACCACAACAAGGCAGTAATCCATGAAGGGGAAAGATTGAGGGCAATAGAAGAAGAGGATGACAGAGAATGAGGTGGCTGGCTGGAGTCACTGAAGCAGTAGGCATGAGCCTAAATGGACTCCAGAAGATGGTAGAGGACAGGAAGGCCTGGAGGAACATTGTCCATGGGGTCACGATGGGTCGGACACGACTTTGCAGCTAACAACAACACTTCCATCTTAATCAGGATTTAACATTCGATTTTTTACTCTTGTCCAGCCCATTATCAAACATAGCAAATGTTCAGCAGTACTGATTACTTCCTTAAAGTAGAACAAGGTAGTCCTTGTATGGGGCCTCCACCAAAGCAACCATGCACATGTTATGGCTCAGATCTGTAATTTTTAAAACAGCAGTCCAATGTGATCCCATTGATTTGGTGAAAATATGATTCATATGATTTTCTTAACTGGAATAATTTAAAACATATGGGTATAAGCCAAGTTAGCTTATAGCACCCCTTAGACAGCTGCTAGAGCTGCTGGGAGAGTCTTCAATGATGGATCACTCATTAGAAGATTGGGAAGTCATGTTTTAATTTTCCCAGGGTATAGAGTCGCTTTGGTCATGTGGAACCATAACTGCTGGATTCAGAGGCCAAATAGCGATCGGCACGCTGCTCTTATTACTGCTTCTGTCAGACTTCAGGCTAGCTCATCATAAGTCTCCTAAATGAGCCTTGAAGGAAAAACATCTGTAGCTTTTCCCATGAATCCCAATGTCTGTGGCTGCTCTGTCCTCCCTGACTACTTTTAAAGAGGAAGAACACATACTAGCATTGCCTCCTTAATGAGAAATGCTGAGTTTCAGAGGCAAACCTACATGGTTTTTAAAAACAGTGATGTATGTGAATAAAAACTGAGAATGTTTGCCTTTTGCCAATTGCTTATGACAGAGAGTTTCTTAAGAGAGTTTCTTTAGTGAATCTACAATTTTGTATTTAGGGTTTGTGAAGAATCTGAACTAATGGCATGTGGTTACTCACCAGCACCTTTCTCTGCTGAGCTGATTTGTGGCCAAAGGTGTCATTTGTTCATAGGAGCAGTACCTAAACTGTGTAATCATTCTCTTTGACAAATAATAATAATCTAGTCAAGGATCACAATTTGCCATCCCTCAGTTTTACTTCCTTTTAATTTACAAAATCCCATCAGATTGCATTTGGTAAAAAAGTAATTTAATCTGAGAAAAACTGTGTTGTTTCATATTCAAAAATTAAGATATACTGTGCACAGTTTATTGTATCTAAATCTAAGTTTGTATCACTTTTACTTTGCCCACTGAGATGCCGCTGATATTTTTCCAAGCTATTCTCTGGTTGTTTCAAAAAAGCATAGACTTGGAGAACTGATTAATGCATTGATAGCCATGTTGTTATAAACTGGTTGCTCTAGTTTAGGGGGAAAGTTCCTTAAATTATTTTAGAAATAAAAGCTAGCTGCCATTTTTGAAGATGGGAGCCTAATGTCATCCAGCGGGACCTAAGAAGCAGCACTCCTCTGTGACAGAAGCTTCCCGACGGATCATTTGGTCCCTATCCTAACCAACTTCAAGGCAAGCAATAAAAATGTGACGGCTTAGGGTGATTCTGGGTCCTTCTAGGTTGGGAACTATGTTCATTACTGCCTCAGGATGATCATGCCTTTATATCATAATTGCAGGGATGCTGCAATTCAAGATGAAAAGGGATGCGATTTGCCCCCTTATTCGGCCTGCCTGGCATTTTCCAGGCACTTTGCCTGGCTGGAAGAAACTTCTGTGCGTGTGCAACCCATGCACAAAGGTCTTGCCTCATGCTGACAGTAGTTCACTGAAAACCTCTTCTTAGTAGGGCAAGTACTCAAGGAGATAATGGAGAACTGAAGCAACATGATTATTTCATTTTTAAAGGCACACAGGGACCCATATTGTAATGCCACTTCAAGAGGTTCCTTTGCTTGAGTGGTCAGAGCAAAGGACCTCCTCAAAGGCCCATACAACCACTCTCATTTTTTCTTCTGAAGTGCTAAAGACACATTGGATAAAACTTAGTCAATGTTATAATTTGTTTATTTGCCTTGGCCATCTGTGGTGCTACAAAATCTCTCCAGGCATCTGACAGAATAAAACAGAATAATGTTAACTGATATGATTGCTACTTTAGATACTGTGCTTTTAAATATGAGCAAGTTACTGGTTTTATTTATTTATTGGATGCATTTTAAAAAAACAAGGCCCAGAAGAATAAAAACATAAGTAATAATTTGAAAAATGAGGTAACCTCAGATTTATAGGTCCTTTTCAGACACTGTGGTTTTGGCTTCATTGTATAAAAGACAGGGGGGAAAAATAGACCTTTAAAATATTTTCTTTGTCTCCTGGATTTAACACCGCAGTTACAGACTTTTTAAAATCAGTTGCCTCTTTTATTTGAAACAAATTATTATGGTTCACTATTGATTTTGAGCCAATTTGATATGAATAGTAGCTCTTTGTAATGTTGAATAGTGATAGGTAAGATTAAAGTATCAAGACTGTCACAAAAAGGAAAAGAGAACACATTTTACAGATACTGTACACTGCTTGTTCCTGGCTTAATAAGTTATTATAGCCATGAATGAATGTTTAGTTTGCCCAAATGATTTCAGATATTCCAAAGAAAGACATTCCACTGTTCTAAAGGAATGACCAAAAAAATGATCTCCCTGTTGTTATTGTGCAAACTTGCTGCATGACCTAGACCAGGCCAACACAAGATATGGCTTGCGGGCCACATGCAGTTTTGTGCAGCCAACCACTTTTTGTTTTGTTTTTTACCAGTAAGTAAAACAGTAAATTTACAGGCATTGCTGCTGAGTACTTCCAAACCTTGCTGCTCCGCTAGCCACAGAATAGCTGATCAGTACTCCAGATATTTTTTCATAGCCCACAAGGATTTTTAATTTACTTTTAATTTATCAATGTGGGCCTTTCTTTGGGCACATTCTACAAGACAGGCTTAGACTTTAGTTTCCGAGTAACAAGTACACGTGTGTGTGTGTGTGTGTGTGTGTGTGTGTGTGTGTGTGTGAAGAAGTAGTTATAATGAGTGGAAAAGGACTTGATGGCTACAGTTGTCTATGTAAAGGACATTATATTAACTTTAGTCTTCCTATTTTTAAAACATCCACAGAACACATAGTTAAAACTGATTTAGAAGAAGAATATGCAAATAGTTTTGATGGTCTAAAGCAGACATGTCAAACACAAGGCCCGGGGGCCGGATCCGGCCCGCAAAGTGGTTTCATGCGGCCCGCGAAGCCATCCTGGAAACAGTGAGGGAACGGCCCCCACTGCCTTGGCCCTGGCCCAGAGACCCTCCTCCTGCCAGAGACCCTCAGATCTGTCCCACTCCTGCCCAGGCCCCCATAGGCACCCTTGATGCCAACGATGTAGAGTTGGCCATGCCCACCCAGTAGGCCATATGCACTCTAGCCACGCCCACCCTGGCCACACCCACCCGGCTCCCTGAGGGCAACCACAATGCTGATGCGGCCCTCAATGAAACTGAGTTTGACACCCCTGGTCTAAAGCTACTTTATTTTGTAATAATCCTTTTATATTTATATTTATAATGTTTAATCTTTGTCAATAATCTATTTGAAGTCTTTCTAAATTAAAGTAACAAATAAAAATGTGCATGTGAAAAATATAAGACTCTATCATATATGTTTATCCCCTTTTTATAAACAAAGCAAACTATGATCTCTATATGCCAGCTGTGAAGAACGTATCTGCAGCATTTAGTCAGCCACGACTGATCTCAAAAAGATAAATAGCCTCAGTAGTACTTGGAAAGGTGACCACCAGGAAATCTCATGAAGGTAAAATAAATCAGAAGATGACAATGGCAAACTCTTTCTATACTGTGCTTAAGAGAACCGCATGACTTCCTCTATGTCATTGCCAGGAATCAAGGTTAACTAGAAGAATACTATTATTTTAATTACCACTTAGCCCAGAGGAAAGGGGCATTAAATGAAATTATCTGTCTCAGTACAGCCTTAAGGGACCACATTCTCCTCTGCAATTTTCATTTTTTTCTGTCATTTATTCTAACATACATTATGAAAAATCTTAACATTTATTTTTGCAGAGCACTAAGTAAATTGTGTACAATATTTAGCATTTTTGCAATGTATGGCAGTGAAAGTTGGACCATAAGAAAGCTGAGCGCCAAAGAATTGAGGCCTTTGAACTATGGTGCTGGAGAAGACTCCTGCGAGTCCCTTGGACTGCAAGGCGATCAAACCGGTCAGTCCTAGAGGAGATCAATCCTGACTGCTCTTTAGAAGGCCAGACCCTGAAGCTAAAACTCAAATACTTTGGCCACCTAATGAGAAGGAATGACTCACTGGAGAAGAGCCTAATGCTGGGAAAGATTGAGGGCAATAGAAGAAGGGGACGACAGAGAATGAGGTGGCTGGATGGAGTCACTGAAGCAGTAGGCGTGAGCTTAAATGGACTCCAGAAGATGGTAGAGGACAGGAAGGCCTGGAGGAATGTTGTCCATAGGGTCGCGATGGATCGGACACGACTTCGCAGCTAACAACAACAACAACAACAATTTAGCATTTATTGGGGCCATTGTTAGATATCAATCTAGAATATTTATACTGATGGCCAGAAATTATCTTAAATTGTGGCAAGACCAAAAGCAATTGTTTTCCAAAAGTTTTATCCATCACAGATAACCACAAGATTGTTCAACTCAAGACAATTTGTAATATATCAGCAAGATATTATAAATCCCTGTTATCTCTTCTCTAAATTGGGATGTGAGAGAGAGAAAGTTAGGATTCTGATCTGAAACGCCTAGGTTGAGTTCAGTAAATGCTCAGAAGTGCCTTTCTGCCTTAAATTCTAGAAGTATAGTTTCCATCTCCTTAGCTACTATATTGGTGGTAGACCTCGAAATTAAATGCTAATGATATTCTCTGTGTTCTTTACATAATAGAATCTATCTTCTCCTGGATTCTGGACTTCCTTGGAGTTCTGAGAAGATGATAGTGTGTCTTTCCAAATGATTCTATCGGTAAACTTACATCAGGCATTCAGATTCCTGCCACCCACATTATATTTGCATTATATTTCTTTCAGTCTTTTCTCCCTCTTGCTGTCACATGCAGTACAGCACTTTGTGCAAACACTACAGATGGAATGATTCAGTCCATCAACATGAATTCTCAAACCACCCTGTTATTGTAAAATGTAAATAATTTTCAGAAAATAGTATTCTGCTTTTTTGCTCGTTGACCCAGGATCTTATAATTCCCGTAACACTTCAGCCTTCTCAAACCCAATGGGGCCTACAAGCTATGCTGACTATATACAATGTAAGATTATATCTGGTGCCTCCCAAGACTGCCAAATCTAACTCCTCTTTCCTAGTTCATTTGTGCTTATGAAAAGATTATAGTTATACTTAAGTGGCATGGGAATAACTGCTACTGGCTCAGCCTTGGAAGTGAAAGTTGAATTTGGTTAAAATGAATTGTGTTTGCTGGGGGAAAAAAGACAGAAAGTATAAGAAAGATGAAAAACAATGTCAGGATTTCAGAAATCTATAACTAGACTGGAAAGTTAATAAAAAAAACCTTCCCAGACAAAGGCAGTGGCATCGAACTGTCATATTATTGCCAAAAAAAAAATTGCACGGACTTTGAAGAAGACTTATCTTTTATCAGTCCAAATTGTGATTTCAACAGAAGCCTTTGCCTGATGAAGTTCAACAGAAGAAAGGTTTGATCCTTAGATAACAAATCCCATTGACTGACTTTCACATACTTTTTTTCACTTAAATGAAACAAAGAGAAAATTTAAAAAAAGAGCCTTTAGCTATGTTTGCCAACTTGCTACCAGGAAGCAAGGGAAACTCCCTTTGGGACTAGCATAAAGAGTCAACCCAAAATATCTACTGTATGTTGTTCTTTTTTGCAAAATATCTGCAGCAGATACAGATTCCCAGGCATAAATGTGGATGGTACTTGTGGTAAGCTGGAGCTAGCTAACGGCTCCCAGCATCTCAGACACCCCGTCTCCAGGGCTGCTATTGGTTGCCCAAAGGCAGCAATAGGCTGCTTTAAACCTATTGGCTGCCGCCTAGGGGCCAGGCTATAAATTGCTGCAAGCTGCAGCCCAGTTCTCTAGTTCAGATTCTGCAAGCAAATAAACATGTTCATTGCTGAACTCACTGGCCTCGTCTTCATTCCTGTGCAACAAACTCACTACACAACAGTACTTATGGCATATTTCTAGCAAAGATATCTGGTTACTCTACCCGGGCTCCTGTTTTTAAATATTCTTAGAATCATTTTGAAAGCTCCAGTTTGTTCCTCTTCCTCGACCTGGTGTTCTTTGTTTCAGTTTGGTATTTGTTGCAATGCTTTGAGTGTTGATATGCATTAGTTTCTTTCGGAAGTATGTCCTGACTCTCATTCTTAGGTAAACATTAAGTGAAGCTAATTGCTGACACAAGGAAACTTTAATCCAAATTTCATCCATACCTTGTTTAAAACAAGTCATTTTGGACAATCATTATATTCTAGAAATTATTCACTTCACCTAGAACCTGTCATTCTTGTGCTCTTCAAACTTTGCTATCTTTAGGTGGGGGTACATGCCAATTTGAGTGTCTTAAACTGTTGCCATAATTTTTCTATAACATATAAAGTGGATTTGTGTATAAGATGGATCTGTATCTGTAGTTGATTAATAGCTAAGCTATTGTATATATACGTTTGCTCTGCTAATTATTATTTTTTTCTTTTTCCAATGAAGCATTGACAGTAAGATTCATCACAAAGCGATTTATTGGTGATTATGACCCTACTCTAGGTAAGTTTAGTTACTTGCTCTGTCAAATCAGTGGATTAATTTGTACTTTTTGATGATCAACAGCAGATACTGTTACTATTGGATCTCAGATCAAAAATATTTAGTGAGAAAACAGAGCCTTGCTTCAAAATCTCACCCCTCATCTCTCTAAATAGATCTAGAAAAGCCTGCTGCCTAAGGCCCAAAGAGCTATTGGCTGCCAATCATTGTCAATCATGCTGAGCTAGATAGACGCATTATACAAAATTCTTAATTTAAAGATGAAGTACATGTGTTTAATCAGGATTAGGTTTTTATAATGTAAAAATGGATTATTTGATAGATCTTATAGCAAATGTGATGCTGTTTGTTACTATTTATTTCTCTTCTGTTAAAAATACCCAAAGTGGTATATAGCTTAATGAAAAAAACTAGAAACATCAAAAATAAAATCATCAGTAAAATAACTTGGTATACTTTAGAAATCCAATTGAAGCAAGAGATGTGTTTGGTGAGGAAAGCTGCAGAGACAGGATCAGACAAAATTTCACTAGGAGAGCATTCTAGATTTATGACCACCATAGAATTATCAGTATAATCAAACTACGCATATAAAGTTGCTCTAGTGAGAAATACTTTACTTCAAGAAATAAAGTAATTAAGTAATAAATAAATGCTAACTAGTCAGATCAAATAGTCAGTGATGATACTTGATTCTGCTGCCATCTTGCCTTCATTGGTCAAGTTTACATAACTTAGAACAGCTTTCTGAAAACTTGGTGCCCTTCAGAGAGGTCGAAAGATAAATCTCCATCAACCCCTCGCCCTAGACTCAAGAGAGGAGGAATTCAACTCATTTGAAAGGTGCCAATTGGAGAAAGCTGTTATAGAAAGTACACATTCATAGGTCCAGTTAATTGAAGTTCAGGTGAATTGCAGTCCTGTAATTTAAGACTTGTCTCTTTGGATGAGGTGAGACTCTTATTTCACCTTTTGGTTTTGCTAAGTGGCCAATCAGAGTGCTCCCAAATGGAGACATATTCTCCTCCTACTACCATTGTGCCCATAATAGTAGTATTTGGGTATTTGGAAGCTTGTGTCCCAAAGACAACTCTAAATCTTCAAGATTGAGAATCTTTAACAGACTTATCCTCCATGCATTTACCCAATTCCTATCACCATATCGTGTGGTAATGAATCCCATAGTTTAATTGTGTACTATGTAATTTCTCAATTTTCTGCATGCTTGTATAATTTTATATGCCTTAATCACATCTCTCTTCAGTGGTTCCCCCCCCAATGGTATACAATCCCAAATATTCTAGCCATTTCTTTTAAGGGAGCTATCTGATCATTTTGGTTGCTCTCTTCTGCATTTTTTCCACCCTGTTATATTTTTCAAATATCACAATGAGAACTATACACAGTATTTCAAATATTGTCATATTCATAAATCTCTTATAAAACCATTATACTGTTGGCAGTTTTATATTCAGTTCTTTTCCTAATGATCCCTAGCCAGGAATGTGCCTTCTTCACAGCTGCCACACACTGAGTCAACATCTTAATTGAATAATCTATTATGACTCCCCATCTACAATAGTAACAACAACAGCAACTGGAACACCACTTGAACACCATCAGACTGACAAAATCACCATCAATTAATAGCAAAAGGCAGCTTTAATGGGAACAGCTTACATCCTGAGACATCAAATAACAACATCTCCCTATCCCAGGTCCTTGGGAAGAAATGATAGGTGGATAAAAATGTCAAATCCAGTGGCTGACTGTGAGGTCAACAATACATGAGCCTTGGTGGAGCAGTGGGCTAATGCCTCCTTAAGTAACACCAGCTGCCTGCAATTAGTGCAGGTTTGTATCCCACCAGGCTCAAGGTTGACTCAGCCTTCCATCCTTCCGAGGTAGGTAAAATGAGGACCCAGATTGTTGGGGGCAATTAAGCTGACTTTGTAATAATGCCGCTGGGGGGGGGGGTGAAAGCCCTAATAAGCAGGCATATACATAGAATGAAGGCTCCTGCTAAGCTTGTAAGCCGCCCTGAGTCTTCGGAGAAGGGCGGGATATAAATGGAATTAAAATTTAAAAAAAAACAATTTCAAATGTGAATTCTTAAAAGAACAACTATTTGTTGGGATATTATCAGGACCTAATGATTCATTACAATATTGCCTTCAAGAGATCCTAGAATTTTCTCAGCTTTCTTTGGTGGTTGCAGTTTCTTCCCTGAAAAATTAGTATAGAGTCAGGTCCACATCTTCTATAATAAAGGGTGATGCAACAAATTGAATGCCGTAGGGTGCTTATTTTAGCTCTGGTTTTTGCACATTTAGGCCGTGATTATCATGTTATCATTTAGCTTTCAGGCTAGCAGTCTTCTACCTATGTTTTTTTTTTCATTTGAAAGTAATTCCTAGAAAATTAGGCTAATATTCATTGTGCCCTACTTTTTCCTCAATTTTACTTCCTTGCTTTGTTATAACCATGAAAGCATTCCCCAGAAAAGTAAAAGCTGCTCTTTAGATAACTGTGTTGAGTACAGTAAGGGTTCAGATATTTTAAATTTAGCAGCAAAGAAGCTTGATGTGAAAACTGGAAAATCTCCAGGGAGGTGCTTAAATTAACAATTATAGTTTGAGAAACACTCCCAGGAAACATTGCTATACGGAAGTAGCAAGGCAAAATCCATGGCTGGAATTACCACATTTTGAGATGATTTTGATAGATATCTTTTCTAGGTGGAGAGCAACATTTTGTGAACTGTAAATCCCATGGGCTTCCTAGATAATTACTGAACATGTCTACATTAGTGGGGTTTTTTTTAAAAAAAAGAAATTGTCCTGCCTTGGGGTTGGGGGGGACCCTAAGCACTATTTTTTTTCCTTTTTATCTTTTCTGGCTTGAAAGGACATATTGCTGATTGGTGAACCCCACTGAATATTAAAGAGATAGAGACATACTTCCAAATAAACTTTCGTCAAATATTTTTAGCATACCACACATTTAATTATTTGGAGGGTAGTAGGAATGGAATCTGAAATCTCTCCCCATTTTCTTTAGTAGTAATGAATAATTAGGAGGTAAAGAATAAAGCCAAAAGTGGATATTACGCTTAGGCGGAATATGGCAGTTCCCCTCCTTTATCCACACTCTTAAGTACAGTACCAGCCTCTTTGTTTGGAGAAAAAGAAGAATGCCTTTAGGGCCAAGATGAATGAATGTGACTTGTAGTGGCCTGGTCATGTGGAATTCAGAAGGCAGAGATGAGAATTCAATAAAGAACAAAGTGATTGGGAAAGAAAGATGGCTTCGAGGTATGTTTTTTTTTCCTTAAGCAGGTAAACGTTCTGCCTTTCTCCTACTGAGTTCTGACAGGGCCTCATTTTATAGCACTATTGACATGCTTTCTTTTTAAGCCTATGGCAAACATTTCAGGTATCTTCACAGATTCTCCATGCTGAATGCAGAATTGCTTCACTGAAGCAAAAGGACAGCTCAGTAGCTCCTTACATTTTTGCAGTCACATTTCTACCCATCACCACTGCTGTTACGGTGCACCAAGGATGGTAGGATGAGACCTGGTGCTCCATCCTCACCTAACATACTTCCCTGTCTCTTTTATCGCCTCCATATTCTGCATTTCCATCCACAAGATGGGGGTTCCTTTTGCTTTTTTCCCCCTCCTTATGAATACCAGAGGGATTTATGTGCAGTTTTATTGCTCTTATGCCTTCATATCAAACTACTTGCAGAATGATTTCCCAGATAATGTTTCCTTACTCAGTTCTGCACTTTTTATGCTCTAAGCCTAGTCCCTTATGAACAGTAGCCACCCATTCCTCCTTTCCTAGTCTACTTAGCTTCCTTCAATTATGTCTTAACCTTTATTTCTATAATATATGAAAATGATTCTGTGGTTGTGTTTCTCCAATACTATTTGTGCCTGCATTTTGGTGAATTCTCAGAAATGTCACCAGCACCTCCTCAAGCCATGGTATTCCCATGCTATGTTGTTCTCTCATTCAGCATCAGGATATATAATTCATTTAGGCTGAGGACTACACTTGACATTTGAATGGTACGTTAATACTAATAATAGCAGCATGGCCAGGGCAAAACATAAATTATACTAAATTAAATAAACCTCTAAGTGAGTTAAATACATTTAATATGATTTAAGTCATGTATTTAAAATAACTTAATGGAAACAGTTAGAGGATAGCTGGAGGCCACGTCAGGTATTTTTTTTAAAAAAATATAAAGGTAGAAGTTTTTATTATGACATTGTTCTGTCTGTGCAACTCTTCCTAAGTCTCATTTGTTTAAGTATACAGATAAACCTGTGGTAAAAAAAAAAAAACACCACTTCTTGGTCCAGTAAGCTTTATCATCTGATGATTTGTCTTTTTTATATATTACCACAAATATACCAAAGATTATTGTATTGAAGTGTTAGAAATGTCTAGAAATATGCAATCCTAATACTTATTAAAGGCCAAATGTGTGTTTCTGATTAGCCTTCTCCCACTTGGTGCCCATCAGATGTGTTTGACTACAATGCCTATCATGTCTCATATAACTTGGGAGCAAAGAAAGGCTGTTCAACACTTCTGGAGACAGACTGTCAAAGACTTCCTGCGGAATAAAAAAAAGTTTTATTTTTAAGTTTGCTTTCTCACATAATTTTTCTGTTCTACAGAGATGATTTACAGGCACACAGCAGTCATAGATGGAGAGATGGTTCATTTTGAAATTCTAGACACAGCAGGGCAGGTATGGTTTTAGTGGCTTTATTGTTAAAAAAAAATGTGTGTGGGGGGGAATGATACTGTAGAAATTGAAAAGTACTGCAATGGGCACTGAAAATGTCAAAGGGGCAGGAGCAATTCCTCTGTAAGAAAAGTTACACCTTTGGCCTATGTGGGAGGGAGGTATGGATCACCCTTTCTCTGAACATTAACAAATCATGGGTCATAGATTATATTTATAATACATGGTGTTTTAGATGCATTTGTCCCTAATAATATGTTGTTTTATTGTTATTAACTATAATGTGCTTAAGGGACGTGGTGGCTCAGTGGGTTAGGACGCTGAGCTTGTCGATCAGAAGGTCGGCAGTTTGGCGGGTCGAATCCCGAGTGCCGCGTAACAGAGTGAGCGCCTGTTACTCGTCCCATCTTCTGCCAACCTAGCAGTTCGAAAGCACGTAAAAATGCAAGTAGAAAAATAGGGACCACTACGGTGGGAAGGTAACAGCGTTCCGTGCGCCTTTGGCGTCTACTCATGCTGGCCACATGACCACAGAGACATCCTCGGACAAGTGCTGGCTCTTCGGCTTTGAAACGGAGATGAGCACCGGCCCCTAGAGTCAGAAATGACTAGCACGCATGTGCGGGGGAACCTTTACCTTTATAATGTGCTTTATTAAAATATATGCAGTTTGTATGGAGCATAATAAATCTAATAAACTCCAAGATTAGCACTTCTGCCATGAGTCTTATAAATGAGCAGATCTTTTAATTACAATAGAAAAAAGCAAAGCAACATGAAGCAACATTTTATTTCTCATTTATTTGTCAAGATATATGGATATTTAATTATTTATATCCCACCTTTATTTTTTACAAATAACTCAAGGTGGTGAACATATCCAACATGCCCTCCTTCTCCTATTTTCTCCACAACAAGAATCCTGTGAGGTTAGTTTTCTCCCTATAGATCAATGGTGTCAAACTCACAACGTCAATGTGACGTGTCACGACATATCGCGACTTTTTTGCTATTGCTGGCAATGGGGTGGGCGTGGTTTCACTATGATGCATCCGGCCTGTGGGCCTGCAGTTTGACACCCCTGCTATAGATAATGGTTTTGGTCACAGACATAAGCTTAGCCATGATAAAACCATGGAGTAAGTAGAAAAGAAATAACAGGTAAGATGTGATAAACAAATGCCAGAGTATTCACATGTTTAGGGGAAAGAAGAAATGGGAACACATAAGAGGTTGTGTAAGGCTGAGTGTAAGAAATTAGAATGGATTTAGAAATAAAACTCTTCATATGACAGAAAGAAGCAGTACCTTTGCAAATATTAGAAGATGGGCAAATTTCAATAGTAATGTGGCTTAAAATCAGATGGTTTCCCACCAAGATGTTTTGGGCAGAATAGCTAAAGAATGCCTGTCTGTTGAAAGTTAAAAAGGAAAATGGAAAAATGAAGACTACTTCCCTTATTGAGTTCTTAGCTGCAATGTCCAAATTTGGAATAGAGAGAGGCAAAATATAATAGGAATTTGTAAACATCGGTGAAGCTTCTTGTGGCTACACGGGTTGCCTCTCTGCACTTTGATCAATGGGTTGTTCCTTGTTAAGATGCCCAAAGGCTTTCTGGCACAGGTACCGAGGTTATTAATTGCAACAGTTTAGAATGACATTAGCTCTAAAGAACCAAATCAAATCATACAACTTTAATTCCTAGGTGATCATTTTTAATGCTATATGGTATTTCAAGAGAAATATTATTCTTTCTTATTCTAAATTAAGTCAGCCCTACCATTTTGGCAGCAGAAATACTGTAATCCTTAAATTAACAGGTCAAATATATGTAATTTGAATTAAATATGCATTCAATTATTGTCTATCTCAGGTAGCAAGATACTGTTAAGCAGTTAGATTCTAACAAAATCAGTATATACTAGGATTTCTCAACTTTACTTAGATTCTAACAGAATCAGTATATACTAGGATTTCTCAACTTTACTTAGATTCTAACAGAATCAGTATATACTAGGATTTCTCAACTTTACTTATCTGGAAGCCCATTTTTATTGCTTTTTATGCATAAAAAATGCAAATAAGCTTTTAAAGGGTCAAACTTACTGTCAGTTTCCTCTCTAATTAGGGTGTTGACAACAATGTGGTGAAGAATAAAAGAAATAATTATTTGAATATTTTTCAAGCACTGGAGGGCTTTTCTGTTTGTTTAATAAAGACTGGTCTTAATCCATGGACCGCATTTAGGAAATGCTACAATTTATTAATAATCAAACTCACTTTCTAAGTATTAGCCTTGAGATAACCAAATGGCATTGTGCAAATACCAAAAAGAAAGTAATGGTACATTTTGATGATTTGAATATAATGGGAGGAGAGCTGGATAAGATGGTAACGTGTAAACTTGCCCTGTTGATTTCCATCCATCCACTTTACTTAACGTCTCCTCTAATGGTACCATGAGGAATCATTAGGCTAGGAAAAATGGCAAAATCTGATGAACGTCTTAGAAAAAAATGTTTTAAACATCCTAAGTACTGTCCTCTACCAAATGGCCCATCTAATATGCTTGGTAATTCCTCCAAGCTGAGTGTTGGAGGGAAAATAGAATAACAAAGTTGGAAGGGACCTTGGAGGTCTTCTAGTCCAACCCCCCTGCTCAAGCAGAAAACCTTATACCATTTCAGACAAATGGTTGTCCAAACTCTTCTTAAAAAACCTCAAACTGGGGAGGGAAATGAAATGTAGTAGGTTAAATGAAGACTATATTTTGGGGGGGGACACATTCTGCTTTAGACAAGCATTGAATGGGAAGTGGTGATATTCGCTTTCTTGCACTTGTCCTTATTACATTTGTGTATGTACCCAATCCTGCTTTCCCCAGTAGACAAACACAGATAATGTAGGCTGGGGGAGAAACCGGTGAAGAAAGACAGTTTGCAAAAGAGTCACAATAAGCGGAGGAAAGGTTGGGTACTCTCTTACAAGGATACCCTTCTTTTCTGCTTTCCAACTTTGATTATTGCTGAATGTCTGATCCTGTCAGCTTCCCCTCTGGGAAGTGTCTGACTCCATATGTGCAATTAGTGTTTGCTACAACCACTTGTGTAGATGAATTCTGATCTTCCATTAGAGAAAGCACCATTTTTATACTGATCTGCTTTTTCTCTTTCTGGACTAGGAGGAAGACTCTCTCCAAATTGAAGAAAAGATAAAGTGGGGAGATGGATTTGCAGTAGTTTATTCTGTCACTGACAGGTGTAGCTTTGATGAGGTGATGAGGCTGTGCTTTCTCATCAACCATATCCATTCTAGCCCAAAGCGGAACAGTGCTAATGGAGAACCGCCGGTTGTGATCGTTGGAAACAAGAAGGACCTACAATTTGACCGAATGGTAACCTTTGAGGATGGAGAAAATCTCTCCAAGGCTCTGAAGCACCCTTTCTATGAGATCTCTACCAGGGACAGTTATGAAGAGACTGTGATGGTCTTCAACACCCTATATGGTGAGCTGATGAAGCAAGGGCATTTTTCCCCAGGGTCCTTCAAGAGGCGAGCATCATCTAAATTAATGGAAAAGATTCCAAAAATTCATGCCAATTCAAGTCTAACTTCAGCAGGCAGGAGTCTCAGCTTCAATTCATTCAGGGACTACATCCCAGAGTGAACATTTGTCTAAACTGTGATGTTCAAAGCACACAGCCAGTTCGAGATAGCAAGGGAGAGGTTGCAGAATTGGTAGCACAAAGAGCAAGAGGCCTGCACATTGTTAGGAAAGCTTTTTTTAAAAAAAATGCTATCAAAATTGGAGTATCCTGAGTTTGATCCTCAGCTGATAGCACAAGGCTATGTGATGCAAGAGAATAACTTACTGGATGATGGACAATCTATACCTGAATTTTTATTTCCAAAACATATTTCTGAAAATCCAACACAAAATTAATGATTCTTCTTTTCCCCCATTATTGTCTCCTAACACTTAATATTCACAATCAATAATAGTAGCCTACAATCTCTGGCCCAAGGGGTTCCATTTAGCCAATGTGTCCAGTATATTTTATTTGTCCCATTCCTCATACCCTCCCCTATGAATTAGTCTCTTCCATTTTAAACTAATTGAAGCCAGTAGCCATCTTAATGGCAGAAAATTCTAAAATTAAGTGAGTTCTACCGTGTTCTCCTGTAGAGTCTTTTAAATTTGGATTTAAGAGCACTACTATAAAGCACCATTGGCCTTTTTATTTTCCCTTCAGCAACAAGAAAAGCAGTAAACTAAATGTCTTTGCAAATGGGAATTCAGGTGCTGAATTCAAGAATCGAGCCGTGTTAAATGTTGATCTATCTTTTATGTGGTTCAACGGGTTGAAACGGTCTTAAATATACTGTTATCTCTCTGGTTCTTACTATTGATCTGTCTTTTCCCACGAGCATATTATATGTGCATCTTTTACAGACTGATTAAGACCATTGTTATCATTTGTTTTAAATGGATGCAGTAAAAACCACCCTTAATTTAGTCAAATGTACTTAGCCACTGAAAATGTTTGCTTGATCTATAGGCTTGGGTAAAAAGGGTGCTTTTTTGCATAAGAAGGTGCAGTGAGATCAGACTTTGTGGCCAGAGGGAAGAGGTGAATTCAGAGAACTGGGCAAGTTTACAGGATCCTACAACTTAGTATTTAAATGCTCATTAAGTCTACTGCCGGGAAATTCCAGGTACTCTTTACCAGAGTAATTTGAATTCAGGTAATTTAGGTGCTGTGGATAACAGGAGCCAAGAATGTGTTCACCTGCCTCCCCGCTTTTCAGATTTTGCTTGAAAATGTGAATGAAGCTGCCTCATGGGGAGGTCCTCCTAGCCTATGAGTTTCTGCTTGGACAGATGGGAAGTCTTTAACATCTCAGCTTCACTGTTCCTTGAGATGCTTTGGCAAATAACATGTTCCTTATTTTAAGAAAAATAACTGGAGAAATGCTTGAAGCATATATAATTTGCCACAGATCTACTGTCCCTCTTCAAGCTATTTTTCCCCCCTCTGGGAGCTTCATTTACTAGGCCGAAATATTGCTCAGTCTCCAGGCACCTGCTGTTCTGGAGGGTGAGATGACAGATTAGTTGCTTCAGTTTGTTCCCTAAGGCTCCTACGTGGCTTCTCTGCATTGGAAAACAACCGCCTGCTCACTACCTACTACTCACTTCTTTGCTGTGGTTTGTGTGGCTTCTTTGCAACGCAATACACAGAAATGAAAAGACCTGTGTCTTAAACATGCAGATATTTTACGTACACACTGAGGGATGCTCTGTATTTCTAAAAATAATAAATATGTCTGTACTAAATTTCTCTGGCTCTTGATTACTATCCAATCCAGCTAGTTCTCGTGTTGGAGACAGAGGTTTTGGGTATGCTTTTGCTTTGACACTGTGTTGTTTTATGGTTACAGTTTCCTTTGTAGAATTATTACACTTACTATTAACTAAAATCTCTACATATGGAGAAGGAATAAGCATATGTATTTTAACATACACACTTTGGGAATGTTACAGAGATCATGAAAAAAGAATGAAAATGTGATAAATCAATAAATGAGAAATTAAGCAGCCTTATCAAAATAGTAGTTAGATACCAGAATTCTGTGCTATTGGGTGTATAGCTATTCTTAAAAAACATCTACCGTAGTTAATGTGCCCAACTTTTTATTATGATCAAAATTTCACTGCCTCCATTCTGAGGTATTTCATGGACTTCTGTCTACAATAACATAAAAATTATGCGTAACAGCATCATAACATGCATTTTGTTTAATTGCACATTTCAGAGATTCTTGAATGGTTCCCATAAAATCTCTTTCCAGCTTTTGAGTGAAAGAATCTTCCAGATCCAGATATTTTCCATTTCAGTCATGCCATTCGCACTAATTCTTTGTTGCTTCAGTGGAAATAAGGAAATCTCATATGCTATCAAACCCATCCTGCTGGTGGCATAAATAAGGAAAAGAATTGATGCTTTTGTTATCATGTCTGGGAGCTGTCAGTTAGTAATTTTGATTTAAAAGCTCAACAAAGCTCCCTTTGTTAAACAGTGTCATTTGACTGGACCCGAGAAGTGGGCCTTCTGTATTGCAATGGCGGTCCTCTGGAACAGGGGTCTGCAACCTTGACAACTTTAAGACTTGTGCACTTCAGCTCCCAGAATTCCTCAGCTGGCTGAGGAATTCTGGGAGCTGAAGTAAACAAGTCTTAAAAGTTGTCAAGGTTGCAGACCCCTGCTCTGGAACACCACTATCCTAAGGGTGCCTATGCCTCCATTATGATGGTATTTCAAATGTCTGTGAAAACCTGCCAAGGCTTGGGGAAGGGTAGGTGTTGAGCCTATTCTTTATAGTGATTTTTTCCCCCTTTATACATGCATGGTTCTTTTTCTGTGTTTTATGTTTTTTTTTCTCTTTCTTTTAAAATTCTAAGCTGCCCTTAGTCATCTGGAACAGGTGACTTCTACATTCCATAAAACAAATACAGTTGCACTTAAATCCCATTGAAATCAGTCTGAAAAACTAGTCAATAATCTTTCATATTGATTTCAATTGAGTCCCTATGCAGATAATTAATAGTGGGCCATTATGTGCGTGCTTATTTCACTTCTTTTATAGGATGAATTAGTAAAACAAAACGGGAACAAGCCTTTTATTATTATTGCTCCAAGTTAACAGTAAAAGTGAACATAGTATTTATCTTCCGTAATTTTTAGCTCAGAAATAGTGATGTGGGTTAGAGGTCCGGCTCCCTTCTCCCCTTTCTTCCAAAGTAATCAAAGAAAACATAAGTATGAAATACTGTAGATGTTTATTCAGAGGAAAGTCTTATATAGCAAATGAATCATCAGTGCAGGTCTCAGAAAATATACACACTGTTCCATTTTTTTTTTAAAGTCTGGAAGCATTAGATGTTATGTTCCCAATTTGTAATATATGCTTTTAAATGGATGTTTCTGCAGTATAATATTATATCTCTGTCTGCTGTTTGGGAATTTTATCTTTCTCAGACAAGTGTCTGAAAAGCGTATTTGAATGTAGATATTGTTTCCATGTGAGAAAGCTGTCAGTAAAAAAATATTTTAATCTGCTAGGCATAGGGAATATTTAAAGGTAATTATACTTGATTGATATTCTGTGGGTTTCTTTTAAATATTTGTTTCTCCTAATTCAGTGGGAAAAGATATATAGACCTATATAATTTCATGAAACCTTATTACAGCAATACCAAATGTAGCTTTCATCTACGGTTTATTTTATTATTAAATTTGTAGGCTGTCTGGCTCCCTATGATTCTCCTATCTAGGTTGGCCCTGGTAAATGCTTGGATGCAAAACCATCTAGGAAGTCCATAATTGGAGGTTCTAGTATCTTTAATCTTTAAAGATTCTGGATGAGTCATGTCGCAACCAGAATTCTGTTACATCTCCAGTGTATTCAGCACCACATTCTTGGTGGTATTAATTGGTGACTTCATTTGTAGGTCATAGTTTTCTGATATTACTGAGTGCTGAAGAACCATTCCATTTCTTGCGCATAATTCAGGGAGAAAATAAAAAGAGGTATGATTTCACTACGTAAGTTGCTTGTTGCTCTCCTCACAAATTGTATTATTTGTTTTTAATTTGTTTTTACCAATTTATGATGTGTGCTGCCCAGAGTCGCTTGTTGAAATGGGCAGCTATAGAAAACAAATAAATAACACCTCACATCTAATGGACCCAAAGTAATTTTTCAGGGAGCTGTGGAGGCAATTTCGAAAGTTCACGCAGAGAAGGTTCAAAACAGTCTGATGAGATGGGTCAACCTCTCAAAACAAACTAAAAAAGCTTGTTGCTTTACTTCAAAAATCTCTAGTGAAAGGCAGCTTTTGTTTACATGGTTGAATATCACAGTTTTCAAGTTCTCTTTTATGACATTAGGGTTTATCTAACTCCTTTAAATATAGAAAGTTTATAAGTGACTTCTTTTTTGGTAAGCTATGCAGAGAATTCCTTGATACACTGCCTAGTTGCTATTGACTCATCCTCAAATGGCCATCTTGGCCTTAAGACCAAACCTGTCATTTTGTCAGGGATTGGAAACCTCCAGATGTATGTGTGTATGTGCTGTCATTGGGACAGTTATCTAAGTGCCCACTGAGTAGAAGACTAGACTAGAAGACCTCCAAAGTCCCTTCCAATTCTATTCTATTCTGAGTAGAAGGAGGGATCCCAATTGCAGCAGGATTAGATTACCGTATTTTGAAGAATAGAGGACAGGAAGGCCTGGAGGAATGTTGTCCATAGGGTCACGATGGGTTGAACACGACTTCGCAGCTAACAGCAACAACAACAATTTTGAAGAAAGTGAAATAATATAAATCAGGTATCATTACAAAAAAGGTGAGGGGAATTAACATAATTAAATTGAGTCCATAATTACCTAAAAGAATCCAACTATATTCTATGTGTACATTCTCCCCAATTATTCTGCTCTGACAGTTCGTGCAAATATATTCCTGTGCTTAAACTTCTAATGAATCTAAACATTTCCAATCTGAAATAAACAGAGACTAGTACTATGGGCTTGCACTGAATGATGCTAAGATATGTTTTGTGAAGCAACTACATTTTACAAGGGAGAACTTTTCCTACAGTAAAGAAAGCAACTGCTCTGCTAAGATGATAGGAAAAATAAAATTTTGGCAGCTATGCATAATGGTATTCCTGCAATTCACACAACTGAGAAGATGTGAAATCATAACAATAATTTCAGTAGCAGTCAATTTGGGAAAGGCATTAGGGAGACAGTGGCAGAAAAGCTTCTATTTGTTTTCTGTCACCTAAACTTTCTGTAATCACCTTCTGCCTTAGAGGAAACAAAAGTTGGGATTGTGCAAAAAAAAAAAATTGCTGTTGTTGACAACCATTATGCCATATGTATACATTCCTTAGGGAATAACAACCTTGTTTTTCAAAATTCAAGGACAAGAATTTGCTGCTAGGAATGTTGATGATGATCTTTTTCCTTTTTATGTTCCTCTCAACTCTGACAAAAGCCCAACCATCTCTCCTCAGGTCAGCATGACCAATTCCCAAAGTACATTCCCGAAATCCATTGCAAGAAGACCAAATGACATTCATTGATTCATGGATGTATATAACTCCAGATTTTGCCTTCATTCAGCTACTAATTCAAGACCCCATTATGTCTCTGTAGATAAAGATTAATAACGAACAAAACAAACTTGCATGGAAGGCAAGTTACCTTCTACTATACACATGCATGGGCTGACTGGCTTCATGTACTGCTAACTTACAACATAGTTCAATTTTTTTGCCTGGCTTAGGAGCCAATCATAATGATTTATTAACAATGGTTTGTGATTTATATAAAAACCCAGCCAATTGCATATTATTAAAAAAACCCACCACAGGTTACTTTATTTTATATTTATTTGTAAAATGTATGTAATTTTCATTGTCCAATATGTAAACCCAATCACTCTGTGACAACATACCTGTTCACTCATGTGCAAACACACAGCATCAGTTGGCTGGGTGACAGTCCTCTAAAAAGAAACTGAAATGTCATCATTGTTCATTGTCTTTCTTTCACAGTCCTTTGTGGTCTGCATTTTAAACCAAAAGCCAGTTCAACTTTCAAGCTTCTTCCAAATGTCAAAGGATTATTTGTTCCGTTCTTGACTATAATTAGTAAAAAAAAACCAAACTGACTTGGTTGCAGTATTGAAAAATATCAATCAGCATTTGCTGGCAAGATTACTCAGCCTATTAATATTCTAATCTGCTTATATTATGATCTCTCCATCACAGGAAACTCTGAAGCCAAATATCTTTAAGTTCTAATCTATATCTTGTGGGTCTGACTAGGTTGTAACAAACCTATTGCCTTCTTCCACTAGCTTTTTCTGTGGCACTACTTGTGCCTTTCCTTGTGGTTGTAAGCAATATTGTCCATTTGAGTGGGGGGAAATCAACAACCCAGAGCCTATTCAGATTTTGCAACAAATTCTTGGTAGTTTGTCGGCAATTTCTTATCATTTATTTTTAGTAATGGGGGTCATACTGAAAGAGGGCAAGTAGTTGCCTTAAGAAAGGGGACAACTTGGGAACTACTGTACTCTGTACACCAGCAATGGACACTGTTGCGGGTAATAATTCACAGCAGTCAGAATCACTAAGGCCAACTCCTGTGAGGGCCTAGGTTGCCTTTGCCTATATCATAGGAATTGGCTTCCATGAACTGAAGTGTTTCTCAATCTTGGCAACTTTAAGATGTATAGACTTCAATTCCCAGAATTCCCCAACCAGCCTTTTAAAGTTACTGTGATTGAGAAACACTGTTATACTAAATTCACCTATCATATAATGCCATGGATTTTTTAAAAAACTGTGAACTGTAAAGCAAACAACAACTTGCTCCACACAAAACATTAAGTCATGATTCATAGTCAATAAACTGCAGTGGTTAGCTTCAAGCATAAAGTGGCCTAAAGGCAGTTCCGGGGTTTAGAACATCCAACTTAAACATCCAACACCCCCTAAATACAAACATGGCTGCCTATTATAAAATGGGGGACAGCTGACCTGTTACAGGGCTTAATATGGTGGTTGGCTCACTGGCAAGGTGATCCAACTCAAAATAATGGTCAACATTCTTCTTGAGTCAACAATCCACTGAATCCACGCAATACTTCCACAAGTGTCACAAAGTACCATTTGCATTTTTAATAGATTATGCTGTTTGTATTCAACAGTTGAGTCATGAAAGCACTGCATGGTTTCAGTGGTTCATAGGCTCAAGGTAGGAGAATGCCATCTGCCATTCAGAGTTGTAACACATTGTCTTCTGGTTGGTGAGGGTTTAAATTCTAGTGGATTCTCCTTAAATTGCACTCTCCTTGCTGAAAAATCTATGTCCCCTATAACTTGGTTTTAATGTATAAAACCTAAAATTATAAGTTTAAACTTTACAAAAAGTTTATAAATAACTTTTTTGTTGTTCATCCTTGATATGTGGACACACAGGTACACTAACCTCTTCCAAATTAAATACAGTTTAGGTTAAAGACAGAATTAGGGAACAAAACTCATTCTTTATCCAGGGGATTACCTGTTTCATGTGAAAGGTCAACTCAGTCTAAGGAATGGAACAATATTTTTTTCTTATTGCACACTGTATAGATGTGAAGAGTAAAATGTTAATAAATCTGGTCTACTGAGTTATCAGTGATGAAACCTGCACCTTGCCTGCTCCCCGGTTCTTCCACATCTCTCTGAAAGCAGAAGATCCCCAAAGAGAAGCACAGAAGAAATATTCAGCAAAGGCGAAAATGCCAAATTGATGAGGCAGGTCTCTGGACATTTCCCAAGGAGAGCAACAGACGTAACCTGGCAACAGGTTCTCTTTGGCTGTTCCACAAACTCTCCAGAGGGACAAAGCTGAGACATTGATGCCCAA
Organism: Vipera ursinii; assembly: GCF_947247035.1. Taxonomy (NCBI): domain Eukaryota; kingdom Metazoa; phylum Chordata; class Lepidosauria; order Squamata; family Viperidae; genus Vipera; species Vipera ursinii. The sequence continues at coordinate 111,183,476 of NC_139512.1, read as the reverse complement.
AGGCTTGCTACTTAACATGCAAGAGTTTTTCAAACAAAGTTTGAAGATTTTATGTATTTCCTACATTTCTGCCGATACTTTATATATTATAGGATCTTTCTCACAGTTTCACAGCTCCTAATGCTGGCCTTTCTGATTTACATAATTTAAATGAAAATATTTTTGATTTAATTATTTGCTGCCCATCTCACCACAGGATGAATATATCTTGTTAGTAGCTTATGAGTAAACAGATTAAATCTAGTAAACTAAGAGTTTGGTAAATTTTACTTAGAAGCAAGTAAACCATAAGTAACTTAAGTAAAGAATTTTTAGAAACAAAGTAAGCTGTAGAAATGTAAGACAGCAACAATTCAACAAAGAAGCAAATTCAAAGCAACAGGGTAGCTTTCCACATCTTTGGGACTGATGTGCAAAAGTGACCAGGGTAGACTTGAGAAGAAGAATATAGGTTTTTAAGATATTCAAGTCCAAACATAAACTTCCTTGTCTTCTCCAGGTTGCTAGGCAACATCAAAACAGGGCTACTAAATTAGATCTGTACCCTGGTGACTTCTGGTGTCATACGTATTCTTGCATATAATATATTCGTACATAATATATTCTTGGTATGGCCCTAGAGAAAACTAAACTGTTCAGAGCATTGAAGTGATATCCCTGATTGTAGCTATTCTAACACATTTGAAATTTTCTCCAATTGTGCTACAAGTTCTAGAGGTTGTTGTCCAAGTACATCTAAATGATAGACCTTCTCAGCTTTTGAGATTTGTTTTCAGATACAAACTGTCAATAAGAAATTAGCATTTCACCATCTGAAGGGGATGCAATTTCAGTTGAAGAAGGTGCTAGTTGAAATTATGTTGATGTGTGAGGAAAAAAAATCTTGCATGATCAATAAAGCATTTTAGAAATCCAGACATGTTTTTAACCAGTGGTTAAGGCACCAGGGTAGAAAATGGGAGACCTTGAGTTCAGGTCCTGCCTTAGCCACAAAAGTCGGCTGGGTGACTTTGGGTCAGTCATTCTCTCTCAACCCAACCCATCTCACAGGGTTTCTGTTTGAGAGGACAATAGGAAGAGGAATGCGTGTTAGATATGTTTGCTGCCCTGATTTATTTGCAAAAATAATAAAGGTAGGGTATAAGTAAATTACTTTGCACTAGGGAATTTAAAAGAAGAATTGATTTTCCAAATAGGTCCATGCTAGGAACCTGCCCATTTAGTCCTGGGCCCCGTCTCCATTGTTCTAGGTTTCTTAATGGACCATAAAAATTTACCACACAAGAAGCTTCATCAGGAGTCAGGTCATCCAGTCCAGCGGCCTGTCTCTCTTCAACTAACCTGTATGTGTGCAGTGGGTCTTTTCTTCCATGAGTCATCTGGCAACATCCAGCAACATTCCTTCAAAGGAATAACACCTTTGAACCAGAAGTCTCATTTAACTGTCACAGTAAATAATTGATAGGTCAGCCCTTCAAAGATTTATCTGCCTGGTCCTGTTTAAGAATCATCTTAGGCTGCAACCATAGTTACTTCTTGTGTAATGCATTCCATTAAAAAAAACACCCTGTTGTGCACATAAAGATTCTTTCGGAAGCTGAAGACAAGTATTAAAAGAGCACAGCTATTCAGTTCCTCTTAAGAAAATTAGAATTGAACATGGCGTCCTTGGTTTGTATCCCAAACACCAGGTCCTGGTACCCTGCTAAGCCTTTTTCCCCATCTGGAAAAGAAGAAATGGTTCAGTATAGGATTGTTTTTGTTTTTTGGATGTCTGATATATGACCCCAGGGGAGCAAAAAAGAAGGATCAAATGCTTTGAGATATTCATGCATCTCAAATTATGTGGAAGAAAACCAACAGAGATTTGGAACTTATTAAAGAAGACATTTTAATATATATTAAAACCCTGGTGGTGCAGTGGTATGCAGTACTGCAGGCTACTTCTGCTGACTCCTGGCTGCCAGCAGTTTGGCAGTTTGAGTCTCACCTGCCTCAAGGTTGACTCAGCCTTCCGTCCTTTCGAGGTTGGTAAAATGAGGACCCAGATCGTTGGGGTCAATATGCTGACTCTGTAAACTGCTTAGAGACGGCTGCAAAGCACTGTGAAGTGGTATATAAGTGTAAGTGCTATTATTGCTATTACAGGGGATGATGGAAGGAAGGGGCAAAGGCAGAGGTAAGAGAATTAATTGTTACTTATATTGCTTACCAATTTCAGTAATTGACCCTAGAAGGGAGAAACAGTTGTCTAACTTGTACAGTGTTATAAACCTGCATCTCATCCTAGGCATCTCCTTATTCCTAAGCTAAGATGCCCAGGGCTACAGATCTAGTTTCTTAAACCCAGTTTCCCTGTACAGAGCAGCAAAAGATACAGAAAACTCAAGGTGCTTGCCCCTTAGTGCTCATCTGAATTTATATTTACATCCCATCTATAGCAGCTCTAAAGATCCCTCTCTCTCGTATGCACACACACACAAGAAACGTCTCTCTGTGTGTGCGCGTGCGTGCGTGCGTGCGTGTGGGTGCGCATTCCTAACTTGTGCCTTTTTTAAAGGTTCCTGGGGAAAAAAATGTTGAAAAACAAAATGCTGTGATAGGATCATTTCTGGGGGCTAGAGGGAGAAAGAAGCAGCTGGCTTTAGCTTTGCAGGAAGCCATTGGTGGGGTGAACTGATGGTCTCCTCCCACTCTTTGGTGAATCACTTGCCGAGGGGGTTGCAATTCCTGTCTGTATTTCCCACCCAAACGCTTCCCTTGATGCCAGGCACAGCGGCCGGGTGAACATGAACTGGGATGCGAGATGTGTGGGATGTTCAGAGAGGAAAAGAAGTTTCTGAAGCTCATTTCTTATTGAATGTGTAGCAGTAAGCTGAAAGTCACAGTGGTAACCCCTCCTGCCCATAGAAACAAGCTCTTTAGAGCAAATTGTGTGTGTGTGTGTGTGTGTGTGTGTGTGTGTGTGTGTGTGTGTAGATGTGTATGTATATGTACATGCATATGTACATATAATCAATCAATGTACATAAAGAGAGAAGCAACCTAGAACAAAGGAGAAATTTCCTGACAGAACCAGTGGAACAACCTGCCTCCAGAAGCACTGAATGCTCCAACACTGGACAGCTATTTGTCTGAAATGGTATAGGGTTTCCTGCCTGAGCAGAGGATTGGACTAGATGACCTCCAAGGTCCCTTCCAGCTACTTTATTATCATTATCATTATATTATTATTTATATACACATACATATACTATATATGTCATAATGTATAATGTTGTTCTATTTTAAGTTGCCCCCAAATCAACTGATACAAAAACAGTTGTGTTCATAGAGAGAGTTAAAGACTGTACAGATAATTCAACTGAATTGTCTCCTTTTCTTTGAGCCTTACAGCTGAGGCACCTTCTCTCACCATCACTGATCAGGCCTCTTCTTTTTGAGGCAGAAGACCCAGCGAGATGAAGAAAGGCAGGCTAGGCAAGTGAAGGGCCCAGAAGGCAGCACGCAGAAGAATCAAGAGGGGTGGCAAGAGAGTATACAATAAATATTCTCTATATTTTGAGTGAAATGGCGTAATTCACAAAAACTGTTGTCAACAGTTCATCATTACAAGGAAAATTATACTTAGGTGCTTCCCAGCTGAAGTATTCGACTCAGCCATCAAAATGAAGGTCATGACTTAAATTCTCAAGTTACATTATTAAAATTATGTAGCTAAAACGTTGTAATTTAGCCCTGACATTAAAATCATATTGAACTTAAGCCAGGACAGAGTTCAGTGATGAACTGCAAGAGCTCAATCCAAGAGCAACAGCTATCAGTAGGAAGTCACACAAAAATGCTACTCTTTGCATGCATTGACAAGCCTTGTGCCACCAACCACAGACTGCATCCATATATGGCACCAGGTGAATCCAAGTTCATTTAACGAAAACCAAACTGCCATTTCTGATTGATAAGATGTATGATTTATTTATTTTAATATTGTACTCAGTGTGTGAGTGGGTAGGTGAGTGTGCACGTAAGCACCTTAAGGATTACTTACTCTGCTTGGCACTCAAATATGTGTTTCACTACCAATTTAAGGGTGGGAGGTTGCCACTAGAGAAGTAAGGGAATGCACATGCTTATTTACAGTGATACTACAGTAAGTTTTTACTTGTAAGTCTTTCTTTCTAAATTCTGGGCTGCTGTTCCATTCCCTGCAATGGTGGAATGTTTACAAATAATAGATACAGGGAGGACAAATGAATCTGCACTTAGAACATTAAGAAAAAAGAAACTTCTGTTTGAAATGTGGAAACTTATGCCCTTTGGATGAGTTGATATATCTTAGTGACCAAAACTACAGTTAGTTGAACAGTGCTTTATTGAATTAATCCAGTACACTAAATTACACATTAACCACAATGTATGGATTAGCACAATGTATTGTGCCACAAATTAATCAAGATTATCTAAGCCAAAGTATGTTTTGCAAACCTAGCCAGCATGTGACCTAAGTCCTGCGGTTTAGCACTGTAGATATTTCTGATTTAGGTAGAAATGCACAAATATCTTTCTGTTTAACACAGTAAGCACTGACTCTGTGGTACATATGCAGTCAGAGGTTAAAACTGACCTATCTTAGCATTTGAGCATCTCTAAGTTTAAGTTTAAGTTTAAGTTTATTATATTTGTATACCGCCCTTCTCCCGAAGGACTCAGGGCGGTGAACAGGGCATATATAAAAATACAAATTACAAAAATTAAAAAGAGAATTAAACATGAGCCCAAACTAAAAACAGTAGAAAAGAAAGCAAGAAAGTGAAGGTTGGAGACCGGATGAAAGTTATTTAACACAGCTGGGTCCAAGGCAGGCTTCTTGAGGAGAGGTCTCACCACCGCCTCCTTCAAGACGGCAGGGAAACTACCCTCACTCAAAGAGGCAGATATGACCGCCTGGAACCAGCCTCGTGTCCCCTCCCGAGCTGCATACACCAGCCAGGAAGGGCACGGGTCCAATAAACATGTGGTGGAGCTCAATCTCCCCATGATCCTGTCCACTTCCTCAGGGGTCACAGAATCAAACTCCTCCCAGATAACATCAACAAGACTGCCCGTGTCCTGATCGTCAGACTCCGCCCAGCTGGAGTCCAGACCGGTCCGAATCCGAGCGATTTTATCCGACAGATATTGACCAAACTCCTTGGCCCGACCCTGCAAGGGTTCCTCCCTCACCTCCTGATTAAGGAGCGAGCGGGTCACCCTAAACAGGGCGGCCGGGCGGTTATCTGCAGACGCGATAAGGGCGGAGAAGTAATTAGACCTCGCCGCCCTTATCGCTGCGAGATAAGACCTAATGTGGGTTCTTAGTCACAATTGGTCGGATTCGGATCGGCTGGACCTCCAGCAGCTCTCTAGGCCCCGTCTCCGACGCTTCATCTCCCAAAGCTCCGCGGAGAACCATGGAGCTCGCTGGGATCTGCACCAGGTCAGGGGCCGCAAGGGTACAACTCGGTCAAGTGCCTCCGTGGCTGCCCTTTCCCAGGCTTCCACTAAGGCATCCACCGAGTTGTGAGCAACGGAAGCAGGTGGGGACCCCAGTGCCGCCTGGAACCTATCAGGGTCCATTAAGCGCCTGGGGCGGTACCATCTAGTTGGCTCCATACACCCACGGCGGGGGGTGGCAAAATGGAAGACCAGCCGCAGGAGATGATGATCGGTCCATGACAGGGGTATGTTAGTTGGGGAACCCCCACCAAGATCATCAAACCACCGTCCAGATAAGAAAACCAAGTCAAGGGTGTGGCCTCCCACATGAGTCGGTCCAAGAATTACTTGCGTCAGGTCCATGGCCGTCATGGAAGCCATGAACTCCTGAGCTAACTCAGATAATCCTCCTAGGGATGGTAGATTGAAGTCACCCAAAACTATAAGTTTGGGGAACTCAATCACCAACCCCGAGAGGATATCAAGAAGCTCAGGCAGGGCTGCCGCTGCGCGACTAGGCGAAAGGTACACCAGCATCAAGCCCAACTGCGCCCCAGGACCACATCTCAAAAAGAGAGACTCACACCTGACTATCTGGGGAACGGTGGTCTCCCGTGGACACAAGGTCTCCCTAATAACTACCGCCACTCCCCCGCCCCTACCTTGAGCCCGAGGCCGGTGTAGCACCCGGAAACCTGGTGGGCAAAGATCAACCAAGGGAACACCACCCTCCGGGCCCAACCAAGTCTCCATGATGCAAGCCAGGTCTGCATGCTTACCCTCAACTAAATCCCGAACAAGGGGAGCCTTATTAACAACGGACCTGGCATTCAGGTACACCAGCCGGAGCTCAGGTGGCTGCACATCCTCGCTCCTGGGACCTTGGGGAAGAAACAGAGGGTCAGAGCGCCTCACCGCTTGTAAGTAGCGGAGATGCCCTCCCCGATATCGATGTGGCCCTCTGATCATACACCTGCTACCATTCCCCAACGTCGTGGGAATCGGTAGTCCCACGACCCGCTCCCAAGCCCTGGAGGCAACCGAACCCCGCTCTCCCCCTACGCAACCAATCCCAGACCTGGCCTGAGCAATGGTTGATGGACCACCCCCCCGTTGCCAAACAACCAGAACCCACTCCCACCCCCCTCCCTAACCCCACAAAAAAATTTACTAAAAAATTAACCAGGGGCCTCTTATTAGATTTATACTGGAGGCCCCTGCCCCTGCCCAGCCATCTCTCAGGGTCCCAATAATCGGGCCCTTCATCGAGGTTGGAGATGGTAAGAGAGGCGGGTTGCACCCAGGAGAGGGGGGCACTCCTGAGGGCGAACAAGTACATGCTGGTGTAACGAAAGTGCATGAGTGTCTGAAAGACTCCAGGAAAGGCAGTCCCATAATTAATAGTTAAATAGGAGAATCGAAACAGAGGGTAAGTGGGTATCTGGACCAACACCCAGCTTCACTGCCACTCAAGCTGGGTGAACCCCCAGAAGAGGCTACCCCCATCCTCTCACAACGGGTCGCAACTCTGTTCCTGGGGGTGGTCCAGAATATGCACTCTGGGCAGGGCATACCCCATAGAGCTCTCACCTCTATGGGGCTGCAGATGTAAATCAAAGCCACTCTCCCACCGTGGCTTGTGCCCAGGCCATCTGAGTCCTATGGGGAGAGGGAGGCAGGCAAGAGAGTTTATCATGCAGGCTGATAGCAAGAGACATTGAATTCCTTGCCTACAGATGTGTTTTAATTGTGCCCTTCTAAAGAATGGTACAACAAGGAACAGATTTCAAGGGAATTTAACCCAAGAAACTCAACTGTATCCCTCTCTAATTTGGCAGGCTACTAAATAAAGCGGGGGTGTCAAATTCAATTTTATTGAGGGCCCCATCAACATTATGGTTGCCCTCAAAGGTCCAGATGGGTGTGGCTGGGTAGGCGTGGCTGGGTGGTCACAGCTGGTTCACCGTGACTAAATAGGTGTAGTTGGATGGGCCTGGATGGGTCGTTGTGACTAGGTGGGCATGGCTGGCTAGGTACAGACAGCGCAGTCCCACATCCCTGAAGGGATGCCCGGCAGTGCTTGCCTCCTCTTTGAGGCTGCTGCTGCTGTGCTTGCTCTCCTTGACCAGGTTGCTCATGGTGGGTGCGGGAGAGCAGGGGGGGGAGGCTCATGGGCCTCTGAGGTGGCTGCTTCAACCAGCGGGCTGCAACAGTGTCTTCCCCTCTGGGCTCACAAGCTTCCCAGGCTGGAGAAGAGTGGAGGGGCAGTGGAGCTCCTGCTGGATGGGGCTGCTGCTGCTGCCGGTGCCACCACCACAGGGGCAAGGCAAGGCGAAGTGAGGTGAGACAGGTGGCAGGGTGAGGCAAGGTGAGGGGTGGCCTGGCTGCAGGGCCCCAAGGTGCGCAGGTGTGGTGCAGGTGGGGCGGGGCCATGCACAGCTTATTGGACATCCAGGCTCACATCCAGCTGGCTGTCTCTGCTGGTCAATTAGCGGCTGAGGGGCCAACAAGCTACAGTTGCTGCTGGGCACTGCCAGCACCTGCATGCTCCACCGCCCCCTGTGTACGTGCCAGGGGGAGCGCCCAGCTGGGCTGGAGTGGGCAGGGCCAAGGCAGCAGGGGCCGCCCTCTTGCCATCTCCAGGGCAACCTTGAGATCCAGATCTAAAGACATCATGGGCCAGATCTGGCCAGCAGGCCTTGAGTTTGGCATGTCTGGACTAAAGAGATGCCAATGCACTGTCTTCCGTTTTTATGGAGACCACTTCTCAATCAATAGGAGAGTTTAAGAAACCTTCAGTGCAACCAATTCTCCATTGGCACTATTTCCAGTACTAATCATGTATCTTTGCAAAGCTGTCCAGAGCTTCCTCTTTACACAGCTGTCCAATGAGGAAGAGATCCATATCAATAGAAAGTGATAGAACATCTACTTCTTCTTACATGCTGGATAGGGCAGGTATGGAGAAGGAGCAGAACCAGGGGGTCAGGAGCTAGCCAGAGGAACCCTGTGTGGGTGGACCTCAGTCTTTGCCCAATAATGCCAATTCTGGTTGCCAGATCTGTTACAGGTCATAGTAATCTCTTTGCCATACTGGCACCAATCAAATTCTGCATGTTCTGTAAATGTTATTATTTGTGTTTGTAAAATTTGTATCTTGCCTTTCCAGGAGAAACTTAAGGTGTAGAGAAATTTAGCTGGAGCCTTGAAGAGGAGGAGAGGTGTGAAATGGTTTCTTAGCCTGACAAAGTAAAAAGCTAGAGAAGGAGGCTCAGATCAGACCTGCCTTGAATGTGTTTTCTTTAAAAGGGGGCAGTGAAAGCTATGAACAGATTCTCAAGTTCCTGATAATATAACCTACAATAATAAAGTAACGTTCCTGTAATCCCTACAATGCCTGTCTTTACCTGGCTTACCTTGAAGAGCTGATTATACACTGCATTCCTTTTCCCCTTGCCCCCCCCACCAGTAAAAATTCTGTGAAGCAGATTTGGTGAATGAGAAAGTGGCCCGTAGACACCCACTGAACTTCTATGGTTGGAAGACTCCCCATTTCCAGTTAACCACCCCACCATACTCAGGTACACTATGCTCAGGTAGCATCTATTGTATGGTACTTTTAATGCACAAATTACAGTAAAATTGCTAAGAAACAGAGACTTTTAATCTAGTAATAAATCACACACACACACACACACACACACACACACACACACACACACAAACCAATATTTTAAGGTATTAACAAATGGTCCAGGCCAGGAGTAGGCAACTTTGGCTCTTTTATGACTCGTGGACTTCAACTCCCAGAATTCCTGAGCCAGCTGGCTCAGGACTTTTGGGAGTTGAAGTCCACGAGTCATATTGTAGTCCACGAGTCATAAAAGAGTTAAGGTTGCCTACCCCTGGTCCAGGCTATTCTGAGCAATTCTTAATGATCTGCAAAAGAATTGGTATATAACACTGTGCTCCACCAGGTGGTGTTACTAAATCAGGAGGCTTCATAAGCCAGAAGTGCTGGGATACACAATCTTCATTTAATATATGAAATAAACTTACTTTAAATCTGAATGTGTGCGTTGAAGTCACTTTCATGTCAGCAAATGCATAAAACTTGTAGGTAGAAACTAATATGTGATGCATACTTATGTACATACTATTCCATTTTGGGGGAAGCAACTTTATGCAAAAAGCAGAAAAGGAGTAAAAAATAATAAGCAGGAGAAATTAATGGAAGGAGATGAAAAGGAACTCTTACTAAATCAAATTTATGTCAACAGCATTTATTATTCCTCTTCATAACTTTCCAATCTGGCAAACCATCCTTGCTTCCACATCTTCACAGTGATTCATACGTTCACACCTTAGAAAACTTAATGACAGTCTCCAGAAGTTGACATATCTATATATATTTGTAGGATATAATATGACCTTTCAGAAATGTATCATCTAATCAAAAGAGAAAATACAACACTAATTTCAAATGAATAAAAATATAAAATGTATAAAAACAAGAAATATATAGGTGATCCATAAATATTGGTGATTGTACAGTTCACGTCTAAAGTCCAATACATTTTGATGAAACTTTGTTTAATTATAAACATACTGTCTATCACCCTTTCTTAGTTCCTTATACATGTACAATAAATTATTTTCACTTGTAAGTACTTATTGACTTTTTCTTTACAAATTAAATAAGATACAATGAGTTGTATCTTATTTGTTTATTGGTGTCTTCAAGACAGTGTTGAGGAGCCACCGAGCTATGTTTGTTCCTAAAGCAGGACTAGAACTCATGACCTACCAATTTCTAGCCGGATGCTTTAACCACTACACCAAACTGGCTTTCATACCTTAGTTGAAAGTTATAGAACTGTTTATGGTTAGTTACACATGGTCCACATTCAATCTAAGAAATTCGGGATGGCAATGCCTGATTTATATATACAAATCTTATATAAACTGCTAAGTGTGTGAGAGTGATGGGAAGGGGGGGGTCAAAAAGCTGCAATTCTGTCAAGCTGATAAATGGCCTCTCAAAAACTAGTACTAATTACTAGTGGCTATGAAATTATACTTTTAGTCCTATTTAATCACATTGCGAGGCATTTGGTAAAGCTTTTAGCACATACAACAATTTGAAATGCAAATTCAACTGTAAGTAGACACATGGGCAACTAGAAGAACATTCCCGTTGTCTTTCATTTGAAGATACAATTTCTTTGATAAGCAAAAGGAGCTTAGAGAACATTCCTTGCTGCATTACATCATCTCTCGAGATTGTTCTCTTATTTTATTGGCCTGAAAACATAAATGGAAAAATAATTCCATTATGTAATTTGACTGCTGTGGTGGAAAAACCTAAGAACATGTCAACAGTTGGAGAGGACACAACAATTGTTTTATTAAAAGTAGAAAATTACAGTGAATCACTGATATCCTGTGTCAAAAGCCTTAGAGACTAGTCACCCAAGTTTTTGTATATTATTACAGAGATTGGACCATTGCCCAAGGATCGTTTTATTGTACAACTGATAAGAAGCACTGATAGGGTTGCTTGGGAATCTTAATGTCCTGTGTCTAGAAAGAAAACACTTTGCAAGGCAGAGTATGCTTAGCCTGTGAGAAGTATAAATGCCAATCAAACTGATTATTTCTCCAAAGGTTTGACCCCAGATTCCACTTTGAACAGGAAGAATTGTAAACACACCTCTCACCACTATCCTTGAGAATATCACAGTCTATGGAGACATACAGTACAACTTGTGAATCAAAGCAATTCATTGAAATAACAAAGGTCGTTGTAGGAGGATATTTATTTTATGAGGGAGTAGTAATGCCATGTGTGGTTTAGCAATTCAGGCTATAATAGCTGAGTACTTAACTTTTATGTTAAATAGACATTTTATATTAAATAGGAAAGCTAAGGCAGAGATATTCAGGGACACCTAGTTATGAGCATAAATGACATTATGTTCCCTGCACACTGTCAAAAGCAGTGAAGTGCTAATCTTGCTAAGGACAAGTATCACTTTCAGTGTTGATAGTGGAATGGTAGTGTTTTTGTGAAGTTCTTTTGGAAAAGTTTAAAGAATAATCTGATCTAACCTGACTTGGGTGTTCATTGTTCTTCTCAAACAATTTTCCTTATGTGGGGAAAGTCTGGCAGAGAACAGAAAGGAGAAGAGGCAGCAGCATTTCCATGCAGGGGAGGAGATGGGTGTTAGGGATAGATGACAGTTTTGAAATAAAAAACTTACCCAAAATGTTTACATTTCTTCATTAAGCAGTTGGATGGAATTTAGTTTTTACAATAAGGAATATGGGTGAAAATCCATATGGAGCTTTAATTGAAAATCTTGCTTTGAACTTTTCCATGTTCATCCACATTTGTGTTCTAGAACAGGGGTCCCCAACCTCTGGGCAACAGCCCACTATCAGGCCATGGCTTATCTGCAACCAGGCCATGTGAGTGGCCGGCTGGCGTGCATGCACACACATGCAGCTCAACTCAGACAAGTGGCAGGCTGGCGTTCACACGTGTGCAGCTCAACTTCCTTGTGCTTGCTGGTCTGACGTTCACGCAAGTTGATCTGCATGCGTGTGTTGGGTGCCAGCCTGCCACTCACGCAGCCCAGTTCCCCTCTCCTGCCCCCCCCCACAGCCAGGCTGCCAAGCTGCAAAGGTTGGGGACTGCTGTTCTAGAACAAGATTGACCCCCTCACCCCTTTTTTTTCCTCAAACACCCTTAACTGTTAGCATTTCACAAAACATTGCAGACCTGACTGTTTCTCCAGACATTTGGTTAGGGCAGGGCTCCCCAACCCCCAGTCCATGGACCAGTACCGGGCCACAGCATGCCAGCAACCGATCTGCACAAACAAGCAAAGCCGCATCCGTGGGATGCAGGCAGCACACACAACCACACACCCTCCAGTCCACGGAAAAACCTCTCTTCACTCAACATGTCCCTGGTGCCCAAAAGGTTGGAGACCTCTGGGATAGAGGATGCGGGGGGGGGGGTAGTAAATGAACTCTGCTACTTTGGATGGTGAGCAGGGCCAAGCATTTATCCTTTGCAGTTATGTTTGGTGGGTCTATCTGTTTTAATCTTGTAAGCCACCCAGAGCCACTTGTAGGGTGGCGCTGAGTGGCTCATATCAATTATGGATAGCTATGTAAATAATATAAATAATTGTGTAAATAAGTGAAATAAAAACAAATAAGCTACCAAAATGTTGCCCCACCCTGTAGCAATGTTGCACAAGGAATACTGGCCCTCTGATAAAGAATAAAGTACTGTCAGCCTTGTGAAGTAGTCCAGACAAGAAGCACAACCAGAACTACTAGCTCTAATTTTATTGTAAGGTTACATTAACTGAATCTTGCAAATCTGAAAGTATACGCTGTCTTTTCCCCACTTTCCTTACAGTCCAAGGAACTTGTCATGTCAAAACTCCTTCTGAGGACTCATCTGTCTCTTATTGCATCATTGTCTAGTCTGCGGCTCTTCCCAAGGTCATTCCCATATACCATTAGTACCATTATTTTGTGCACAAGCAAATAATAGATAGAAATGTTGGAGTAATTTTGGCTTCTGGGTGAGATAAGTGCATTAGAATGTTCCATCAGTCTTTTTCAGTTCTGATCCTTATGGAAGGAAAATTAAAGAGACATCTAGGATGCTGCTGTCAAAGCTGTCTCCCGTCTCCTAGGAAAAGTAATAATATAAAGTTTCACATAGTTATGAGATCCATTCAAATAATCATCAAGTGAACTTCACATTGTAGGATCAGTAAAAATTCTTAAAATATCTCTTCAGAGGGAAAGAATGCAATTTCCCATCTGAGTTCCATCAATTTACCATAAGCAAGTAAAAATAAAATAAACACATAAATAAGAAAATAAGGTTCAGTCAAGACATTCTTGGATGGGAACAAAAATATGGATTTAAATTGAAATTCTCCAGTATGATAATGTGGTTGTGGGATTGAAACTTCAGATCATTAAAGCAAAAGGCTAGAGCACTGGCAAGGTTTAAAATAGAGTAGGCACAGGATGAGAATTCCACTAAGCAATTAGCATAACTACTGCCTTTTTGTCATGTCTCTAGAATTGTATGAATTTGGCAATGTATTTTTTCCCCTGCAATGTATTGGTTCACTTGTTTATTTATACTGAACATTAATGAAACATCATTAGGACATCATGTTCTGCCTTTTAAAAATCTTCTGACAGATTCATTGCGGAGGAGGAGGAATACGAAGGATTTGAAAACAAGCACATCAGTCAAGATCCCATTTCTTTCCCACAAGCTCTTCAAAGTACATCATCCCTTCCCTTCATTCTCATCCATGATTTTAATTGCTATCCCATCTGAGCTATTTCCAAGCCATTTAAGTGGCCTTGTCTATCATAATTACTGGATTACCTATGTACAGGCAAAAAAACCATTAGTTTTAAAAGTCAGTCAAAGAGAAAAGGGTTTATTATGCATAACTGCAATAATTAGAAAGGTTGTAGAAATGTGTATATGTGAATTAGTTCAAAATATATTGGAAAACCAAGCTTTTAATTACATTTGGGCATTCTAAACTACTAATGGCATCCAATAAGCTGGACATCAATTCTACTAATAAGTGATTGCAAAAAATTGTCCCAGCATGTTCATAACTGAAGCAAAAAATGATGATGTTGCATAATTTCCTCCAAAAATTAATTGGATCAAATTGACATTGAATTCTTGGGGTTTAGAGCAAGACCACAATGTTTTGGTGCCTGCAGTAGATGAATTTTTAAAAATTATCTCTATTTCAGCTTATGTGATAAATATGATGATAATACCTTGTAGGAAGCCAGCCCCCCCAGAGAAAGAAATATTTTTGGGAATATTAAAAGGCCGAATATTATATTTCTCCAAAGGATCTTAAAGGCAGAAAACATCGCCCCCCCCCCCCGGAAGCTGGGATTAGAAAGAAAGATCCCTAGAATCAACAATCCCTCACCAAAAAATTCAACAGTCATCAGCCCCAGCCCCAGAGAAGCAGGATATGACCTTTGGGACATAATAGGATTAACACATCAGAATACCAGAAAGGCACACTCAGACTCAGGTCAAAGTTCATGACACAGGAACAACTCCAAACAAAAGCCCAAGAAAGTATAAAAACCCACTCCCTACTACATGTGTTCAGTTTTTTCCCCAGAGCCATCTTTCTGACTGGCCCTCCTCGTCAATAAACTACAATCTTCTTTCTAAAGCAGTCTCCATGTTGTTTATTCCCGGCTTGGACTGGACCCTGATGAAGATTTTTCTTTTAACAACCTGTAGGCTTGTGAGGTGGAAAGACTATCAGAATTCCTTTGTCTTCATACCTGAGAATACAATGTTACCCAATATGTGTTTTATTATATAATACCTATTTTCAGCCTGAAAAAATATTGAACCATGTTTGTGACTTATGCCTGCGGAGAAGGGCAGATCCCCTTTTCTTGAACTTTCTTTTTACATATTTAAGGAATAGAGAACCAGGAAAATCCAGCAATCTGGGACATGGCTAAGATCATTCTCCAATCTACATAAACCGAAACTTAACCTACCATCATGTCACGTGCAACCCTCGCAGATTAAAAAAAGATACAATATGTATAGCCCCATCCTAAGTCACTTCCACTTCAAATTAACTTTGGCTTTCAGTTCAATACATTCCTTTAAAAATCAAACAAACAGAAACCTGGAATGCTCAGTTGCTTAATATGTGAGCCATAACTTACTAGAAATCTTAACATATTTGGAGGTTCAAATGGTGGTCAGAGTATAGTTGGGCCTTACTCTTGGTTAGCTACTTGAAAACAAAACAAGTGTTTAACTGGACCGGAAGTATCTTCAAAAGAAGAAAGTTCAGATGTATTGGATCAGATATTTTTTTCAAATATTTCCTTCAGTACGAAAGGCAATTCTCAGGCCTAGCAGAAGACAGCCATATATGTGATGTCCTTTTTCAGAGAAGTGTTAGGGAAAGGGAAGGAAAGACTGGATTTGTTAAGGTGCATAATATGACCTTAGAGTCCTAGGAATCTCAGTAGCTTCGTTCTATCAGTACAGCTTCCTATATTCTAACTGTTCTATTGAAACAATGGTTATTCTAAGCACTAGTAGCACTTCAAGGGATCTTGTAGGGGCCAACTAAGAGGTCTGGTGTACACTAACTACAAGGGGTAATAAACTACCATCAGCTCTTTTTAAACCAAAGGTCTCCAAACTCGGCAACTTTAAGACTTGTAGACTTCAATTCCTAGAATTCCCCAATCAGCATGGCTGGAATTCTGGGAGCTGAAATCAACAAGTCTTAAAGTTGCAAGTTTGGAGATCTCTGTTCTAAAGCAACAACAGAAAACAATCTATTACTTTAAAAAAATTTTCCCCCCAATATTTAGTTAGTTGAAGAAGCCAAAAGTGAGATATTGCAGACAAGATAACAAGAATCTGATAGCTTTCATTGGCAGTAGTTAAGGTTACTAGAAACAGGGCTAGGAAATGGTAAACATGAGAAAGAAATGAGAAGGTATTTGTATTCACTTTTCATATTGTTCTCAAAACACATAGACCTACTAAGCTTTGTAACCCTTGGAGAGATGTAGAATAAATTGGATAGTCTCTGCACATCTTTAATTTTTATTGATGCTTTATGTTTTTAAAGAACTGTTATTACTTTCTGCTTTTTATGAAAGAAAAGTGGGTTATAAAAATAACACATACCGGTATATAAAATAAATATTTTGTAACTACTACAGGCCAGAAATGTGTTTAAGGAAGATCTGAAAGGAAAAAAAGGGGGGAGTACATTAAAAAAACAAATGAGAGAGCAGTATATGAACATTTGAGGGGGGGACCTTAGTTCTTTAAAATGTATTTCTTTTGCAAGCTGCATAAAAGTTTAAAATACAATGACTGAGAAGGGGGAAAAACTCTCATCTTCATGAAGAATTGCATGATTTTGCCCAAAATAAACAAGAGATGAAATTGGAAGGGCAGGCCCCATTTTGGGAAATAAAAGAAATGTTTTTCTTCAATCAGGTCAAAGGAGATTAGTTTTTCTTGGCTGCAAGAAGTAAACATTGTAGGCCATTCAAGGAAAACTTAAAAGATGAAATGCACTTTGGAACTAGATTAGTTTTCCAATGGGCAGGAAGAAATACATTAATTTTTTTATACGGAAGAAAGTTTCTATAAGAATAAAGGCTGGGGTGAAAGATTCATTTAAACCCAACTTCTGGACTGAAGGATCTTCAAAGTGCTTCCTCTAAAAAGGCATACTGATAATTCCATTTGCTTTCTGAATTATAACCAAGTTTATTGGAAGAAAGATAGAGTTTCCATTGCCTGCATTTCATCTGTCTTCTGGTCTTTTGAAAAATGAATTCTTCCTCAGTGAAATTGTAGCAAAGGAAAGTTATTGTTTAACGACCAAAATCGAAGGAAATTTTTTAAAATGCATCAGAACAGCAGAATAACAGAGTTGAACAGGACCTTGGAGTTCATAAGGTCTAGTAGTGCAACCCTCTGATCAAGAAGGAACCCTGTAACATTTCAGACAAATAACTGTCCAATCTTAAAAACCTCTAGTGTCAGAGCACCCACAACTAGATGTCAAGCAAACTTTCTCCAGTCTGATTTATCGCTATGCTGTGCTGTGCTGTGCTGTGCTTCTTTGGGTTTTATACATTCTAGGCAATACTTAATCAAAATAGGGAAACCTTGGTCCTCTCTGAGCTTGGTTGTTTGCTTGCCTAGCTAGGTAACATCATCAGTGAGTATGGGCCAAATACTGTATATAAACAGGTAGCAAACCCCACAATCACTAGCACTGATATTTGGATAAAGTAAGATTTGCAGCTAAACAACAAAGCTCAGAGAGCACTAAGGACTCCAGTCAAATCAAAGTATGATCATTCCTGTGAAATCAGCATCCCTTTTCTTTTTGTGACCTCTTACTAAACTCTTGCTTATTTTTCTCAGAATAGGAAACAGCCAATTTCCAAATCAAAAACATCATCTCAGGAGTGAAACTTGCCTATCAAAATCCCGACATACACTTTCTCATCCACCTATAGTCACTGCTGGAATTTCACTTCCAAGGAAGAAATAGCAAACTGAGTTGAACTGTTGTCAGCAGCAGAATGAAGAGCCAGTGAGTGAAGAGCTGGTTAGGGGCTGGTTCCTTGCTTAACAAGGAGAGGACTTAGGATCTCCCACAAGTAGTCAGTTCTGAGATTTCATATCCACACTGAGCCACCAGGGAATCACAGACGTTTCACAAAACATGGACACACTATATTCCAGAGCTGCTAATCTTGCAACATATAACTGTGGTTATTTTTTTTAAAAAAAATACAGTTTACTTTTTCACTTGCGTAGGTTTAACATTTGAGGTAAAAGACCCCTCTCCCCCCCCAAAACCCCCTCTTTCTTAAACCTCCTATGAGAGGGCCTTCAAGAACATGTCAAAATAGCAGGTACAATCAAATGATTGTATCCCTTCCCGGTTTACATTCAGTGATCACTGAATCCTCACATGTGTGCCTGCTTCCTATATATTGACAACTGACCATACCTTCTCCAGTATTTTGGATCTCTACTTTGATAAGTAGCGTAGCCCCAAGGATTGTAGGTATTCTAGTTAAAACAGCTGGAGAGCACCCAAATTTCTAAACCTGGTATAAAGTAATCAGAAACATCCAGAGAAATCTAGGTATACTGATATAAATACAGATATGGTTTATTTATTTAAAACTGATATTTCCAGTAGATCTTATAATCATAACAGTAGAGTTGGAAGAGACCTTGGAGGTCATCTAGTCCAACCCCCTGCTCAGGCAGGAAACCCTACACCATTTCAGACAAATGGCTGTCCAGTCTCTTCTTAAAAACTTCCAGTGTTGGAGCACTCACAGCTTCTGGAGGCAGGTTGTTCCACTGGTTAATTGTTCTAACTGTCAGGAAGTTTCTCCTTAGTTCTAGGTTGCTTCTCTCCTTGATTAGTTTCCATCCGTTGCTTCTTGTACTGCCTTCGGGCGCTTTGGAGAATAGCTTGACTCCCTCTTCTTTGTGGCAGCCCCTGAGATATTGGAACACTGCTATCATGTCACCCCTAGTCCTTCTCTTCATTAAACTAGACATACCCAATTCCAGCAACCGTTCCTTATCTGTTTTAGCTCCAGACCTCTAATCATCTTTGTTGCTCTTCTCTGTACTCTTTCCAGAGTCTCAACATCTTTTTTACATTGAGGTGACCAAAACTGGATGCAGTATTCCAAGTGTGGCCCTACCAAGGCATTGTAAAGTGGTATTAATACTTCACGTGATCTTGATTCTATCCCTCTGTTAATGCAGCCTAGCACTGTGTTGGCTTTTTTGGCAGCTGCAGCAGCACACTGCTGGCTCATATTTAAGTGATTGCTCACTAGGACTCCGAGATCCCTCTCACAGTTACTACTATTGAGCAAGGTACCCCCTATACTATACCTGTAAATTTGGTTTTTCTTGCCTAAATGTAGAACCTTACTTTTTTCACCATTGAATTTCATTTTGTTAGATAGCGCCCAGTGTTCAAGTCTGTCCAGATACTCCTGTATCTTAAGCCTGTCTTCTGGAGCGTTGTCTATTCCTGCCAGCTTGGTCTCATCTGAAAATTCGATGAGTTCCCCATGTATCCCCTTGTCCAAATCGTTGATGAAGATGTTGAAGAGCACTGGGCCCGAATAGATCCCTGGAGCACCCCACTACACACTTCCCTCCATGTAGATGTGGTTCCGTTGAGGACCACACGCTGAGTATGTCCGGTCAGCCAGCTATGAATCCATCTGGTGGTGATGCTGTCTAACCCACATTTTTCTATCTTATCAAGTAGTAGGTTGTGATCTACTTTATCAAAGTCCAAGTAAATTATATCCACAGCATTCCTCTGATCCTCTAATTTTGTCACTTGGTCAAAGAATGCAATAAGATTTGTCTGGCGTGATCTGTTTTTGACAAACCCATGTTGGCTTTAATAATGACTTTGTTTGCCTTTAGGTGCTTGCTGATTCGTTGTTTGATTATCTTTTTCAGAACCTTCCCAGGTATTGAGGTCAGGCTGATAGGTCTGTAATTTCCTGGATCCATTTTTTTTCCTTTTTTGAAGATGGGAACTACATCAGCTCTTTTCCAGTCCTCTGGTAGTTCCCCAGTGCTCTAGGATTTTTGAAAAATATAGTTCAGTGCTTCTGAGATCACATCTGCCAGTTCCTTGAGAACCTTGGGGGTGTAATCCATCTGGTCCTGGTGATTTGAACTCGTCTAGACTGGACAGGTGCTCACTTAACATTTTCTTACCTATCTTGTGTTTCTATTCTGTTTTTATGGCACCATTTTTGATAGGTTTGTCTGTTTTTTTCCCTTTGTGTAAAGACAGATGCAAAAAACGAGTTAAATAGTTCTGCTTTCTCCCTGTTGCTTGTCACCTTCTTGCCACTTTCACCCACTAATGGACCAATCATTTCCTTCACTTTTTTCTTGTTTTTTACATGTTGAAAGAAGCTTTTTTTGTTATTTTTGACTTTGGTCGCAAACCTTAGTTCATTTTGACCCTTAGCTTTCCTCACTTCATCTTTGCAGGCTCGGGCTATTTGCTGATATTCTGTCTTAGTTATTTGTTATTTGCTGTGTCCCTGCACAACAGATACAGTGCCCTTGCTGATCTTAATAGGGACATTAAGGAGACTGGTAAAGGTATTTGTGATGATAACTCAAATAAGCAGGGGATTGTGGTCCGAGATGAAGAACTTGTTTTTTACAGGGAGAAGTGGGAATCAGGTATTACACATCAGTCATGCAAGAACAGAAAGGCATCCAAAAAGAGAAACCACCTTCTGGTTGGTGATTCAGTTATAAGGGATGTAAGTTTAGGGAAGGAAACAGAGGTTTCAAAAGAGGTCAGGTGTCTTCCTGGTGCTACTGCTACTGCCAGGGACAAGAAGCGTATTTCTAAAATAATCAAGAATGCCAGCAAGGACTGTGATGTGGAGGCTATTGTACATCACTAATGATCTGCCCCAAAAGATGTACTCTCTGTGCTTGTATTATTGTTATTGTTATTGTTGTTATTGTTATTGTTATTGTTAATGTATTATTTTCTTCTAATGCATAGGTGTTCAACCTTCTGGTTTCAATGGGCTGCACTAAGTAAGAGGAATTGTCTTGGGCCACAAATAAAATATATAGCAGTTTTATAAAATAAAATCAGGTAATAATGTTAAAAGTTTACAATCTTGTGGAGTCACATTACTAGCTATCCAGTGCTGCATGTGGACCCTGGGGCTGTGGGCTGGACATACTTTTTCTAATGTTCTAGTATTTCATACTCCATAGTTTTCTTCCAAAGTATTCTAAAGTTCCTTGTTTTGCAAAGTCTTAACCTTTCATTATTACAGTACAACCCTGAAGGGTAACTATGCTACATGTGTATATTGTTGGCATGTGTATACATACACAGAGAGAGAGAGAGAGAGAGAGAGAGAGAGAGAGAGAGAGAGAGAGAGAGAGAGAGAGAGAGAGAAGAGAATACATGTATACATGTGCATTTTCCCAGATTTGGCTTCATAATATTGCAGTGGCTACTGTTGCAGAAGCCTGTCATTGGTGTGTGGTTATAATGTTTGCCCATCATGCAGAACATTGCCAGAAATGTTTTTTCCCCCTGAGCTATAACCTTTTTACTGCTTCTGTTTACAAGATCACTGGTACAGCATTTCATTAGTCTTGTAGTGAGATTAGATAGTAATGTTTCACAAGAGATCTAAAATAGTCCAAACAAATAAGTTCTGCAAAGGACTTTTCAGTACATATTCTGTTGACTTACTTAAGAGCTGGGTAAAAGAAAGAAGAAAAACTTCAGAGTTTTAGCAGGGTACTATTGGATTTAACATGGAATAAAAAATGCTCTTTTCGGACTGAAATAAAAAGCCCAGAATCAAAGTGAGTGACACAGTGAAAGAAAAATAATAATTTAAGAAAATCTGTCAGCTTCTGCTTTGCTTTACAGGCAAATGTCATAACCACTATGCTACTTGAACACTACTGCTATCAGAAGCTGAAGATGAGATTAGGGAATTTCAGGTACCAAAATGACCCAGGTGAGGCGGTATTCCTGTCACTCATATCTGGCTAACACTGAAACCACAGACACAGCAGACAATCCAGATAGCTACTGTATCCTTGACTTGGTCCAAGCTGGTTAAGAGTTTTAATGTGAAGCAGCAAAACTTATGTAAAAGTCGTATTTATGGTGTGCTGGGGAAGAGTAGAAGATCCAATCCTGCTCTCCAGAAACAGATTGTGGCCCATACTTCTAACAAGGCAACTTGACAATGTGGATATGCCCTTAGACTTAGTACTCAGTTGACAGGTATGTTCATAAGTAAGTTGATAAAAAAAAATAGTGAAATTGGTTTCTAGATCCTTTGCATCCGTTTTTAATTGTTTTGAATCATGAACGAGAGCTTTTAAAGTTACAAGAATTCAAGATCAGACCATCTCTGAAATCTCTGGAATGTTGAAAGATCCAGAGTTACTCTTTCAACTTCCTCTGAGGTGGAAAGGGCTGATTTGCTCTCTGTTCTGTATTGCTGACTGAAAAGGAAAATCAAAGAATAGCAGATCATTTTTCCTCTGGTGACGCACTTTAGAGCCCATGTCTCACACAAAAAAAGCTGTAACTTGAGAAAACGTTATCCACTTACCAATGGAGTTATGAAACAGTCCAAATTAGGAGAAAATATCGAAAGCTGGGGAACCAGGATTGTAGATCATGTGATTGCCATGAAATAGCAGAAATCCAATTTTTTAAAAAATAAAAATTGATGTTTGGAGGTCATCAGAGATCCCAAATAAAAAACCCTACACTACAAACAGTTCTACACTTTTTCATGTTAATTTGCATTATATGAAAGCCAAGTAACTTTTGTTCACAGCTTCCTTTCGAGTTACTGTCTCTCTTGAGGAGGTAGTATCCTTGTGGCAGGCTCCATTGGTTCCCAATTTACATAACTGGTGATGTGATTATTAGCAAAGGACCTAGTTTTGCTTGGGATTTAGTTCTTTCTCCTCAGTGCTTCAGACTGAGTGCTAGAGTCCCCGCTAAAAACAGACTCTCTCTGTTCCCTTGGTTTCTGTAGATGTTTTAGCTGTGACACTGGGGAAGGGAGAGGTGAAAAAGTAGCAGAAATGAACAAGCATTTGCCTGATTCTCCCACTGTAGGGCCAGCAGCAGTTATGACACAAAATGTTTTTAGTTTTGTATTTATTTAGAAATAAAACTGCCTGAAATTGACAAAGGAAGTGATAGTCTCCCAACCTTCTTTGCAAACAGATAGGAGAAGTGTAAATGTAAAAAATAAAATAAAATAGATTACAGATCAGATTGCCCTCGTGAAATGCAGAAGGAAGATAAATACCTAGGAAGAAATATCTTGTTGTGCAAACACAACTGGTAGGAAAGTTGCATGACTTTCCACCTAGAGTGTTACATTTAGACATCCTGAACTACAAGTAAGAGATAGACTTCTTTCTAGCCACTTTATTGTTTAGCGCATTTTATTTTATTAACATTGGTTTACTTAATCTATTGGGGTGTTGCTAACTTTCAGAGATATTTGCAATTGGGAAAAATTGTTGCTAGTACTAGAAATCTGGGTTCCAAATTTTAGTAGAGAAGAAATGGTTTGGAAGTTATGTGATTTTATGTGCAGGTTTACCAGAACTAAATATTAAATTCAGTCTTTGGATTAGCAGCAGCTAATCTCTCTACTTTGATCAATATATGTCTGAAAATCCAATGAACTGATATGGCTATGAGGTTGTATCCAAAATAACTGAATGGGATGGAGGCAGTTTATAAATCTAGAATTCTAGCATGAATGTGAACTGAATTCAGGGCAGCTCTGCTAGTAAATCTTGGTTGGCATTTCATGGAACCTTCCTTGAATCAAGTCCACGTAGTGCCATGTCCCCTCAAAAAAGTTAAATAGTCTTTGAAAATAATAGTACAAACCACAGTCCAGTCCCAAAGCTAGTGTCAACGCTGCTAACATCGAATGTTATTGCTTGGCAAGAGATGAAGAAGTAGCCATTTCATATGTTAAACTTGTGTATTGCTTTAAAAGATTTAGTTTAAGGTTGGGAGGGGGAATGAGTAGGATTGCACCTTCAAGGCCATCTCTCTAACTAAAGAAGATAAGGCCTTGGCGGGTTTTCTAATGGAATGGAAACTGATTCTTTAAATTAATTGGAGAATATGATTAATGACAAAATTAGAAAGGTGGAGAATTGTGTTTTAATATATTGTGCAAGGGGTGGAGATTTTAGATTCCAGCTTCCTTCAAGCAAGCATTTGCCGGTGTATTAGGCTAATAAAGGACTTTTAAGGTAAACAATGCCTCAGAGTCACTTGAAAAGCCCATACATCGGAAACTTGACATCAAGCTGGAATCCACACTACTTTTTAAACTAAACAACCTCCCATTGCTGTCTCCAAGTTTGGGAGGCAGTCTGGCAAAGAGTTGGGGAAGATCCCATAATGGAGGGAGTAAAATTGCCTGAAGCCAGCTCCCCAGCACCAGCAGCCACCCCAGTGGGGGAAGGGCCAGCAAAGAAGCTGGCAGGGAAAGAGTTCCAGCAATCCTCCCAGCTGGAGCTAGACCCAAACAACCAGGAGAATTGGACTGGTCATCAGAGTCGATTAAGCCCAGCGGAGACTCCAGGCACCTCGGAGCAGCCAGGCCAGCTGAGATTGAATACTCGGGTGAGTGGAAAATCCTGTCTGCAGATCAGACTGCCTGCCAGACCCAGGAGTCCCCTGCCAAGCCCTCCAGACCCATAGAGACAGAGGACCCCAGCCTGGGGCCTCTGCAGCAATGGGAGGTTGGGAAGCCCCCACAAGTGAAAGGCCAACAACCTCTGAGCTTACCTCAGCTAATAGAAGCCTTGCAACAGCTGGGGGTGGTGCAGAAGCCTTGAGCTCAGGAGTTCTGGGCTGCAGTGGCCTATGCCGATCGGGTGTCCGCACTAAGTTCGGCATCAATATAGTGATCCCGGGGAGCCTAGGGCCACCAGGTTGCCTAAGGAGGGGTTGGGAAGAAGTTTGGAAAAATACAAAGGTGGCCTTTAAAAAGACCTTTCAGACCTACAAAAAGCAAGCTGACAAAAAGAGAGCTCCCCAAAGAACATTCCAAGTTGGGGAAAAGGTCTATTTGTCGACGAAATACTTACGCCTTAAACTTCCCAATAAGAAATTGGGACCAAAATTCTTGGGGCCTTTCCCCATTGTGAAAATCATCAACTGGGTCACAGTAAAATTGAAACTACCCAGACCTTTGGGGAAAATTCACCTGGTGTTCCATTGTAGCTTGCTGAAACCTTTTAGAACCTCTACTTTAAGACCTCCCCCTAAGAAAACACCTGGACCCCTCGTGGTAGCAGGTCAGACCCATTATGAAGTGAAACTCTAGAATCTTTAAGGGAAAATTGCAATACCTAGTACAATGGAAGGGATACCCATTGTCTGAAGCCATTTGGGTGAAATCTACTGATGTGAAAGCTGACAGACTTATCAAAAGGTTTTATGAGAAACACCCCAACAAACCAAAAGCCAGTTCCTAACTTGTGTTTTGTTTACATTACAGGATCTGTCCTTTTTGTAAGGGGAGCCGGATGTCAACGCTGCTAACATCGAATGTTATTGCTTGGCAAGAGATGAAGAAGTAGCCATTTCATATGTTAAACTTGTGTATTGCTTTAAAAGATTTAGTTTAAGGTTGGGAGGGGGAATGATTGCACCTTCAAGGCCATCTCTCTAATTAAAGAAAATAAAGCCTTGGCAGGTTTTCTAATGGAAGGGAAACTGATTCTTTAAATTAATTGGATTAATGACAAAATTAGAAAGGTGGAGAATTGTGTTTTAATATATTGTGCAAGGGGCGGAGATTTCAGATTCCAGCTTCCTTCGAACAAGCATTTGCCGGTGTATTAGGCTAATAAAGGACTTTTAAGGTAAACAATGCCTCAGAGTCACTTGAAAAGCCCATACATTGGAAACCTGACAGCTAGATGTTAGAAGAACTTGAATTTTGGCAAGACTTCAAAACATATTATAACTTTGGATCAAGCCTTCACATGCCCTAGTTTTGGAACTCTGCCCTTGAGAAGGTCACGCCTTCCAAAACACACGGTGTGTGATCAAGCAGCTGGACTAAAGAACTTCTTCCCTTATTAGATACTTTTGAGCCAATGGACAACTGCTACTGGCCAAATAAAAAGGCAGCAAAGTTTGCCAATTGCTATCCAAGAAGTTGGGGTGCCCTCCTGAAGAGAGGGAAATAAGATGACCCCTGCTTTTTCACCAACAGAACTATTTTCTGAATCCAAACTTTATCTGCCGATAAATTACATTAAATCTCCAAAAAAGTAGTAGAATGTTAGATCTGACATTCATATTCACCTTCGCCTTCTTGGGAAGTGGGAAGAATCAAAATCTCTCTATAGAGCTATTACATGTTTAATTGTGTTGGTGGTTTAAAGCCCATTTGATTGACTCTTCAGTATTTCATTGACCTACTGACCATAAGAGGGAAATGGGGGGCAGATAACACAGGATTTATTCTGTAGCCGCTCTCTGTAGCACCCTCCTTGCTTCTTGTCTAAAAGATGGCTAATCAGAGAACACATCCTTCTCATTTTTCTTTTTCTGCATATGATCTTAGTTGCCCTACCTAAGGACAAAGGTTCTGCCGGCTGCTACAAATTATTTCCTATGACTAACTCTCCTTTCTGTTATGTGTATAAAACTAGCTCATTAGTAATTGCTCACATCAAATTCCAGCTTTTAGGAACACTCACTTACAGAGACATAAAGCTTCAATCCTCAACCAATTCCAAACAATAAAAATCTCTAAATAAAATTACCAACTTTCTTATATGCATCTCTCTGATAGATTTCACTCTCTAGAAACTTTGCAAGCATGTGCACATATTTATATATATATATATTTAAAGAACTCCATGTTCTCAAAATTTTCCTTAGTCTAACAAGGCATATTTACTTAACCTTCAGTGTAAGGCAGCTACCATCTTTCAAAAAATGGTAACATCCTGCTTGTGCTGTGTCTGACTTCTCTGCTGAGCGCATTTTCTAAACATTTTGCTGGGTTTTATCACATGCAAGTTATAACAAATCTGGCCAACTTGGATGCCTGGATTTTATCAGAACTGGAGAGGTTGCCTTTGTGTCTATTACACTGGGACCAGGCTGATGTGAATTATGTCATAGAAACATTTAGGATGTCATCACTGGTAGCCTATCACGGTGGTTTGCAGAACCCAGCAACGTGATTGTTCAAGGGTATCAAGCCGAAAGCAATATTGGTAATACATTTTGCTCTGAGATTAGCACTAAGCCTCCTGTTTTTCTGCCAAAACGTCTCCAGGATTTTGCTTGCAGTGTTTTTAAAAAGCCTTGGATTATACAAAACCAATCTGTTGAAGGAATTGTTGGTTCTTTTCTTACCTTTCTAATATGGTCAACAGGTTTTAGAGGTTGGAACAGGTGAGTACCACAGGCCATTACAATCAGGTAAGGATTCTTCCATTGTGATGCATGGAGACCAAATAATGCTCATCTGCCTGTTTTTAGCAAGGGGTGTATTGAAAGAAGAGTTTTGTTTCCTTTTTATTTCAGCATCTATAATACAGAATCAAAATAATCTAACATTTTTTCCTTAAGAATTTTGTCAGCTATTGTTAGTTTAGAAGAATTCTAAACAACCATCAAAGTTGTTTTTGGAAATGATGATTTCAACTGATAGGTTTGTGCATGTGTGCATGCACATCTCCATGTAAAGATAGACACACACATACACAACCCAGAAGGTAAATTCTGTGACCAGTGAGGAACAGATCTAATTATTATTTATAAGAATCTAACATGGCTTAGTCAAAAAATGTATATGTTTGCAGT
The DNA here is from genome assembly GCF_947247035.1 of Vipera ursinii. Lineage (NCBI taxonomy): Eukaryota > Metazoa > Chordata > Lepidosauria > Squamata > Viperidae > Vipera > Vipera ursinii. The sequence continues at coordinate 111,155,949 of NC_139512.1, read as the reverse complement.
GATTTTGTGGACACTACTCCCTCCTTCCAGCTTAGTGACAAATGAGACATATGAGAAGGGAGAATTATTTTCCTATAAATAATAGTGATTTAAGAACTTCCATTCCCATCTTTTCTTTCATTTGACAGATGCCCCCTTTTCTTGAAGGACAATTATTTTCCTTTTAGGATTGTTGCTATCATGGACTCACATTTATTAATAAACTAATTTCCCTTTATTTCATTCAGGATTCCAAACATGACTTTTAACCAAGAAAACTAAAGCACACAGAAATCTAGCTACATAACTAATCTGCTGAATCGTTCTGTTTTCTCAAAGCTTTATGCATATGTGAGTGAAACCTTTCCATTGTAGCAAGAACAACAATATTTTGAAAAAAATATATATAATTTTCAGAAGAAACCCATTGTTCCTGCTCTGCAATATGTGTAATCTAGTCAAATTTCCATTCCATCTCTGGGTCTTGTAGCACATATCACATTAGCTGGGTCAAAAATCATGATATTGCCCTCATTTTTTTTTTAATTGAAAAGTTTTATCATACATTTTATCTTTAACAAACCCCCCTACCCCTCCCCTATCCCTCCCTCCTTACCCCTCCCCCCCTCCCCCCCCAACTTCCCAGAGCTAAGTACAAGGTATAAAAAACAAAAAAAAAGAATCATAAACAACCATATACTAACAACCGTAAACTCTAAAATCTATCACTCTCTAGCTCATATAGGATAACTACAAACACTATTAATATAAAATATATAAAAAAAGGGAGAAAAGAAGGGAAGGCTTATTCAAATGCTACATAAAACTTTTTAGTCCCATATTTGTTCTGGATATACTCAATCCATTTGTCCCACATTTGTTCTGGATATACTCAATCCATTCCTCTTAACAGTTTAATTTCATTCTCCAATTCCCAATTGCCCTCATTTTTTCTAGGATGAACCAAGCCGTCTCATGAGCCATTTTATCAGGAGAGCATCAGCAAAGTTTCTCTCCCATTGGTCACATAGGCAATGTCCTGTGTGGGTTCAACACTCTGAACAATGTGGGGAAAGTGTGTTATATGCTGCTAAACCTTGGCAGCATGTCCCATGTAAAGAAGTTTACTTTTTCAGTTACTCTTTCCCCTCCACTCTTTTTCTTGGAGGACTATGCAAGCTGTGTCAACTGATTGGTTTCAGATTATTGCCATGATAATCTGAGTGCGTAGACTTAATTTAACCTTGTAAGTGACTGATTCCATGGAAATTAATTGGCTGAGCCAATAGACCCCGTTCTAGTGTTAACTCTCTCTCCCATTAACCCAGTTAAACATAGAGGTAATCCTCAACTTACAACTAGTTGCTTAGCAACCATTCAGTTACAGTAGACCTCATCAGGGGTACTTATAACCTGATTCTGACGTTCAGACAAGCACCCCTCCTCCATGGTCATGTGACCGCATGTCAGGCACTTTGCAACCAGCCCAAACTTATGGCCATTTGCAGGTCCTGCAGTTACATGATTTTCCCAGTTCTGGTTTTGGGGAAAACCGACCTATAGTGAACAATGGGTTTATTTTATGATTGTGGCATTTGCTTTACAACTATGGCATTTGCTTAATGATTTGCTTAATGATTGTCAATCACATTGATGGTTTCCCTTTATGACCATCATGACTTATGATCATGATGGGCAAGCTTCTTTATGGTTATTAGTTGAGGACTACCTGTAGTGTGGGAATAGGGTCACTTAGCTGAAATGCTAGTTGGCTACAGCTATGTAGACCTTTTGGCAGTCCATTTTTTTCATTGGCAGGAACTTTCCCCCCCCAATCCTGCCTCCTGGCTTATCCATTTTCAGAATCCTACCCCTGGATCTTCTCTCTCCCTATCTGCATTGTTTAGAGCAGGGGTGTCAAACTGCTGGCCTGCTGGCTGGATGCATCATAGCGAAACCGCGCCCACCCCATTGCCAGCAATGGCAAAAAAGTCGCCATATGTCGCTTCATGTCACGCGACTTGCAAGTTTGACACCCCTGGTTTAAAGTTTGCTTTCCCAGTCTCTACATGGCTACAGCAACATCTTGCATTTATGATTACACTATTGTTAAATTGCCATCTTATAAAATTGCTGATATGGTAATATTTCATCCTCACAGAGGGCTTTGAACATAGCAAATGAGCAGTAGCATAGCAGCTGGAAATACTTTGGAGGATTTCAGTATTTTTTATTACATTTTTAAATAAACCTCTTTTGTACTGTATGAAGCAATCTCTCAGTTTTGTTTATTTATGACAACCCTAAACAAGTGTGCCTAAACACTTTAAAAGCATGTTGACTCAGCCTTCCATCCTTCCGAGGTAGGTAAAATGAGGACCCAGATTGTTGGGGGCAATTAAGCTGACTTTGTAATAATGCCGCTTGGGGTGTGTGTGAAAGCCCTAATAAGCAGGCATATACATAGAATGAAGGCTACTGCTAAGCTTGTAAGCCGCCCTGAGTCTTCGGAGAAGGGCGGGATATAAATGGAATAAAAATAAAAATAAAATAAAATAAAATAAGGGAGGCCCCTGGCAGTTTAATGAACCGCATTTACAGAAAAGGAAGATACGTCTGAACATAAGTGTGTAAATCTGGCTATTTGAGGGACAAAGTCAGTCAGATCCATGCTGAGTTGGACTCTGACCAGGCAGGTGGTGTGATCTGAGAGGAATTTGAGTTGGTGACCCTTGAGGAGGGGAACAGGGTTCTCTGTTGTTAGTTCAACCACCTGTGTGTTGGACTCTCCTGAAGAGTGAAAGTGGTCATGGGAGAGATCTGCAACTAGATCCCTGTGGTGGTATGCCCTCTTCTCATGAAACCATTGTTGGACTCAACTATCTTAGACAACTAGCATCCAGTGGGCTGCAGTTGCAGAAGACCCTGTAGGAAGCATATTTTCTATAATCGCTTCAGTCGGGCCAGAATTCAGTACGGATATAGTATTAGTCACACTTGTTAAGACTCATGGCAGAGCTGAGGTTGAAGGGGTGCCTCCATCCTCATGCTCCTTGACCTCCCAGATGCTCTCAGTATTGTTGAGTATGGTATCCTTCTGAACTCATCCCAGGAATAGGGCTATCATATTGCAATGTTTCTCTTCCTTCCCCCAGGGATAGTTCCATGGGGGGGGAGGTTGTGGTTGCTCTCTAGCCCTCTTCTTTGTGTGATGTCACAGAGTTTGATGCTGTCTCCTCTCTTGTTCAACAGCTACATAAAACCCACCAATTTGCAGTTTAGCATTATCAGTTTGTTGATGATGTCCAATTATATATTTCGATCCCAGGCTGGCAAATGAGGCAAAGTGTTTTCCCAGTGCCTGGAGGCTGTGTGGATAAGAAGAAACCAACTTTGTCTCAATCCTACAAAAACTGAATGTCATTGTAAGGATCACCTAGATGTGGATTTTTCCTTCCTTGCTCCTGGATGTGGTTGCACTTCCCCATTCAGGAATGTATGCAATCAGCTTCTGCTGAAACAGCAGGTGGCAACTACAGTCAAGGGAGGGGGGGCAGTTTCACAATTCCATCTAGTCCCCTATTTGCACCCTTTCCTAGACTGGGCAGCCCTTCAAGCAGTCAATTAGAGTTAGTCCTCAGGTTATGACCATTCATTCAGAAAATGTTCAAAGTTACAATGGTGCTGAACTAAAGGACTAAAGTGAATTTGTCAATGCCGATGGTATTTAAGCGGTGCTCCAGTTGTTTTGGGATTGCACCCAAGATGCCTATGACTATTGATACTACCTTTGCTTTCTTTTGCCACAGTCGTTCTCTTTCTATTTGCAGGTCTTTGTTGTGGACTTTTTCTTTCTGCAAGAAGAATCCAGTGTGTACTATAAAAGCGATCAAAATCCTATTTCCAGACTTTTTCTCCTTTGCTACACTTGGTGAAGCAGTGTGGTTGTGCAACTACATTAGCTAGTTGATTTCAAACTCTGATTCTTTCTGTTTGCATACTGTACTATCTTTTCAGCTTAAATTTTCATATGTCTAAATTATACAATCAGAGTACAATGCTCTATAATATTAGTTGGCAGTAAATCCCTTTGGTGTCAAGTGAGTCTAAATATGTAAGCAGCCTAAAACTACATCATCAAGCATAAGCCTAGCAGAATATCTTGAAACCTACCCATAGGTATTTAACCTTAAGATTACACTGTCAATCTCATTGTAAGGAGTGTAAGGAGCCTTGGTGGAGCAGTGGGCTAATGCCTCCTTAAGTAACACCAGCTGCCTGCAATTAGTGCAGGTTCGCATCCCACCAGGCTCAAGGTTGACTCAGCCTTCCATCCTTCCGAGGTAGGTAAAATGAGGACCCAGATTGTTGGGGGCAATTAAGCTGACTTTGTAAAAATGCCGCTTGGGGAGTGTATGAAAACCCTAATAAGCAGGCATATACATAGAATGAAGGCTACTGCTAAGCTTGTAAGCCGCCCTGAGTCTTCGGAGAAGGGCGGGATATAAATGGAATTAAAATAAAAAATAAAAAAATAAATAAAAATATTTAAGTTAAAATTATTTCTTAGAAAGAAATAATACATGAATTACTGAAATAATACATGAATTCAAACTTATTATCATGAATGCTATCATAAAGAATAAAAAAGAGACTAATATTTTCCCCTGGAAAGTTTCAACAATACAATAGATGAATAAATCGATAGCAGGAAACACTGACACATGAGACGTACGTTTTGGGAAGGAGATCTACAAATGTAGATCTTAAAGGCTGTCAGTTGTTTAAAAAAGGCAGCAGCATCTCAAATGTACAGTAGTTCTTTAGTTTTTAATTAAAAATAAATTGAATTAAATCAGTCATATAAAAGTTATATCAGGGGATGAACTCCAGCGTGCACCATTGTTAGGGACAGTGTGAGCCTTCTGATTTTTAAGAGAAAGATAATGTTCTCTCCGCAATTGTTTTTATTGGGTATTGTTGTAGATTGTGATGTTAAAGAAACCAATTTGATGTTGAATTTGATAACAGCAGCACGGTTACTGGTGGGACAATATTGGAAGAAGGATAGTTTGCCTACTATAGAAGAATGGGTGTTTAAAGTTTCGAATCTTGCAGAAATGTCTAAGATTTCTGCTTATTTGAAGGATCATTCACAAGAAAGATATATTTCAGTTTGGAGGAGATGGATAGATTATATTCAGAATAAATATGGGACTAAAAAGTTCCATTTAGCTTATGAGTAGATTTTAGAGGGATATTGTTATTAATTTTAGTGTTAGTACTTTGTATGTATCTATGTTAAAGGGGAGTTAAAGCACATTATGAATTTGGTTAATTTTATATTATGGATAATCTTTAGTTAGAATATGATTATTATAACTATAACCCTGTATTTAGCTCTGAGAAGTGGGGGGAAGGGGGGTGGTTTGGGGTGGGTGGGATTTGGGGATGTATTGTAAAATCTTGTTTTTGTAAAACTCTTTAATAATAAAGAAAGAAAGAAAGAAAGTACATCAGAGGAAAAAGAGATACCGGCTGAGTCGTCTGATTCAATGCCTGAACCAGGCAAGGACTGGAGCCCAGCAATATATCTCAGTTTACCTAAGCTAATAATAAGGGCTACATACAGGAGATAGCTTTTGTTATTGGCTCTTGTAGTCAACAACATTAGAATTTTCTACCTGCAATTCTGCATGCTCTTGTTGACTACATGAAACCTTGGACTGGAAATGAATTATTCTTGGATCTTCCTGTACCAGAGATTCATCTCTCCTGACTCTATTGCTAAAGTTGGAACTTGGGCTTGGTGGTTTGTGTGTGTGTGTGTGTGTGTGTGTGTGTGTGTGTGTGTGTGTGTGTGCGCCCCCCCCCCCATACACAAAAAGCCTTGAATCTGCAGGATGTTTGGGGTTACTCCAGTAAAAGATTTATGACTGCAATAAATATGTTGAGTTTATTATCACAAAGCAGCCGGGTGTGTGTAATTGGCAGCATAGGACCATGATGGAACCAAAGACACTTCCACACAATCAGGATTTCCCTTTGCAAAACCCTTGCAAAACAGTTTGCAACCAAGTTGTTATTGATGGTCTGCTGAGTTCGAAATGAACACAGCAAAGCAATCACCACTCGTCTTCTTTTCTTTTAGCTGACCAACATCAAGGTGAACTTTTGCAGTGGCGTCTCCCACTAAGCCAAAATGAAATAAATGGCTAGCCCTAGCCTTCTCTCTGTTTTTCAGTTCACGTATCTGTGTGCATTTGCCTTATAATGAGAAAACAAATCGGACTGAATTGTTAATGTGGAAGCTATGGAAGGGGAACTTGACTGCAAAAGGAAACAAACAAACAAACAAACAAATGTATTAAAATATCCCCAGATGTCCTGCCCATGTTCCTTCATTGCCTTTAAAGGTCCTTGTCAGTTGTAATAGCATGATAATAATAATAATAATAATAATAATAATAATAATAATAATAATAATAATAATAATAATAATAATAATAATAATAATAATTTTATTTGTATACCGCCCTTCTCCCGAAGGACTCAGGGCAGTGAACAGGGCAATAAATACTAAAATACAAAAATACAAAAATTAAGAAAAGATTAAACAAAGTGCCCAATAACTTACAACAATAAGTTAAAATACGTTAAAACAATAATAAAACCCAAACCCATCAGGCCAGGCCGGCTTGTTCAAACAAGTAGGTCTTTAGATCCCGTCGGAAGGTAATTTTGCAGTAGTAATTTTGCAGTAGGGTACATTTGCAAAATATTGCATGTTGCTGTAGATGGTGGTGGTGAGTGAGATTAAATTCTAAACAACACATAGAGGAAGAAGCAAGATCTAGGACCAAACTCTGAATTTCTACGAAGGATGTAATTAAAAATGAATGGTTAGCTGTACCCCAGTCTGGAAGGCAAGGAAAAAAATGGAACACATACAATGTATGCAGAACTACAGCAAATCAAAGAAAAATACGCTGTTGCTTACAGAGCCAAAAATAATCTCATCTTCAACTCTGACAATGCTGTAAAATCAGCCTGAGCGGGAACAGAGGCCAAAATTGTGTACAGCGCTATTGTATTATTGCTGTTATCCTTGGACACTCACTTCTAAAAAAAAATAAGTGAGAGTGTACATAATGTAATCCAAATAAATTTGAACAGGCCTAAGTAATTCAAGTGCATGCAAATATTGGTTCATTGAATGTCTACATCAAATAAATAACATCAGTCATACATTCCATTTAACAATTGAATAATTGAAATTATTGAAATTATTCAAGGACCCAGTGCTTACTTGACACAATTAAAAGAGGCTTAGCTTTCTTTGTGGTTAACTACCACCCATAGACTATCATAAGGCATTTCTTATTTTGATTTCCTTAGTTATTTTTTTCAAAGTTTGATTGACACCCCTACACTAAATTAATCAATAGTGCACTAAACATGAGCAGCTTCCTTGTGTGTTGTGTTTAGGCTAACATTTGGTTAAAACCTGCTTTTTCAATAAGTGGGTCTTTTTTCTTTGAAGCCAAGGGTTTCGGGAGCATTCAGGCCTCCATCAGCAATGGACAGCGCTCCTGATTAGCCAACCTCAGACATGCTAGAGATATGTCAAGCACCTTGGAAAAATCTGGCAGGACAAATGGACCTGGCACTCCACAATATTTGCAGTTCTTTTTTTCCAAGCTCCCTCCCTTTACACTGCTTTTGCAGCTCTGGCTCAAATAACTTCCCCAGATTTAAGCCTCTTTTTGAAGAATGGATGGAGAAAACTTTTCAGGAGTGTTACTCTGTCCAGTTCTTTTTGTTTTTCCCCTTCCTGGGTACCAATAGTGTGGAATTATTGATAGATAGCCAGGGTCTGTGGGGTGGAGTTGGGAGACAGAACAGAATTTCCTGCAAAATTCAATAACAGAAAGCTTGGGGCCCTGAAATCCCTTGCTAAATCTTCTCCTCTTCCTTTTACTCCTTCTGTCTCTTTGCTGATTAAAACAATGCCTTACAATCAGCCTAGGAACAACCTCAGTGGAATTCCAGAGGTGATGTGGGATTCTGGCCTAAAGGAAATGAATGAAACCTGGAAAGGAGTGATTGCCTGTTTTGGGGTAGTGGTCTTCCTTCTGATGACCATTGGGATTATTTATTGGCAAGTAGTGGATCAGCCAAACACAAACTGGATCCTGAGAAGTAGTACCAGTGGTCTGATCTGGGATCGAAAAGATCACAGTCTCATCCTTCAGACTTTGAAAGAAGAAAGAAACTTGCTAAAGATTCACATGCGAAGCTTCCCAGATGTGGAGATACCTTTCATAAAGAACATATGTTGGCAGAATCGGTCTGAATTCTGTTACACCTGGGAAGCTATAGTTGAACTGAAGATCTTCATGGACTCCAACTCTTCTCCCAACAGTGAATGTTACAACATCAACTGGACTCCCCTTCACTGCCAGGTGAAAGTAAAGGTAACTGATTATAGCTTTTCTTCTATTTTCTTCTATTATATTCTCAAAATAACTTTATAACAAGGCAAATTCAGCTGTGGTGATGTCAAGATAGTAATGATGTGAAGAAAGAATAGGATTTTGGCCAGCTTGGATTTCAGACTGATAACTACAATAGCAAACAGTTGCTGCATTGAACTTAGTTTTTATTGTAAACATAGAAAATCTTTATTTCTACCTTCCCACCATACAAAGATATGTCAAAAAAAATCTAGAGAGGGATTCTTCTGCATAAATGCTATGAAAATCTCAAGATGCAGGAGGTAATGGATAATATAAAGCTGGCGCTCATGAAATTTAAAATGGCAATTATACTATAATTAAATCCCAAAGTGATTTCAGTGCAGAATTGTGAGTTAATGGAAGATGCTTTCATTTAATGAAGCTTCAAGCAAATCATTCTCTCAGAGCCGTTTCTTGAAGGAATGTGGTTCCTTCATTTCTAAAAATGAGGCAGTCACTTTACTTCCCTTCCATTTGCTAACTGAACTTCCCCTGTTCTCCTCTAGTTCTTGCAACAACAACAACACCCCCCCCCCCAAAAAAAGGTTATTGTGCAGGCACCAGCCACACCTACTCCAAAGGCTGGAGTCAAAAGGAGTCTGGAAGGCACCACGAAATTTGTCAACAAAGCAAATTATGTTGACTCTTTCCTTGGATTAAGTGGATGTGACCTCCATCAGTATGAAATTATTGAATCCAAGCTATCTTGCATAGCTTAATTGTTGAGAAGATGCTACAATAACTCTATCAAATATGTAAATGTACAATAGTGTAAAAAATAACAACCTGAGGTACTGTGTATGAGTGGTCACCAAAGCTAAATGTCCAAATGACAGCAGAAATCTTCCTTGCTATATTTACTCTGTCCACGTGTAAGAGAATGTGTGAGAAGGCTTTAGATTAATTTCAAAACTAACAGATGTCTTTCTACCAGAACCGAAATGTAAGAACTGTGCTGTTTTTTGGACATGCAAAGCTGGAAAAGATATGTTTTCAGATGCATGTATGGGCTTACACAATTGGAAATAGTCTACCATGAGAAATTAGCTCTCCTTCCAAACAAATATCTTCACGATTGAGATTTTGCAAAATGAATATTGCAGCTAAGAGATTTTATATTTGAGATTAAGGACAATGGAAATGCAATGTTAATTAAAGAAACTTTAATGAAAATGTGTCTTTTTAATTAACTACTGATCTCTGGTTTTTGCCCCCTTTCTGGTTTCTTTGTATACACTGTCAATCAAAAGGCATTAAGTAGAGCTTTTGTCTTTTTTTCTTTCTTCTCAACACTTTTATGGGGAAAGGAGGAAAAAGAGATACCGTGGAAAACAGTGAAATACAGTGGCATCTGAATTGCCATACAGTTTCACAGCTTCAGAAAATTGCCTCATTTGGGAATTATTTACTAATATAATATATTAGCCATTCCTGGAAAATAAATTCAAAATTGATGCTATGTGAGAAATGTTTTTCCATTTCAAAATTCTGGAAAGACAGCAAGAGAAGGAAGAAATCATAACAGAAATAATATAAACAGTTGAATGAATTTGCTCTGTTTTAAGCAAGAGGATTATGCTAGGTTAACTTTCGTCCATCACAATGAATCATAATTCTTTTTTTTTAAGAGATCCACCAACTGCAGGATAAATAAAGCCAAATCTTTTCAGAGTCAGATCTTGGTAACTTGAAAGACAAGAGACCACATATAAATTCTAAAAAGGTCTTGTTATACCTTCTGTTAGGGCTCTCCAAATTTGGCAACTTTAAGACTTGTGGATTTCAACTCCCAGAAATGAAGTCCACAGTCCCAGAACTGTCTGAAGGAACTTCCAGCTAGCTAGCTTTTCATCTCCCAGCCCTTTGGATCCCAACTTAAAATATGCTTGAGACTGATTTGGGCAGTTTTAATAATTTTGTAATAGTTTAAGCTATTTGAATAGCATTTTGAAAGAGTACAACTGTAAAACAACTCTTAACATTTAAACATCAATTTTAAATGACTCCAGTAGTAAAAAACCTAGTCCTCTGAAATCCATACATTTAGATCTGACCTAAGGTCACCCAATTAAAAAAAATCCTAGTTGAATCAGGACAGATAAAAGTGTTTTTTTTACACAGTGCATAATTAAACTTTGGAAATTACTACCACAAAATGTAGTGCTGTCTGACTGGCTTTAACAAATGGGTTGGACCATTTCATGGAAGTCATGGGGATCAATAGCTATTAGCCTAGTTAACAGTGAAGGCCATTTGCTGGGAAACTAGTAAGCTTCTTTGTGCAATTTGATGGCCACTGTGAGACTGAACTGCTGGACTTGATGGGAAGAGACTTTTTAGAATACCACTGTTGAGCACGAATGAGTCAAAGAGGTGTTTAACTCAGTATACTGAACCCATTCTGTCCTGAGGAACCACAGAGACATAACAAGGCAACTCCAGCCTCTTGTCAAAGTTATTAGTAAGCTCAGAGTTGAATCAGTTATAACTATGTGTGAAGCTGATGTCGTTATCCAGATTATTCATGTTCATAAAGATACAGGAACCTTCTACTGATATTATAACAACCATGGATTGGTTTGAAGATGGAATCTGCTCAGACAAAGCCGTTCTTCACATTCTGATGCCTTCTATACAGTAGAAGTACTTTGTGGATAACAGGCAAACAAAAAGTCTAACAATGGCAGTTCTGTAACTAGCAGCATTTCTGTATGCCAGCGAAGCTAAAGAGATTGTATCTAGTGCTAGTTTTAATAGACCTACATTAAAGAGAGCAGAGGATTCAAGAAGAAAGTATTACCTTAATCAATACAGAAGTATTTCTAATACAGGAATTGAACTTTTGGCCATGTAATAAATCCTGACAGCCATCTTGTAACATCGAGTGAAAGATAATAATTCTGGTAATAAGCAGTAAATACAGGAATTACCCCTTCAAGGGACTTATTATTATATGCTGCCTGCTTGTTGTTTTTATGGCAACATGGTAAATCTTTGTTAATAATAGGAGTGCAGGATGGATTAATCAGGTCACATTATATTTTAATTGGCTTACACTGCCATATACCATTGCCTTCAGCAGTCATTTCTAAATCACATCCTTTGGAGTTCTCTAATATCGTTCTCAATTTGTAATAGCAAAACTTTTGACCCTGCATAAGGATACCATAGTTTTAATGATGTTATTCTAAAGAATCCTGTTAATTATATATTTTTAATTTAAAAGGATATTTTCAATGAGATCGTTCGTAACTGGATTTCAGCTTTACTAAGACCTTTTCATAAAGGGAGCCACGGAAAATAAAATACATTTACATTTACCAAAAGCTAATATGGTTAAAAAAAGAAAAGAAATCCATTCTCTAATTTCACAAAGATATTCTTCCCCGACAGAATAGGCTTCTTATTTTTCCACCTCATTCTAAGCTTGCTTTAGAATTTATTTGGATAACAATTGTGCGTTTTTGTTTTTAAATATACTCATTACTACTGTATAAAGTAGTGAATGGATGGAGGGGTAGTTAGTTGTTGCTACATTTTTCTTCAATTTTCTGCAGCCACCTTGGCTACCCATCTCACGGATTTGAAAAATATAAGGAAAAGAATCCTTCATAATTTCCCTGAAGCATAGAAAGATATAGGAGAACTGCAGATCACCAGATAGATAATAACGTAGTAAAAGAATTATGATAATAGATTAGATGAAGGCTAATACATTGAAGTTTATATCAGACAAGTAAAGGGAATTATTGCCTATCACAGTAGGGTTCAATCTGTTCTGGAAATATTTGCACCCCTCTTGAAAAATCGGTCCCATAACTTGGGGATGCTTCTGATTTAGGGTTGAAAGAAATGGCACTTGGATTTTGGTGACTTGAAGTGTCCTTTATAGCATGCTGTATTTCTTCTGGACAAAAATGCAGGTAGTCCTCGACTCACAACCACAACTGAGCCCCAAATTTCCATTGTTAAGGAAGAGAATTGAGTTTTGCCCCATTTTACAACCTTTCTTGCCACAGTTGTTAGGTTAATCACTGTAGTTGTTAAGTTAGTAATCTGGCTTCTCCATTGCTTGTCAAAAGGTCACAAAAGATGACTACGTGACCCGAGACATTTGCAACCTCATGGCACGCAACAAATGCCAATTTCCAAACGTCCAAATTTTGATCATGTGACCGTGACTGCCGCAATCGATGCGTGAAAAATAGTCAAAAGTCACTTTTTCAGTGCTGTTGTAATTTCAATCACTAAATAAAAGTTTGTAAGACGAGGACTTCTTATACTACGGTATCAATTACATACATTTTCTAGTAACCTCTTGATTGAATAACTGCGATCTGTGGTATGTGGGACTTTCAAAACAAAGCTGCAAAGTTGTAATTGAGAACAAACCATATGATCTTATCATGCCAGAGTTTCATCAGCTGCAATGATCACCAGTTAATTTCTGAGCTCAATTTAGTGTTTTTGTGTTGTTTTTTTAAAAGCACTTAGTGGCTTGGGAGAAAATATCCAGGAATGCCTTCACTTTTATGTCCTTGCCCCAGCTCTTTGTTCATTTAGTGGCCCTCTTCATGTGTCCTCACCAAGTGAAGTAAGGCAGGAGGCTTCAGGAAAGAGGACCTTCATCCTCCAGTGTATGTGACCTTGTTTAGCAAGCTGTCCTCATGCCTTTTATGATACGTTCATTCTATCAAACCCAGCCAGATCATAGTCCATCCTCAGAAGCTGATTGGGCTAAAAAATCTCTGCATTCAAGAAAGCACAAGATTTCATTTTTTAAAATCTTGTATTTTGTTTTACAGGATTGCTTTTCCATGATAAATGTCTCCTGGTATGGGGGAGCCAGTGTCAGTAGACAGCACTGGCCTCTGAATAGTATGAACATCAAGTCCCAACCGTTCACTATCAGTAACCTTAGTAAAAGCCCAAATGCTTTTGGCTCTGTCTTAGAAAGATATTTTTTGGGATCCACCGGTAAGTTTTCTTGTCTTATTTGATTTCCTAAATTGTGGTGTCTAAATACAATAGCACACACACTTTTGAAAACTTTAGTTAAAAACAGCTGTCAGGGCATTGGGTAAAATGGACTACCACAAAATGGATAACTACTTTGTTGTCCTAACTGATTATCAGAAAGAGGCCAGAAATGTTTGTATAGTCTTCTGGCTCCAATGCTAAAACAGCCTGGCCAGCATTGGCTACCACTGTTCGCCCTTATTAGTGGGAGGAAGTGTTGCTGCTTTATTATCTGGGATATCTTATTATGGTCCTAAGTATTATTCTTCATTCCTGAAAGACTAAGAGGAGATGGGCAGCTATTTACCTTAAGTATTGGCCACCCCAGAACTGAGAGTAATTTGTCATATTTCTAATAACATAGTTCAGTCTGTGCATTATGCACAATGGTATCTACTTGCTTGTGCAACGGTGCATGAGAGTAGGCCATCTTTGCTCATATGAGGACTTCCAGATGTGTTGAGACAACTCTGAGAATGTGCTGAGAGGGCACCTCAGAATTAGCTTCTAAGAATCAAGCTCAATTCAAAAGAGTTCTTATCTTAAGAAAAGGAAGGAATCTGCCCAGCCTATGCTGTCAAGAAGAGAGGGATTGCTTAGGACAGGGGTAGGCAACCTCGGCTCTTTTATGACTCATGGACTTCAACTCCCAGAATTCCTGAGTCAGCTATGCTTAGGATATAAAACTTACATGAGATTGAAGAGGCATGGCAGGACCAAAGACAGTCCTTCTCCAGAACAGTTGATGTAGAAGACGTACCCCATGAAATGCATCACATACCCCAAGAAGTTGACTTTCCACAGAGCTGTCAAAATGATAGTCATAATGATAGTATTTCACTTGGGTTTTGGTAACACAGTTGCAGTTATCTGATTGATTATTGGTACTAGGCTGTTATCTTTTTAACAGATGAGCTTTATATATTGTATCCCTGATTTGTAACTCATCCTTAGTTTTGGGAGTTAGGCACTATAGGTAGTCTTTGGTTTACAACTACTCGCTTAGTGACTATTTGAAGTTACAATAGCCCTGAAAAATTGCCACTGTTATGATCGTCTCTCACACTTACAACAGCATCCCCTTGGTCACACAATCAAAATTTAGATGCTTGGCAACTGGCATGTATTTATGACAGTTGCAGTGTCCCAGGGTCATGTGATCCCCATCTTCTGACAAGCAAGTGCTTGATTGTGGTCATAAATCAATGACTACCTGTATATAAATTCAAATAAATGCATGAACTAGTGTGCCTGCTTTCGATTCCTCAGGGCATGTACATCTTTCCGGTCCCTAATACTGTTAGGCTGAGAAAACAAAAGACGAAAGGTGTTTTTTTTTCTGATTTGTAACTCTGCATAGAATTGTCTGATTGTCAAGGGAAACTTTAACAAGGTTCCAAATATGTGAAGAGGGGATGTACAGAATGGAATTATAACTTTAAATCTATCTAAGAATAGGGCAGAAGTATGGTCCAAAAGTGAGTAGGGTAGTCCTAGTCTGTTGGATGCAGGTACTTTCCATATCTTAAAATATCTTTTTCAAAAGGACTAGACAGGGAGAACCTATCTCACCCTTCCTTTCCATCTTAAGTGGCATAAACAGCACACTAGCATTAAAAACATTTGCCACACTTTACATTGTAAAGCATTTTTAATGTTCTAAGTGTGAACTACTGAACTTCTGGTAACCTAGTGTCTCTGGCCTGTCCCATTTTAGTAGATCAAGGGGAAATGCTTGCTCCTGAAGAAAGATTTGCCACAGTTCAGAACTGAGTATCATACTGTGAAGAGAATTTATTGCCAGGGTCAACAAGTCTGAAAATCAGGGAACGCCTCTCTCATATAGTGTTTGGTTTGGAGAGACTATTGATTAAAAAGAGATCTAAGTACTCAGAGTTTCCATCAAAGTTTGTAGACTATGGAATTAATTATATCTATTATTTTTATTTATTTTAATCCCATTTATATCCTGCCCTTCTCCAAAGACTCAGGGCGGCTTACAATTTAAGCACAAACCAATGTGCTTAGCAATATTCCATCTGTAAACAACAGAATGTTTATGCAATTTCACCCATAAGTAACATAAATAAAATAATGTAGTCATACGTATAAGGCTTGTGTGACTTTATCATACAGTATACACACTCATACATAAAGACCCATAGTCCTCTATTGTATTAGTACTCCCATTTACAAAAATAAATGTGAAGGGAGCTGTAATCCAAAACAACCCAGCACTAGGCTGGGTTGACAAATTAAGATACTAACTAAAACGTATTTTGAAAAATCAACATCTTCAAAGAGGGATGGGGGACGGTTCTTATTTCTCACAGTGTCCATCAAACATTATTTCAGCAGATGCTAGCTTAGCTGACTATACTGGGAATCTGAAAATAACATGTCAGAAGAAAGTAATTGCAAACTACTTTGGAACTTTATCTTTCGCAAAGAAAAATTATATTTAAAAAGTATTTAATGATTCATGAACAATGCTTTTCTGTGTATTATCACTGAAGGAGTGACCATGATGATGGCTTCAGATACACCAATCTCTCTCTCAGTAGAGAGAAACAAACATTTTTGCCTTGAAAATACCCCTGGCACGGACATGGCTTCCCTGCAGTACACTGTGTGTGTGAGTCAAAATATCACATCTGCTCATCGGGAACTGGGAAGTCGACTTCCGAGACAACAACCAAGGTTGCCAGATACAGACATACTTAGGTAAGAATTAAGTGAAATGTTGTAGAGTTGTCTGATATCTCAAGCACTTGTTTAATGCCAAAATCTAGGAATTCTGGGAGTTGTTGTCCTTACATATTAAAAGGGCTTCAGACTGGGAGAAAAAGTCAGAAACATATAGCTTGATCCTAAATCAGACTGAAAAGTTCACTATGGCTCCCAAAGATACAGGGACATATTTTGCTGCCCTTTTGAGTAGAGTACAAAAAGACTAATATAAAACCTAAAATAGTTGAAAAGCATAAAGAAATCAGGAGAACTCTATCAACAAAAAGTCCTGTGCCTATATGTATAGCATATCGACTGTAGGGGAAGGAGTGGCAGAATGTGGGGGTGGAATTAAAAGAGGGATCAACTTAGAATCTCTACATAACCACAAGTGAGCTAAGTCATCCTAAATCCATTAACTCCTAGCAGGTGCTAACTGTTAGTTAAGGATATTCATATGCTTAGGTGTCAGTAGCAATAAACCATTTTAATTTGGATGGACATAATCTTTTGCGCCTGACATTGACCCATCTAATAATCACCCTAGCCACTGTGTCCCTCACCCTTGGAAACCAAGATAAGTGTCCAGGCAATTCAATTGTTGTTAAATCAAGCAAAACATTTCTTTTTAACAGGTTACCAGTCTGGAGGTATTATGATATGGCTGATTCTTTTGCTCAAATGGAGCGAGGACTGAGATTTTTCTACAATAAGCTTCAAACACATAATCTTGGGGAGGGCATAATTGCTCTCAGTGAAGTGTCTACAATGGTACTTCGAAATTTGGTATGTGCAGCAAATCCAAGTATCATTCACAAAGTTCATTCCTCAACAATTTTTAATTCTAATATTCTGCAATAAATCATAGTTCAAAATATCATTCTTCAAATGCTTGGCAAACAAATCTTTTTCTAAGCCACTGGGTATTTCCTTGATTATGACAGTATTTAATAGCTATTGGTATACTTACTAGCTGTAATTGTTATAGATTCAACACCTTGCAAAGACTTAAATTATTACAGAAAGAAAAAGCAAGGAAGCAAGGAAGCAAGGAAGCAAGGAAGCAAGGAAGCAAGGAAGGAAGAAAGAAAGAGAGAGAGAGAGAGAGAGAGAAAGAAAGAAAGAAAGAAAGAAAGAAAGAAAGAAAGAAAGAAAGAAAGAAAGAAAGAAAGAAAGAAAGAAAGAAAGAAAGAAAGAAAGAAAGAAAGAATCCATTTAATATAGTAGGTGTGTGCTGTTTCTTTAGGTCAGAGAACCATACTCCTTGGGCTATACTTTCAGACTAAACTACACTGTTGAAACAACTATTTGGAGAAGACATGGATGTTATTATTAGATACTATCATAAATCTGACAAGCAGTTTCTGAGGCTCCTATTAACACACTATCTAGGCCCTGACCAGATTCACCCAGTGACATCCAAGATAGAAGCATACTGTATTACAGCATTGTTGAAAGTTATGATCTCATAAGCAGAAGTCCATCTAAGCATGCTCAGCTCCCTCAACTACAACCACCAAAGAGTTTATTCAAGTTTTGCCTACCAATCTATACACAATATCTCTTTTGTGCTCTTTCCTGGGTTTCTGCTTTGATGCCGAGGTACTAATTAGGAAACTGGAAAATCTCTCTTGGCTACATAATTTAGGTGCGCAGCTGGAGCTCTCTTTAATAAGCAATGGCTTACATAATAAGCAATTAGTCTTACTACCCATATAGCATAGTTCTTGACCTCTGCAACAAAGGTACAGTCTCATTGTTCTCTCTTCTCATTCCCTTGCAGGATCACATCTATTTACCTCTGCTCAGAAGAAAAAGGCTGCATGCACTGAGATTTAGCATGAACTACTTCCGTATGAAACCACTAAAACTTTCCATCACTCTGTCCCCTTATACAAGCATCAACTCACCAATTTTCCAAAGGTCCCTGCAAGAAGGGAAAGAAGAATTTTGGTTGAGCCACCATTCTGAATCCAGTGACTATTCGGTACAATTTGCTAATGTTGTCTCTTTTATTTGGCCCATTGCATTTAATGGTCATTTATGTCATAGGATTATTTGGCCACTTGATTTATTTTAAAGGAAAATGAAAGCCAAAATTTGTATAAAGAACAGGTGAGCGATTGGATCAATTTACTGTTTTGTCCTAAAAATTGTGCTACACTCCAGCTGATTTGGGCAGATTCTCCTTTTGCTGGGATTTGGGTGTTATGGCAAGAGGGAGGCATTTAACCCTACTCAGCTCCCTCTGTATTACCTTTTTTTCAAATTTGTTGTTATCTGCTTGCATGGACATAGGCAGGTTATGGCTTAATCAGGATGGAGGGATATGCAAGCACCCCAGTTCAGGTTGCAGGAACTTCTAATTCTTTTTTTTTTAGAGTTAGCAAATGTCAGAAGGAAAAAAATCACATTATAGGTAATCTTCAACTTATGACCATTTATTTAGTGACTGTTTGAACTTAAGATGGCAATGAAAAAAGGGACTTTTGATCAGTCCTTGCACTTATATTACAGCATCCCTCTACTCATGTGTTTGTGACTAGGTCTGTGATTAACCACTTTTTTTTTTTGCAAAATACTGGACTACCTTGGGGAAACCCTAAACATCTACAGCAGGGGTGTCAAACTGTCGGCCTGCGGGCCGGACACATAATCCAGAAGCCGCACCCACCCCATTGCCGGCAATGGCAAAACCATCCCGATACGTTGCGCAACATCACGTGACATCGCGAGTTTGACATGTGTGATCTACAGCTAGTCCTTGACTTACAACAGTTCATTTAGTAACCATTTGAAGTTACAACAACACTGAAAAAAGGACTTCTGACTGTTTTTCACATTTTACGACCATTGCAGAATTCCCCACGGTCATGTGATCAAAATCCAGACGCTTGGCGGTTGACTCGTACTGATGATGGTTGCCATGTCTTGGGGTCATGTGATCATTTTTTGCAACCGTCTGACAAGCAAAGTCAATGGGGAAGCCAGACCCACTTAACAACCTTGCTGCTAACTTAACAAGTGCAGCGATTCACTTAATAACTGTGGCAAGAATGGTTGTAAAATGGGTCAAAACTCAATTCACAACTCTCTCACTTACCAACAGAAATTTTGGGGCTCAATTGCGGTCTTAAGTTGAGGACTACCTGTATTGTGTTTCCTTCTCTGAGTGACTTTTTGTTTCTCCAGAATCTATGGGAAGTCAGTGTGTGTGTGTGTGTGAGAGAGAGAGAGAGAGAGAGAGAGAGAGAGACATTCATTGGGCAATACTCTTTTCCTGATCAATTAGAAAACAAGTGCTGATCGGACTGCAGTGACTTCAACATATTTTCAGCATTCTTGGGTTGCCTGAAAAGATAACCACAGTTATACTCCAAAGCGATTTATGAAAGATTAAGAAATGGAAACTTTGGCATGGAAATATTTTATACATCGCATACACAAAGCATCTTGTATGATGATCCAGAATGTTTTATGTTGGAGCAGTACAAAAATGCTGTTAAATAACTATATACCTATCATGCTATTTCCTTTCAGTGTACATTGTGTGCAGAAAAACAATAAGAAACAGTAAGCCAAAGAAACAATACGCCTGAGATAAGAAACAGGAAAAGAAAATTAAAATTTATATGGTGAACACTATTCACTATACCTTTTCTGTCTTGGCAAACCAGTTATGCTACCACATATTCATTCACCTTTCATCTATTGACTTTTCTTTGCTACGTTTTTTACCTCTGTTCACCCAATTCGCCCACTTGCAGATCGTACATAAATTCTATAAGTCTAACATTATATAATCAAAGCTGACCTTTTTAGTCCTCCAATTTAGCAGATGAATTGCATGCTGTTGGCTAATCAGTTTATAGGAATTAGTCTCCACTTCTGCTACAGCTTTCTTATGTCCTCCTTCCCTGTTACAGGTGCCACTCCTCACCAAATGGAAAGGGCAGTTTTCAGCCTGTCTGAATGTAACCAGTCAGGCTGCAGTACTCTGGTACCTGGGCCAGGTGAAGCTCCTGAAACAACAACTGGGAGCAAAGTATGTGGTTTTTGAAGGTAGTGAAGGCAACATATTTATGGAACAAGCGATCCCACCTCCTGCGGAACTCCGTGGGGATCAGTACATTCGTATTTTGGGCTCAATAGCAACAATGTTGGGAAATTCATCAATAATTACTGGCGCTACAAGGTTGGTTTCAGGAAACATTCTCACACTGTCTCTTGTCCTAAGGCAAGCCAATCTTTTATTTATTTATTAAATTTGTCACCCATCTCGCCGCAAAGTGACTCTTCAATGTCTTTAGAAAAGAAAGTGAAAGTTCTTGGAGACAGACAATACTTGTCAATGCTCTACATCTTTGGTTTAGAATTCTCTGCAATCACCTTCCCCAAATTAGATCTCTCTCTCCCATTTCCAAATATGTTGTCTGTCTGAGTATCATGGGAATTTGGGAAATGACCTCAAACACACACACTGCAGAGAGCGCTAATTTGGGGAAAGTGGCTGTCCTCAAAGATGTCTTTTTTTCTTCTTTCTTCTTCCTTTTTTAGGTTCGATATGGGATTAAGAACATTGGGTTCGTTTATTTTTCAGAAAAAAGTTTAAGAAAGAATTAAGGAAAGCGCTGACTAGCCCTGAAGCCCATCTACTTTTTATAATAATGCTTTCCCCCTATCAGTTACAAGTGGAAAGACTTATCATGCATATTTATTAAGGGACAATTTTCCCATTAATTTTCTGCAATGAAAAAGCAGTATATCATGGAATAAATGATCTTTCCAGCATTTTGGAAATGACAAAGAGTTCCATCTTATCCCCCAAAACATATAGTACAGTGATGCAGGACCTTTAGGGTACCAAGATGATGGCAAACATTGGAGCAGTAAATGATGAGATTCATAGTTTACATCCCATGTTAAAGGCACTGGGATGGAGAAAGCCCATTCCTTTGGAGGGGACATAGCATACAATCCAAGAGGGTGAAAGTGCACATAGGGATCAAGATGGGTTCAACAGTTGGGTTGTGATTCCTTTTACAGTGTATCCTTTTCTCTAATAGCCTACAATTGGAAAAGTAAGGGAACTCCTTTGCCAACCCCCCTCCCTCCAACGTGGACTCAATTTCTGAGTAACTTTTTCTGAATTTGTACAGTGTGACTTGAACATCCATAAATAAAAATTGATTCCCTCTGAAAAAGATCTCTATTTCAGCTGCGAAATGCAGAGTTGTTTTGGTTTTGCTTAGAAGCAAAGTAGACATGCTCATGGGACTCAAAGTTATAGTCCTATTTCAATATGCTGGATTTATTTTCCTAGGACACTTACACACAGCTGTATTTTTCCTTCTCAACCCCTTCACAGACAGATTGTCCTGTCCATCCTCACTATCACTATTTGCTAATTCTTAAGACAATATGTGTTCCTTCAGGCTGGCCAATAAAGGAAGGCAAAACAAGCACCCTACTTATCCCGACTTCACAATAAGTACATAAAGTATTGGCTACTGTGGGCAAAGACACTATAACATCATTTGGTAGTTCACCTCATTTTAAGCAGAAGAACGAAAGAATGCCGGTGTGTCATGACCCTTAGTCCCTTAGCACAATTGTGAGTTCCTGCCGATGGGAAATTTTGTGGAGATCTACCATCCCGTGCCAGAAACTAGATGATTTAGGCAGATTGCTTTGATCACAGTCTCAATAAGGATCCTTCCTTTGTTTTCTTACTCAAGAAGTTTTTACACTCTAAATTAAGCTCCTTCCTGGTCTAGGAAAGTGCTCTTCCACCAAAATTCTAGACCTGTGGTGGCGAACCTATGGCACGTGTGCCACAGGTGGCACGCAGAGCCCTCTGTGTGGGCACGCACACTGTTACCCCAGTCCTAGGCCTTCAGCTGGGTTTTATAAAACCATTTTGCTTTAGGCCTCTGTTGCTGTGTGCAAAAAAAAAGAAGGTTCAATCAATTTCAACTTCTCAAGGGGGAAAAAAAGATCTCGCAAAGTTGGAATTGATTAATTGAACTTTTTAGTCCCAGTCTGCCATTACCACAGCAGCTACGCCCATCCAATGGGCCACGCCCTCCTTTGACCAAGTTCGTTTTCTAGTGGGATTCTAGAGAGGAAACTTCAACTAGCTGCACTCCTCCTCTGTTTGTTGTATTCTAGTGAATACAGAAACGGTTGATTCCCCCAAAGCCATGTATGCAATCATCTATTCTGGCCTATCCTTTCGATTTAACAAGAAGTAATACATCAAAAGTAGAGTCTGTTTCCCTGTTCAAGGTTCATTTGACTTTTTGTGATTTTGATGCAGCATTTGAACTTTTTAGTCCCAGTCTGCCATTACCACAGCAGCGACGCCCACCCAATGGGCCACACCCACCCAATGGGCCACACCCACCTAGCATCCGACAATACATAAGTGGGTTTTGGGTTGCAGTTTGGGCACTCGGTCTCTAAAAGGTTCGCCATCACTGTTGTAGACCTCCCCAAATCCTGCATGAATATCTCTCAAACGTCTCCTAACTCCATGCATTTGCAAGCACCCTTTCTCTGCTCTGTCCCACATAAGCACGTGTTTTCATCTCATTTTTTCCCCCATTATTTTCTGTTAAAAGGAGTTTTCTACACATGCAAGTCAACGACCCCAGCATTAATTCTAATAACCTTAATGCTGTCATTTCACTGGGATAGTTCTGAACAATAGAAATGCCAGTTCGTGTTTTTGAGTTCAGCCTTTAATCTGAACTTTTTGAATAGCTGCTTTCCATGCTTTCTGAGTGATGTAATTCTTGTCTTTTTAATCCCCCAACTGTCTTAAAAGAGCTTCATATGAGTTTGAACTGCACATCGGAAAATATTTATTCCATGGCCCTCCTTTGACCAAGTTCGTTTTCTAGTGGGATTCTAGAGAGGAAACTTCAACTAGATGCACTCCTCCTCTGTTTGTTGTATTCTAGTGAATACAGGAACGGTTGATTCCCCCAAAGCCATGTATGCAATCATCTATTCTGGCCTATCCTTTCTGTTTAACAAGAAGTAATACATCAAAAGTAGAGTCTGTTTCCATGTTCAAGGTCCATTTGACTTTTTGTGATTTTGATGCAGCATTTGGTATTTCCAGTAAGCACTTACTGTGCACTTGAGTAACTTCGTGTTTACTGTATAATTATTTGTATTGCTTACAGATCCAGCCACCTGCCACTCTTTTTCCAAATGAATCCACGACAATCTGACTGGAGTTACGCTGGTTTGAAAGGGATTATTCCATCTGTGCTTCATTATAGTCTTCTTGGTTATAACTTTTTCATTCCAGAGGCAATAGGTAATATTATTATATGGTCTGTTTCTTTCAAAAGCTGTTTTAAAAGGCTACTACAGACATAAATGAAAAATCAGGCAATATTTATAAATTTATAAATATTTATAAACAGAAAGCTACAAATCCAGTGCCCCCTTTTCTATGTAATGTTCAGGGGGAAAAAAAATCCTTTCTGAAGCTCCACTATGTCACTGCCAGTCAATTTGTATACCTAGATGGATTACTGGTCTGACAATAAAAGGCAGCTTTTTACATACCTACTGGGAGACAAATGTACACAATCTGACATCAGTGTCCAATTTTGCCACCACACTGGAGTTATTTGATTTCAGTTATTAGGCATTAGTCTGCGTACTAGTAAAAACACTTGAAGGATATAAGTAAAAAATCCATATGCATTTAATCCTGGCTTCATTCATCTAACTGATGAAAACACAAGGCTTTTTGGTTTTGCAATTGATTCATAGCATGGATTACATTTGTATTCCAGAGCTCAAAGATATAGTATGTTTTCTGTGTGAAAGTGTCCCAGGTTTAATGCCTTCAGACTCCAAGTAGAGCTAAAATTGTTTTGATCTGAAAACTGAAGATGTAAAGCCAATCATCATAATAATGTGTTATGTTGACAAATCACCTGATTAAGAGGCAGTTTCCTTTGATAAGACATGAAACTTTGTTTCAGATATCTGATTATGAATGAAAATTCCCAGATACTTTTGGCTGTTCTTCATTAGCCATCAATTTGCACCATTTTGCTCAAGT
Organism: Vipera ursinii; assembly: GCF_947247035.1. Taxonomy (NCBI): domain Eukaryota; kingdom Metazoa; phylum Chordata; class Lepidosauria; order Squamata; family Viperidae; genus Vipera; species Vipera ursinii. The sequence goes on along the minus strand of NC_139512.1, from coordinate 111,131,613 downwards.
TATGCCAAAAAGCTTTCTGTACATCTGCAAAATCTAAAATAAAGCAATTGGGCATATCTAAAATGTCACCTCTTATCTTCTATACTTGTGGAGGACAAGAAACATGGTATTTTTCCAAATCCATGGATATGTCATCAACTTTATTTCTTTTAGTCTACTGACTTTCATTTTATGGCTTCAGGCAGCACTCAACATTTAGTCTTAAAATAATTGAACGCAAGCAGAAAAAAAGACAGACGCTTAAAAGCTGGGCAAAGAGACTGAAGCCCTTTCCTAAACTTAAAGAAGAAGGCAACCAGCCTCAGGAGCAATGAGGAATCTGTCACCGAATAAGCAAAGCTAGCTGTTAATGTCAAATGCATCCATCACAAGCCTGGGGAAAGGCATTCTGCTGAAAATGGAATTGAACAGGGCAGATTGTGTGCAAATACCGTAGTTGTATTGTAAAAAAAAAATGGCCTAAGCCATATCCATACAAATTTACCTAAAAGCCTGAGATGATTTCAGATTGCCTAGAATAAAAAATTGTTTCTGTAATTTCAAGATTCTCTCTGAACGTTGGAATAGACTGCTTTAAACTCTGTTCCCATAATCTCCAACAATCATGCTGTAATAGCATTGCCTTTTTAAATTAAGCTTCATTGAATAAAACACAAAAAACTAGATTGACATACTGTGTTATGCCTTAAGCCATGGTTTACAACCCAGAGGAAGTAAATTTGCACATCATAATAAGGACATATCCTATTTTGCTAGATGGCCCTGATCTGAATATGGGCCACCAAACATTTCTGGAGGGTGGAAATGATGTTGTTGTCTTCCAGTGGCTCTTGGCCAATGTAAATCCTCGTAGTCTTACATTTCCTGACCTAAGTGTGGAAAGCGGTGCTGTCTGACTTGTGCTAGTTCAAATGTTTCTGTCCAGTTTGCCTGATGCACTTTGCTTTCTTGTAGGCCATTCCCAGAATATGCATAATGTATTGCTTCGAGACATGCTATAACTTACTTGCAGATATAATTCGATTTTGCATAACAAAGTAATTTCCTTGTATTGTAAAAGGTGGCCTTATTTTTCATAAAAGCCAGGCCTACCTACAGAACCTGCTTCATCCCATTACATTGGCCTGTCCCACTCAGTCAGGCAGGGAAGGTATGTTGCAGACCCTCTCAATTAAAGAAGTGAGATGAGATGAGATGAGATGAGATGAGATGAGATGAGATGAGATGAGATGAGATGAGATGAGATAAGATAAGATAAGATAAGATAAGATAAGATAAGATAAGATAAGATAAGATAAGATGATAAGATAAGATAAGATAAGATAAGATAAGATAAGATAAGATAAGATAAGATAAGAGTAAAGGTAAAGGTAAAGGTAAAGGTAAAGGTTCCCCTGCACATGCGTGCTAGTCGTTTCCGACTCTAGGGGCCAGTGCTCATCTCTGTTTCAAAGCCGAAGAGCCAGCGCTTGTCCGAGGACGTCTCCATGGTCATGTGGCCGGCATGACTAGATGCCAAAGACGCACGGAACGCTGTTACCTACCCACCGTAAAGGTAAAGGTAAAGGTTCCCCCGCACACGCGTGCTAGTCGTTTTTGACTCTAGGGGCCGGTGCTCATCTCCGTTTCAAAGCCGAAGAGCCAGCGCTTGTCCGAGGACGTCTCCGTGGTCATGTGGCCGGCATGACTAGACGCCAAAGGCGCACAGAATGCTGTTACCTTCCCACCGTAGTGGTCCCTATTTTTCTACTTGTATTTTTTACTTGCTTTCGAACTGCTAGGTTGGCAGAAGAAGATAAGATAAGATAACCTTTATTGTCATTTTTTTTTACTGTGGGCACAACAGCACACATCAAAGATGAAATTTAGTTGCCCGCTCTCAAAGTGAAACACGTACATGCCACACACCTGACTGGTAGGACCTAGGAAGAGAGCCTTCCCTGTTGTTTACCCACACACACACACACACACACACACCAGGAATATTCTCCCCCAGAGGTGAGACAGGCCCCCAATTCTCCTGCTCTTCGCTTTTGCAGCCTCACTTGTGAAGCTGAAAGGAGCAGGCAGCTGTGGGTCTACTTGATACCCTGAGAGCCCTTCCTTCACCTTTTAAATTATTTTTTAACCAGGTTTAATTATTCTTGCCCCTTCTAAAAATATTTAAATTTAATTTAAATTTTTAATTCTAACATTTTAATTTTTATATGCCGTGTTTATATTTTATTATACACCACCCAGAGTCCCTCTTTGAGGGAGATGAGTGGTTCAGAAATATGGGGAATAAATAAACAACTCATTGTCTTGATATCAGAGATGTTGGGTTGATCAAGAGTTACAGACTCTCAATGTGTTGGGAGTCTCCCGATACTCCCATGTTACACCTTTGCTCCGCGAGCTGCATTGGCTGCCGGTTGCCCTCCGGGTGAAATTCAAGGTGCTGGTAATGACCTACAAAGCCCTACATGGCATGGGTCCGGATTACCTACGGCAGCACCTGCGGCCGGCGTCAACTTCCCTCCGTCCAGTGCGCTCCCACAGAGAGGGCCTCCTCAGGGTGCCTCCAATCAGAGAATGTCGACTGGTGGCCCCCAGGGGGAGGGCATTCTCTGTGGGCACGCCAGACCTATGGAACCGCTTGCCGGTTGAGCTCCGGATGGCCCCCGACCTCCGCTCCTTCCGGCGGGATCTAAAAACTTATTTATTTGAGCAATCCGGCCTGGTCTGATGGGTTTGGGGTTGGGTTTTTAATATGGTTTTAACTATTGTATAGATCAGGCATAAATTATTTAATTGTTTTTTAACTTTTGTACTTTGCTTTTTAATATTTATTGCCCTGTACACCACCCTGAGTCCTTCGGAAGAAGGGCGGTATAAAAATTAAATAAATAAATAAATAAATAAATAAATAAATAAATAAATAAATAAATAAATAAATAAATAAATAAATAAATGGTATTTTAATTCTAGTAGTTTAAAGTGAAAATAATTACTGTTGAGTTGGGTTGGTCTTTAAGTCATCCAGATGCAATAAACATGTGTTAGTAGGAATATAATGTTTAGCAAAAAAAAAAGAGAGAAAAGAAATAAAAGGCCCAGAAGTATGAAACATTTAAGGATCAGTCCTCTATTTCGACTCTTATAGCTTTGTCTGTTTTTTTATTACTATTGTTATATAAGAGGAATGCTGCCTGAAAAATGAATGTGAAGCATGTGTTTGACAGAGGGAGATGAAACATTTCCCTTCTTTTAACAGGAAATTATCTGGGTCATTTATCTGAAATTCAGCTATTTATATTAGTACTGTATTGTACTGTTCCAGCTGGAAATGTGTATCAGTTTAATTTTTCATAACCTAAACCAATCAGGCCAATTATATTGCTTTCTCTCTCAAGAGTCAGATAGTCAGAAATGTTATTTTCCACTACAATCATTATACTGTTTACAGTTTTCTGACATGCTTCAGAACACTTGCCCTGTTCAGATTTAATCAGTGGCAAAATGTATGAAGGGTCAGGCCTTTCTTGGTTTAGTTTCTTTGTTATTTGTTATCTTCAGTTGTTTCTTTTGGAAAAATGCTGGTTTTTAACAGCAATTCTGCTCCCCCCCCATCCCACACCACCTTTCCCTGGTTTCTGTATTAGCAGTTAAAGGATTGAGACTGTAAAAGCCCAGGAACTGGGCAGATCTGGGCTATGATATTGATTGTGTCATGTTTTAATACTGCCCTGGTTATCGAGAGAACAGAGAAGTGATGTTACAATGACTTGAATTATATTATCAGTTCACTCTAGAGGTTACCGTACTCATTTATTGAATCTAAAATTAAAGCTGAATATTAATGATTTATCTTACATTTCATATAGCCTGCTAATTTAGTTTTCTGTATGTTTTGTAAAGGTGGAACACTTCCAGGTGAATTTCTGATTGATGAAGAGCTGTATATTAGATGGCTCCAAATTGTCACTTTCCTTCCAGTCATGTCTTTCAGGATTCCACCATGGGTCTGTTGTGGTGATAGGGTAGGTAAACTTTTTTTGTTTTCTAATGATGTTGTTGTTAGCTGCGAAGTCGTGTCCAACCCATCGCGACCCTATGGATAACGTTCCTCCAGGCCTTCCTGTCCTCTACCATCTTCTGGAGTCCATTTAAGCTCACGCCTACTGCTTCAGTGACTCCATTCAGCCACCTCATTCTCTGTCGTCCCATTCTTCTATTGCCCTCAATCTTTCCCAGCATTAGGCTCTTCTCCAGTGAGTCCTTCCTTCTCATTAGGTGGCCAAAGTATTTGAGTTTTAGCTTCAGGATCTGGCCTTCTAAAGAGCAGTCAGGGTTGATCTCCTCTAGGACTGACCGGTTTGATCGCCTTGCAGTCCAAGGGACTCGCAGGAGTCTTCTCCAGCACCATAGTTCAAAGGCCTCGATTCTTTGGTGCTCAGCCTTGTTTATGGTCCAGCTTTCACTGCCATACATTGCAACTGGGAAGACCATAGCCTTGACTATATGCACTTTTGTTGACAGGGTGATGTCTCTGCTTTTTAGTGTGCTGTCTAGATTTGCCATGGCTTTCCTCCCCAGGAGCAAGCGTCTTTTAATTTCTTGGCTACAGTCCCCATCTGCAGTGATCTTGGAGCCCAGGAAAATAAAATCTGTCACTACCTCCATTTCTTCCCCATCTATTTGCCAGGAATTGAGAGGGCCGGATGCCATGATCTTGGTTTTCTTAATGTTTAGTTTCAACCCAGGTTTTGCACTCTCCTTCTTCACCCGCAGCAAGAGGCTCTTTAGTTCTTCTTCACTTTCTGCCATTATAGTGGTATCATCTGCTTTCTAATGATACTAAAATTAAAAAAAAACTTTTTTTCCAGGCTGGTTGTTTGCTACCTTTCAAGTTCCTCTGAAAAAAAATGTCCTTGTCCTTTTTTTAGTTGTTAAAACTTGAGATCTAATGCAGATAGATAGTAGCTTGCCATCCATTATTTCTCCTCTGATATGAATCCTAAATTATTTCAATGTAATTAGAATAAATGTATCTTGATGCTTTTGAAGACTTCTGAGAATACACAGACAGCCAAGTTTACAAAAATGGATCATCCAACAAATCAACCCAGAATTCTTCCTTGAGGTACAAATGACCAGGGTCAAATTATCCTAGTTTGGGCATATTATGCAAAGATCCATCTCTTTGGGAAGGCCCTAATGTTGGGCAAAATAGAAGGAAAGGGGAGGAGAGGAAAACCAGAGGCAAGGTGTATGGATTCAGTTACAGTAGCGATAAATGTATAATTGGAAGAACCGAAGAACCAGATTAGGGACAGATCATCATGGAGAAAATCTGTCCGTCTGATCCCTAAGTGTTGACAAAAACTTGATGACATAAATCACTCTCCCAGAATTCTTTACAAAATTGTTGAAACTTCCCACTGAACTATCAAGATTTGTCTCTCTCATGTACTCTGTTGGCCCCTACTGTTTTTATCTCTCCAATGTATTCTTTGGAAGGATTAATCATCTCCAAGCTTAAGATGGATACAGTAGAAATCCCTGAAGGCCCTCTCAAACAATCCATTTCATTTTCCTCTTTATTTCTATTTTCTATTTCACATTCTATTCTCTTGTGAGTCTGAGTGTTTATGCCTCTACAGAATGCCTCTTTTTGTCCTCAAATTCTAGTACATGTTCTTGTCATACTTTCCTTCTTAATATTGCAAACTTTTGCTTTTTTCTTTTCTCAATTTATTAACACTAATTTATGTTCTTAACTTTCCTCCTTCATCAGTGATAATAATATTTTACTGTGCTTCCAACCTATCATTTTAAGCCTCATGCTTTAATTCTAAATTTAGCTAAAATCTTGTTTGTGATCTCCACAATGCCATTCATAGGCTAGCCAATTCAAACTTGTTCCTCTCCTTCCTTCTCTTCTTCCTCCTTTACCTTCTTCCTTCTTTGTCCCTCTACCCAACCCTCAGTTCCTTTTGTATTACTTCTTTCCTTCAATTTAGCTATTACTAGCCTTCTCCTCATGCCTTTCCATGCGATTGCCAGCTTTGCAATCCAAATCATTAGCAGTAATTTTGCGGGACATTTGGAACTGCCCTCACTTTCCTCTTGTTGCCTTGGCCAGGACTCCCTTCAACTGGCCATGAAGAGGCACTAAAAAGGCAGCTAATTGGCACCTTTCCCCATTCCTTGTTCTTTCCTTCCTGTGGCTCTTTTCAAGGCAAGGAAAAAAACAGTTGTAAAAGGTCTTAACTGGAGATTGTATCAGAGGAATAGTAAGGCAGTTATGGAAAAAGAGGGAGGGCAGTAAGACAGGAGGCCAGCAAGGTGAGAATGGCCACCAATGTGGAAATCCCTACCCCACTACTCTACGGGAAATGCTGTAAAGTCCTGAGCTCTAATGGCGCAGTAGTTAAGTGCAATATTGCAGGCAAATTCTGCCCACAGTCTGGAGTTTGATCCTGATGGGACTCAAGGTTGACTCAGCCTTCCATCCTTCCAAGGTCAGTAAAACAACAACCCAGATTGTTGGGGACAATATGCAAATAATGCTGACATTGAAAACCACCCAGAGAGTGCTTTAAAACACTATGGGGCAGTATGTCAGTCTAAAATGCTATTGCTATTGTCGTCAAATTAGCCCAGATTTCCAGAAGCCTTACAACATTGCTGTCCTTTCAGAGGTACAATCTCTGCATATGGGCCTCCTTCCTCTTAGTCCTTTAGCATTTTCTTCTGTCGATTAGCTGTGCCTTGCTACCTCCCACATTTGGAATTCTTCCCCACTGTAGTTATTTCCAATCTTGCTCCTTTTGAAAAACTTCTGGAAGCCCTTCCATTCCCTTTCTTTCCCTTCCCTTCCCCTTCCCTTCCCCTTCCCTTCCCTTCCCTCTTCTCCTCTCCGCTCTGTTCCCCTTCCTTCCTTGCTTGCTTCCTTCCTTCCTTGCTTCCTTCCTTCTCCTTCCCTTCCCTCCCTCTTTCTCTGTTGGCTTTAACCTGTCTTTAGAACTCTAGGCTTTGAACCAGCTGACTTTAGACAAGTTGCTTTTCTGTCCTTTTCCTCTCTTGAAGTGTTTCATTAGATTATATTCCAGGAGGCATGTGCAATTGCTGCTTCCACTGGTAATGATGATAAAACCTGACCACATTCAGTTCAGGAGGAAATTTCCATCAGTGTCTAATTACGATGAGAAGCTGAATAAATTGATGAAATACCAAGAAGTCCATGTTTTCTGCCTAATTCTGTGTCTACTCGGTGAAGCATTTGCAAATAATGCTTATTGCATCTACTACTTTAAAACAACCTTTTCTTTATTTTGATTTGTATTTTTTTTAAAGAAAGCTGTTCTGTTGTCCTTCCTTTCTTTCAGGTGTTGAACCTCACCAGGTACTATATTCAGAGACACCAGAACTTTGTGGTTCCACTCATTGAGAAATACAGCAAGGAATGGCTATCTAGGGGGGATCCAATTTTTCGGCCCACCTGGTGGCTCAGCCCCACTGAGCCAGCTGCCTTTACCATTGATGACCAGTTTCTCATAGGCGAGGAGGTAAGACATGGATTCTTTTCTAGCATATTTTAGGTCAGCTCCAAAGGGCTGGCTGACACCATTTTACATGTGTATTAGAATACCTGAAAATGTCAGCTCCCTAAAGTCTTCTGGAAATCTCTCTCCAGTTAACAAAAAAACAAAACCAAAACCTGAGTGCATCACAGTATCACTTCTGAAAATATTTTAAAAGAATATTATATAGCACATCAGCAAAAAGTATTTATTAAACTGACATTGTCAAAACATAATCTACTCTTCCCGGCTTCCGGTTTGTGCACGCGGCACTTCTGGATGTGCAGGAACAGCCTGCTTCCTGCTGTCCATTTCTTTCTTTTTTGGAGGACCCTGAAAAGGGTCAAAAATCACCCTGGGGGGGCGATTACCGAGAGGAGGACATTCCTGTGATCACGGAAGGGCAGCAGCCCTCCGCTGGAATCCAGAGTCATCTCCTTTTGCCCAAAGAAGAAGAGACCAGCCATAACGATGGCCGATCATTAAGCTGCTCGCTGCCGAAAGCCAAAGCACTACCTAGCACTAAGAAGCAATCTGGAGGACCTGGGTGAGCTTTTAACATTCTTATTCCCTAACCATCTTCCTGTGGGACTTTCCTGAAAACCTCCTTCCCCATTTTTTGAGAAAACGGCGAATATCTACTCTGGGAACAAATCTTAAAGCCTCAAAGCTACAAAAGAACTTTAATTAATTCAGGAAAGAAATTAAGTAATTTCATCTGTATTTACTAAAAAGCTTCTATTTGTTGCTGGGAATCCACTACCCTATCTTTTCTCTAAGCTGTGAATTAAGGAAAAAATTTGGACTAATCCTACAAAATTTCTATATTAATTTGGAAAAAGAAAAGAAAAGAAAATCCCTACATTGCAAGTTATATGTTACTGATGACATCTTGTGGCGAAACCTGGTACAGCAAGTAAATTTCCTTTTTTTGTTGTTGTGAGAGCTCACTGAATAACAGAGCTGTCCTTGACACTAAGATAAGGGTGGGAACACCTGGCACTGAATAGATTTTCAGGAGGTGGAAAATCTATGACTATTATTAAAACAGCCTCCATGGAAGATTTAACTGCAAACAACAATGAAATGGATGAATACATCCCACCACTTGATTATAAACTGATATTGGACACGATTTTGGCAATGACAGAGCAAATTAAAGCCAAACTGCAAGAAAAATCTGACAACTTAAAGCCACCAAATCAAATTTTGATTTTAAATGAGGAAAAGAACCCAAAATCAAATAGAAGAAGTGGAAACTAATACTAAAATAGGAGATTTCAAAGAACAACAAAAGCAACCAACAGAAGACCTTAAAGTCCAAACTTTAATGGCAACTACAAAACTTGCAACCCAAAAAGCAGCAGCACCTGAATAAAACAACACCAAGAATGAAGACACTAAAGGCCTTCAAATACAATATATTGAGAATTCAATTAATCAAAGGACAATCATAATACCAGTTACTACTTTCTACCTAACCCAGATAGAATTGGAAGAACAAAAAGATTTGACTGATTTAATGACAATTATTTTATATCAACCGTCAAAAAGCAGTGGGAAGGCTGAACACTGAAGCGGGATCTTTGCTGTTCCACTGCACAGTGTTCCAAGAAACGGTGAGTAAAAAACAGGCTTTTTACGTACCATGTCTCTGATCCCATGGATAAATGCCATAGGATTGGAGAGCCAATTGGTAAATAGTCAAGTCATTCCCTTTGCCTACCTCTTCTCCCAATCCCAAAAAATGCCTTGTGCAAAGCCTGGAGAGACTGAAGAGATGATCAGATCTGTCAGTCTATCAAAACTGTTTCTTTGTATCCCATTTCCCTCCCAATTAAGAGGTTGATTGGTGGATGCTTTCTCATGAACTAGTGACATTTGATTGAAAATGAGCAAAACTAAGATGATAGAATCCACCCATCCCATTCCTTAATTTGCCTTGCCCACAGTAAAGAAGGATATAACCCTTTAATAGCATCCCTATATGGCAGGTTAGGGATCAGCACAAGAGAAGTGAATAATGTGGTTGCCCCATTTTGATCTAAATAGTGTTGAAGGCTATTCAGATTTGTTTCCAAAAATTGTCTTGGAGTGTGAGCATAGCACTTTGTCTGCTAGTCTTTAAAGCAGCCATGTCATTTCACTGATTTGCATGTCTACCCTCTGCAATTTCCTCATGATATGTGGAAAATCAAAACTGCTATAAGAAATTGCAAGCCAGTGCTATGTACACATTACTTAAAGTGCCTTTCTGAATCAAAGCCAAAGCATTGCACAGCTCTCCTGTTTATAATGTATATTTCTATGAGATAGTCTGGTCCACAATAATCCCAACCATTTCAAATATTGTTTGCCTACATGATTAAGATAATTGTGTGCTATGTGATATCATTAATTACGGTAGCATTAATAGGCATCTGGAAGAGATGAGAGAATAATTAATGCTTTAATTACTTTTTAGTTAAAGTTCAAATACAGCCAATATCTAATTAAATGTTAAAGCATTATTTGCTGATTATGACTCATCTAAAAAAATTAATTGCTGCTGTATCAAGGCAACAAGACATTGATCTTTAATATCTTTTGCTATAATACTGCTATACGGCAGGATCTCCAGTGTTGTCTTTATTCCTATTAAGAAAATTTTTATCATAGCATTACAATATCTATTGAATTTTTGCAGCCTAGATCCTGTATCTTCTTTATCATTTTGTATTTGATAAGCTTCTGAAGTGCTATGGTGTATAATGATACCTATTTAAATTTGCAGTGTTGATTTAAAAATCAGTGCCTCAGGGGAAACCTTTAAATAAATATTTTTGGTCTAATTCTTTAAAACATCTGGTTGTTACATATTAAAAATAAGCAGAGCAGGTTTTTTTTTATCTCCCTCTGGATTTCCTTCTTTGAAACTGCTACTTTATATAAAAGAGAAATTCCCATATTATATAGTCAAAATATATCATCACATAATAAAAACAACTAAATTACGATTAAAAGCCTTACATTTTTATTATATATAAAAATTGGAATTACAGATGCAGGATAAAAATGTCTCTTACTGCTTTAAAGTGTGTCTGGGCAACTTTGTGATGTGCCTCGAGCTGGTCTGATCAAATAATTGTGGACATGTTTCAAGTGAGGTTCCTATCTTCTTTGTTAAGACCAAGTGTATTTATACACATTTTGTGTCTCAGATACTATTAATGAGATTATCTTTGTTAAATTCAGGTTATTGTTGCCCCAGTAACAGAACAAGGACAATTCCAGAGGGATATCTACCTACCTAGAGAAGGTCAGAAATGGATGGATACCAACACTGCTCAGGTGTTTTATGGAGGAAGCTTCCTCAGGAATTATTCAGTGCCTCTTATGAATGTCCCTGTTTTTATTAAGATTTCCTAGACTCTAGTCCCAAACGTACTCTTTCACGAGACAACTGGACTTACTTTTTTCTCTTTGAAGACCTTTCACTTCTCATCCAAGAAGCTTCTTCAGCTCTGACCGGATGGCGGGGAATGGAAGGATTTACACTCCTTGCAGACAGCTGGTCTTTTGCATTCTTTTAGAGAGTCATTGAGGCCACCTGGAGGCTTATCTGTGTCATCAGGGTCACCTCAGTAGTGCAAATGGGTGTGGAACCTTCTTGGAACTGCTGAAAGGACTGTGTTGTAGACTGGAGATAGATGATGTTGTATTCCCCCCCCCCCCGCTCTGTTGAGAGAGGGCCATTCAGTTTTAACATAAATTGCCTCTCTTTCAACCAGTGGTCCTCTCTGTCCAAAACGCAGCACCTTTTTTTGAGCTCCGATGCATCACTTCCTCTGCCGCTGTGTGGGACTAAAAATAAAGTTCAATCAATCAATTACAACTTTGCGAGATTTTTTTTTCCCCGTGAGAAGTTGAAATTAATTGATTGAACTTTTTGTTTTTTGCACATGTTGGTGGACACCTAAAGCGAAAAGGTTTTATAAAACCCAGCTTAAAAAGCCACTTGCCCGGGGAAATTTTGATGCAGGTTGCTCATGGACAGGACTGAAGGCCTAGGACTGCGGTGATGGCACGTGTGCCCACAGAGAGAACTCTGCATGCTGCCACATGTGCCATAGGTTTGCCACCACGGGAATAGACAATACATTATTTGCATCAAGGATATGATGGAGGTATTAAATTACTCTGGTTAATAAAAAAATGCTGAGCTTTCCTTGTTTACCTGACCAACCTAGTTTCAAAATTAGTTGAACCAAAACTTATTTTAAACTCTGTGAATGAAAATACTTAAACCATTATCTGCCTTATCCATCCATGCATTTTACATTTCATTTGTCTCATTTATGCCCACTGCAACTGATCAGAGTCTCGGCAGTTTACAATAACTAAGAGCAAATAAACACAAGGCACTCGGAATTAAAAATATCCACAGCAAGACTCAAATAAACATTATAAGCCATTAAACTATAAGTGTAAAATAAGTCAAATAATCCTAGATGTTGGGTTATCAATCAGGATCGGCAGGTTCTTCTAGGTGGGTCGTATCCTTGGGAGGAGGTGCTTTCTTGCTGCCAAGAAAGAAAAGACTTTATAGCTAACAACCAGCATTTTGAATTGTAGCCAGAAGCTAATAGGAAGCTTCTGCAGAGCCCAGAGCATACATGTAATAGGCTCACGATGACAAGAGCAACTGGACTGCTGCCTTTTGGACTAAATAAAGCTTCGGAGTGTCTAGCAACATTGCTGGTTCCAAGGTGTCCCCTGGGTCATAGTGCAGATGGTGGTAAAATCTGCAGCTCCTCTCAGTTCCACCATTACTGTGAGCTCCACTTCTTGAAGCGGTGAAGCTTCAAGAAGCTTCGTCAGGTATCCTAGCTTTTACCTTTGTCATTATGCCAATAATGTTAACCTGCCTGACCTTTGTTTCCGCAACTCCACCGAACGGCAGAGATGAGTCCATTGCCTTATTTGTTGCCGTCACTGCCAGATGAGATAATTTAGTAATCAGATGTTTTCACTGTTGCTATGCCAATAACAACTAAATTCTTCCAGTTCTGTCCTAAGCTTTGCTTTCTGCAGCCAGCCAAATTCCTGGTATATAGATCTGGCTCCATCCAAGCCAATATTGTACAGCCTACCATTTAGTTCCAAGAGACCAGATCCAGGACCACTCCAAGCACACATTTGTATCTAAATCACCTTCTCTTACCAACCGCACCATTTCCAAAACAAATTCACAGAACAGACCCTTTAAAGCAGGGGTGTCAAACCGCTGGCCTGTGGGCCGGACGTGTCACAAAGAAACCGCGCCCACCCCATTGCTGGCAATGGGGAAAAAGTTCCGATACGTTGCGCGATGTCACGTGACATCGCGAGTTTGACATGTCTGCTTTAAAGCAAGTATAACCAAATAACATTTTAAAACACAGATACACACATAAATACATACACACACCTATCCAGCCTCCATTTGTAAAGTGAATTCTTGGATAATATATTATCACATGTGTATACCATGACCACAGAAAAACAAATGAAACATCATATTAAAACCAAAACACATATAATACAGAAAATTGGCTATTTCTGTAGCTGATAGCACATTAAAAGCATTTTAAATTAGAATTTAAAAAAAAAAATTAGACAGAAAAGGTAATTGGAAAGCTCCCCAAATTGTCCAGGATATTTGTTCTCCAGTTGGTTGACAGACGTTGGTAGTAAATAAATCACTGCAATAACCTAGGAAGTGTTCTCATTTTGTCCTCAGCACTGTCAGCCTTCCAGATAGATCATACTAGGAAACCCAAACAATATAGGACAATACTACTTTTATTGTAAAATCATAATAACAGAATTTTGCAAGATTGCACTTCCGCAGGAAGATGCTCCTGGCCGGTAGGAAACGTCTTTAGATCTCCTAAAGATTCTCTACAGTTTTAGACTTAGAACAGTTTCTAAGCCAGAAGAAACTTCCCTGGGAAAGGGGAAGCTTTGGAAATCAACCCTCTTATTCCCCTGAGTAGCTGGACACTCTCAGACTGCTTCTTGAAGAAGAAGTAATTGGGTGAGTCCCTGGCTGGGGCAGGGCAACCATGCAAGTTCAATGTGGAAGAACCGGCCATTTAAATGGAAAATAAAGGATGCCACAGGTTCTTAGACACTAATTTTTCTATATAATTATCTTTCTTGCCAAGAGAGGCTTCCTCTAGTTGCAACTTGTCATTTGCTTTTTGTGGAACTCTTGTCATTTCTGAAGCTCCATGACTTTAAAGATGGCGAGGAAGGGAACTGGAAATCACTGTGGAAACTACCTTTGAAAGTTAAGGATTTAAATTTTTGGAGGACTCTACACTGCTGTTTGATTTTGTGGGATCTCTGGGGACTCATCCTCCCTCAATGGCACAACAAACCTGCGACAGGGCATTTTGGCCTCTTCAAGAATCTGAATCTGGTCTCCTGTACTTTCTGGTGGCTCGTATTGCAACACGACATCCAGGCCTACGTCACACCTTGTGTACAGTGCCGGCGGACCAAGTCGGTGATGGGAGCCCCACCGTATCTCCTCTAGCCTTTGCTGATGCCCAATAGATCTTGGGGAGCAGTGTCCATGGACTTCTTGATGGACTTGCCCGCATCTTCTGGGTTCGTGACAGTGTTTGTTGTAGTGGACATGCTGACAAAATGGCACAGTTCATCCCTTGTCGTGGGTTGCCGACAGCCCGTGCCACAACTCGCATGTTCATTCAGCATATCTTCCAGCTGCATGGCCTATCGGATAGGGTCATTTCGGATAGGAGGGCTCAATTTATGGCCAGGTTCTGGAAAGTGCTACTGAAGGCCTTAGATGTGCAAATATATCTGTCATCAGCACATCATCCTGAAACAGATGGCGGAATTGAGAAAGCAATTGGAATCTTGGAACAATATCTGCACTGCTGTTGTAGTTCGTCTGCCAGCAGAGCTGGCACCTGAGTCGGATGAGGATGAGGAGGGGGTGCCTGGGTTGTCATTGGAGTTTTTAGAAGGCTCCGATGAGCAAGAAGACTCAGAACCAGGCGCAGAGCTGGAGCCTGAGCTGAGTGGGGAGGAGCAGCAGATGGGGCCTGTCCCATACGCACGTATCTGCCAGGAGGAGAGGAGACCAGAGCAACGGAGGTTTATGGGCCAGCTCTTAAGAGAAAGAAGGAGACATTAGCTAGCCCCTTCCTGGCTGGAACATAAATAGGAATGGTTCGGGAGTGGTTTGGGAGTGGTTGGCTGTTATTCATGTTACTGGAGATTTCAATCAGTTGGACTTCTTTGCCACGATTCCCTGCCAAGACCCAGGTTTTCCCCGGGCTATTTGTTTATGTTTGAAGTGCTAATTGACACTAGCAGGACATTCATAGACATTGAAAATGCTTCAGCCAGTGTGAGCTGAGACTGCTACGGCTTGATTAAGCCTTGAAAGACTTGCTAACAGGAGTTGTCCTGGGAACCTAGCTGGTTCCTGCCTTGTAAATAAAAGGGGCTTCTACTCATGAATAAACCATTAATCATTACTCACAAGGGCTGGGTCAGAACAGTTTGTCTGCTACCTTTTCCCTACTAACATGGAGTAGCTACGTACAGAGAAAGCCCAGCTCTTCCAACACGTGACATTGCTGTCAGTGCAAGTTGCTCAGCTTCAAGCTCACCTACTCCACAACCCTGTTGGAAATGCCCAGTGGCAGCGCCAGAAAAATTTGATGGCAATCATGCCAGGTTTCCAGTATTTGGGGAACAATTCCAGCTCTTCATCAGCCCAAGAGGAGAGAACTTCTCCACTGACCAGGATAAAGTGGGGTTTATGATCAGCCTTCTCTCAGGTGCTGAGGCCCACTGGGCCACACCCCTGTTTTTCCAGCCTAATCTATTGTTGGATGACTTCCTGGAGTTTTGTGACCACCTTCGGCTCATATATGAGGACCCCATCAAGACACAGACCGCTACTCGATGCCTAAAAGCCCTGAAGCAGGTCCAACACCCTTTATTGGAATACATTAGTGAGTTTCAGCTGCTTAGCCAAGATTCAGCCTGGAATGAAGCTGCCCTCATGGATGCTTTCCAGGATGGCTTGTCGGAAGATCTGTTGGATGGGCTGGTCCATGTCGATGTTCCCCCGAACCTCAATGCGTTGGTCCATCTCTGGTTTAAGGATCGACACTCAGCTGCAGTGGCGGAGGAGTCACTGTGCCTCCCTGGAGACCCAGGTGGCCCCAGTTGTGTACAAGAACCTGACTCTGTGGGAAGAACCTATGGAATTAGGTGCCACCAGGCCCCACCTATCAGTGGCGGAGAAGAATAGACGATGTTTGAGAGGGGTTGTGTTTATACTATGGGGAAGTATGAACTATAGTTTATACTATGGGGAAGCAACAATGGGTGTTGGCTGCTGGATCTGCCCCATTAAAGCAGAATAATCTGTCAGGAAATGCCCCAAGCCCGACCTAGGGGTCACTCTGGGTTGGGCCTCCATCAAAACAGAGCAAAGTCCATTGGACGCTTCTCTTGGACCCCCACAGCACTTGGGTGAAACCAAGCTTAATAGCAGTAACTGTGAGAGGGATCTTGGAGTCTTAGTGGATAATCAATTAAATATGCACCAATAGTGTGCTGGTGTCAAGTTTCCGACGGATGAGCCAAAAAGCCAATGCAATTCTAAGTTGCATTAACAGAGGGATTCAATGAACATCACATGATGTACTAATACCACTCTGTACAGTCTTGGTAAGACCACACCTAGAATACTGCAACTAATTTTGGTCTCCACATTATAAAAAAGATGTTGAGACTCTAGAAAAAGTGCAGAGAAGAGCAACAAAGATGATTAGGGGACTGGAGGCTAAAACCTATGAAGAATGGCTACAGGATCTGGGCATGGCTAATCTAGTGAAGAGAAGGACCAGGGGAGACATGATAGCAGTCTTCCAATATTTGAGGAGCTGTCACAGAGAAGAGGGGATCAGCCTGTTTTCCAAACCACCTGAAATCCAGACAAGGAATAATGGATGGAAGCTTATCAAGGAGAGATTTAACCTAGAGATAAGGAGAAATTTTCTGACAGTGAGAACAATCAACCAGTGGAAGTCTGCCTTCAGATCCTGTGGGAGTTTCATTACTGGAAGCTTTCAAGAAGAGACTGGACTGCCATCTGTCAGAAATGGTGTAGGGCAGGGATAGGCAACCTTGGCTCTTTTATGGCTTGTGTACTTCAACTCCCTGAACTCCTGAGCCAGACATGCTGAGGGGAAGGAAGAGGTTTTCATGCTGAGCCATGCTGGCTCAGGAATTCTGGGAGTTGAAGTCCACGAGTCATAAAAGAGCCAAGGTTGCCTACCCTTGGTGTATGGTCTCCTACTTGGGTGGGGGGTTGGACTAGATGTCCTACAAGGTTCCTTCCATCTCTGTTATTCTGATTCTGATTTCTGAAGTTTATAGTATGCACAGCAGAAACCTCCTTCATATGGAACATAATCCATACATTAAAAAAATTAATTAATAAATCAGCTCAGTGTGCATATGATTTCATTCAGTTAGTGTAACTATTTAACTGCAAAAAGTTTGCGTTGAGAGGTTTTGTGATTCCAACTAAGACATTATGGCTTTTTCAAGTTATCCTTTATCAAACTTTATTTCTTGCCATGATGCTGATCGGTTATGCAATTGAATGCTGGGTTGTAGTGACATCTAGTGGATAAGGACTTTTAAATCAGTACCCTTATTTAATTGCACTTTCTGGATAATTTCTTTTATTATTTTAGTCATATCTTGTAAACTGAAGATGTGCCAAATTTTCATTTCCACTGCAGATACTTATTTCCTATAAAGTGAAATCCAGAATAGGTATCCTGAAGACAAAACCTCAGCTGCTTAGACCATAGAAAGTATAGTAAGATAAGATAAGAGATAAGATAATCTTTATTGTCATTTTACTGTGGGCACAATGGCACACATCAAAAATGAAATTTAGTTGCCCGCTCTCAAAGTGAAACACATACATGACACACACCTAAAACATACTACATACAACATATGTATAGACCCACACCCCTACATATACATAACAATAAAATATTAAATACTGTCCATCTTGAATATATAATGGAAGGAGGAAGCTTGAGAGTTCACAAGGTTAATGCTGTATGGAATGAAACTATGGCTGAATCTGGATGTTCTGCTACGGATACCATGAAGCCTCCTCCCAGAAGGTAACAAGGAAAACAGGTTGTGAAGAGGATGAGTAGTGTCCCAGATAATTGTACGGAACCTGTTCAAACATAGCTTCTGTGCTACGTCCTGATGGAAGGGAGGGAACTGCCAATGATCTTTTCAGCCATCCTCACCACTCTCTGCACCACCTTCCTGTCTGAAGCAGTGATGCTTCCAAACCAGACTGTGATGTTGTATGACAGGATGCTCTTGATCGGTAAGGTTATACTGAAGTCCTACACATGAGATGAAGAATTTCTGTATTTGTTTGATTTCATAAGATAACATTATGGCTATAGTTTACTGAAATGAAACTTTTGAAGCTTTTTCCTTTTCAAATGAAAAATCCTCAGTAAAATCTAATCTGCTTCTTTTTCAACTGTGTTCTCAATTGAGATCATTACATATTCAACTAGGTATTTAACACAGATAACATTTTCAATTTTGTAAATGACCTCCATCAGATACAATTGTTACTTGTACAATGAGAAGAATGCAAACTACTAGAACAGGAGTCCCCAATCCCCGGGCCACGGCCTGTTTCAAACCGGCTTGTGCAAGCAATAGGCAAGCATACTTGCACAAAGCTCCAATCACGTGTGCAGAGGGCACTTGAGTGGAGAGCACTTGTGCCCAGACTTGAAGCTCCATTCAGTCGAATGCAGTTTTGTGTGTGAGCAGTCTCTGTTCAGACGAGTGGGGCTTCACACGCAAACACAAAAGCCCTCCATTCAAGCTCCCTCCGCTTGTGCGAGTGGAGCTTTATGCATAAGCAAAAGTGCCCACTGCTCACACAAGTGGAGCTTCACATGCAAATGCAAAGATTCACACACAAAGGTCCATTCACACGAGTGGATAGCACGCATGCTACTCGCACCAATGGAGCTGTGTGCACACATATGCACATGCCACTCACACACACACACTCCCCTTGCACCACACCAGGCTGTCAAGGAAAGGTTGGGGATCACTGTACTAGATAGACGATAGACAGACAGACAGACATCTAGAGCAGACACACATTGATGATATTCTGAAGCTATATATACTTTAAAGAAATGCTATTACAGTCATCAGTCTGGCAGAATCAATTCTGTTTTATGGTGTGAAGATACAGTTTTGCATCATTTTTCAATACTTCCACCAATTATTTTTGTTAATGAATTGGTAGGAAATATGATTCCACCTTTCTCCCTAAACTCCTTTCATTGCCACAATTGTTTCATCCACTACATCATTAAGGAACTCAGAAATGTGTAATTTGTATTTTGGACCATCTGCTGCTTCATCACCCCTAAAAAAGCTTGCATTGTTTTCTTAGAGAATACTTCACTTTGTAACATTTGCCTGAATAGAGTTTTCTCAGCAATGTTTTCAGCAGTTTTTGCTTTTTTAAAAAAAAAACTTGATCTCTATACTCATTCATACATATAAGCAGTTGCGCTGCAACATTTAATTACATACTATACTTTGCATGACTGCCTAATTTGTGGCAGAATGTCATATCAGATAATTATACAACGCCCCGTGTAAAGTAGTTTCCATCCCCACATATTTATTATGATCATCAATCAATATTACATGGGATGTAATTGGAGATTTATATACAAAACAACTCAATTTCTCTTTTTACTCTTGCTGAAATAAATTCTTTACCCACATTTTTGCAAATCAAATATGTTATGTAATTAGTAGATCAGAGGAATGCTGTGGATATAATTTACTTGGACTTCAGTAAGGCACTTGATAAAGTAGATCACAACCTATTACTTAATAAGATAGAAAAATGTGGGTTAGACATAATGACCACCAGATGGATTCGTAGCTGGCTGACCAGCCATACTCAGTCTGTGGTCCTCAATGGAACCGCATCTACATGGAGGGAAGTATGCAGTGGGGTGCCCCAGGACTCTGTTCTGGGCCCAGTGCTCTTCAACATCTTCATCAACAATTTGGACAAAGGGATAAATGGGGAATTCATCGAATTTGCAGACGACACCAAGCTGGCAGGAATAGCCAACAGTCCAGAAGACAGACTTAAGATACAGGAGGATCTGGACAGACTTGAACACTGGGCGCTATCTAACAAAATGAAATTCAATTGTGAAAAAAGTAAGGTTCTACATTTAGGCAGGAAAAACCAAATGTACAGGTATAGTATAGGGGGTACCTTGCTCAATAATAGTAACTGTGAGAGGGATCTTGGAGTCCTAGTGGACAATCACTTAAATATGATCCAGCAGTGTGCTGCAGCTGCCAAAAAAGCCAACACAGTACTAGGCTGTATTAACAGAGGAATAGAATCAAGATCACGTGAAGTATTAATACCACTTTACAATGCCTTGGTAAGGCCACACTTGGAATACTGCATCCAGTTTTGGTCACCACGATGTAAAAAAGATGTTAAGACTCTAAAAAGAGTACAGAGAAGAGCAACAAAGATGATTAGGGGACTGGAGACTAAAACATATAAGGAACGGTTGCTGGAATTGGGTATGTCTAGTTTACTGAAGAGAAGGACGAGGGGGGGGACATGATAGCAGTGTTCCAATATCTCAGGGGCTGCCACAAAGAAGAGGGACTCAAGCTATTCTCCAAAGCACCTGAAGGCAGGACAAGAAGCAACAGATGGAAACTAATCAAGGAGAGAAGCAACCTAGAACTAAGGAGAAACTTCCTGACAGTTAGAACAATTAACCAGTGGAACAACCTACCTCCAGAGGTGGTGAATGCTCTAACACTAGAAGTTTTTAAGAATAGACTGGACAGCCATTTGTCCCAAATGGTATAGGGTTTCCTGCCTGAGCAGGGGGTTCAACTAGATGACCTCCAAGGTACCTTCCAACTTTTTATTATTATTATTATTATTGTTGTTGTTGTTGTTGTTGTTGTTGTTGTTGTTTCTTGCAAACAGACTACATCTTGTTTCAATATTTTAAAACAGTGAACAATTGTCTTCTTTTTGCTCCATTTATATTCCATGTTAGGCATTTATGACCCATATTTATGCCAACAACTTAGAAGAGTCAGTACCTAAAATAAAGGCTGTTATCATGTTAGTATCCCCCTCAGTTTTTTGCTATAGTTGTTCAGAGTCCAGAGTCTAAAACCCAGAGACTGCACATCAGCTTGAAAGAGGGCAGAGACAGGGTTTGGTAAACGTCAAAGCCACTGCCCTGGACTAAACCCAGGGCATCCAAGAGTACATCAGCAAGAGGGCACCCAGTGATGGGATTCAAATATGTGAACAACCGGTTCTCTGTGTGGGTGCTACTTCCAGAAGTCCATTCTGAGCCTGGGCAACAAAAAATTAGCTGCTGGTTCTGCCGAAGTGGTGCGAACTGGCTGACTCCCACCACTGAGGGCACCCAAAGATGAGCTACTAAGAGAATGCCTGAGGCGGCAGCAGATATGGGAGGAAGGTCAGACAAAGGAAATGCCATGGCAAGACAAGACTCTGCATAGGATGACATAGTGATAGTGACATGATGATAGTGACATCATGTATTTATGGAGCAACAACTATACATTGGATTTATACTGAATTCCAAACTGAATTCTGACATTGACTCCGAAGTATCTAATGGATGACAAAATGAAAAAAAAATGCTTTTGCGAAACTATTTCTGGAGTGAGCAGAAACAAGGGATTCGTATCATCCCTGGTTTACCTTTCCCCTGAATTTTTCTCAAACTAATTTGTGTGTGGGAACTGAACTCTGTCAACTCCTGCTCAGTTCAGTAGAAGTCTGATGCTCCATTGTGCTTGCTAACAAAATGTTCGCCTAGAAGACTGGATAGTAAATTATGTGCAATACTGCACAGCTCTTCAGTTTATATGACATTATGTTTAGGCAAAAGTTAAACAACCCTATTCTCAAAATAAATAAAGCTTTTACTCTGAAGACTTGAGGGTGGATTTTTGCAAGAATCTTCGTGTACCTTCTATAAATATAAATGGCACATTTCCCAAATGCAAAAATGATTGTACTGACATGCAAACTAAGCAATAGTTGTAGCACTGCTTTCTCAAGCTCTGTCTGCAAGAAGACCAACTGGAACGTGTAGACTTTTCTTTTGATTGCTTTTGGCAAAAGACCTATTTGAGAATAAAGCAGATTTTTGTATGGTATATGCAGAACTCTGTTTGAAAAGAGGATACCAAGCCCACGGATGGTGTACCAGCTCAAAGATTTGTAATAGGAGGTAAAGGGGGACAGTTCCATAGGGCAGGCACCATGACAGAGTAGCCATGCTACCAGAATCTCATCAGATGACGTCGTTTGATAGAAGGGACTTGGACCATGCCCATCTTGCCAAATCATATGGAATGGCAGAAATAGCAACACAAGGGATACCACAGATAACCTGTCCTTGGGCTATATCCTGATCACTCTTCCTACCACTATAAGCCCCTCATGTGACAGACCTATGGTCATTGTAACAGAGGAGGGACATCATGTTTCCCGTCCTTTCCTGATAAGTTGGAAAATACATGGCAAGCCTGCCCATTGGTCTGCTTTTCTTACTCTTGCTGAAATGTCCAAGCAGCCTGCTTAAAAAAAGCAATGAATTCCGAGAACTGGTTTTAGCTAAGATGTCCTTTCCCCATACCCATGACCTACATCCAATCCGAATAATTGGTAAATATTTATATTTAGAAAACCCCAGGCTGTTTTAAGGTGAATCTTCCAGTCAATTATTGATCAGAATTTCCCAGGAAATGGTAGAAAAGTGCTGCATTTGATAGAAGACTGGTCTTAAAATTTGTCACTGAATGTTAGAATCAAAGGTTATTTAATTATTGAATGTATATCCCATTTTCTGCTGATGTAACATTTAAAGTCATAAGGTGTTAGCTAAATTAGAGGATGGTCCCCTGCAATAACTAGTTTCAGCTTCTCTTCCACAAGTCTCATTTTCAATGGAACTGCCTAAGTATGCATGCATACAAACAGAGACACACAGAGAGACCTAATTAGAATAATGAACCCTTCCTATTCTTCTCTTCCTCTTCCTCAAACATGGAAGATCAACTTCAGTTCCTATTCCTGCCTCATGTCATCTCACACTTAACTGCAAGGAGACTAAAAGCTCTTCTGCTGCCTAATAGAAACGTGATTTCTCCAATCTGTATGATGATCCACTGGCCTTCCACTCCAAGGCATCCTCTTGCCACAAACAGAAGATGCACAGATGCTTCAAGTTGTCTGAAAGGCTGTGTATTATACCATTTGGGAAGAGCATGGAAAATGTCTCATGAACAGCACCCAATTGGCTAGATGACATCCTTACTCAATGCAACTTACAATTTAAACACAAATGTTAGAATGAAAAAATAAAGACAATTAAAATGCCACTAAATCAAAATCCATTCAACTAAAAATAAAAGTTTGAAGACATGAAAGTTTGCCATTTCCTTACATACTGTCTTGCATTCGAGATAAGCAAGGTCTGCAAACAAAAGGAACTTGGAGTTCTGTAATATACTTTATTGCAGTTAAGGTATTATAACAAGATCTTAAAAGCCAGCCAAAGTTAAGGTCAACTCTCTGTTATACTTAACAAAATTAAGGCAGAATTGTTTTAGGTTTCTTTTTCCTTCTTTCTGATTTCTGAGGACTGTGTAATGGCTCTACATACTCTGACTTTGCATCACAAATATTACAAGAAAGGAAGGCATTCTGGGACCCTTATGGGAACAGACCTCTTTTGTGACCTAGACAAGCAACCTTCTGGCAGAAGTGGGATCTTTAAATTATTATTATTATTATTATTATTATTATTATTATTATTATTATTATTATTATTATTAATTTTATTTATATACCGCCCTTCTCCCGGAGGACTCAGGGCGGTGAACAGGGCAAATATATAAAAAATACAAAAATACAAAAGTTAAAAGGAATTAAACATATGCCCAACTAAAAACAGTGAATACAAATATTAGAATAACAATAAAAAAACCACCCATCCCCCATCAGGCCAGGCCAGCTTGTTCAAATAAGAATGTCTTTAGATCGCGACGGAAGGAGCGAAGGTCGGGCGCCATCCGGAGCTCAACTGGTAACCGATTCCATAGCTCCGGGGCGCCCACAGAGAAGGACCTCCCCCTGGGGGCCACCAATCGGCATTCTCTGATCGGTGGCACCCTGAGGAAGCCCTCTCTGTGGGAACGCACAGGGCGGAGGGAAGTTGATGCCGGCAGCAGGTGTTCCCTAAGGTACTCCGGACCCATGCCATGTAGGGCCTTAAACACCATTACCATTACCATTACCAATAACTTATTAATTATGCTTGAAAGTTCTAGTTAAGCATAACATTCATTTTTAGAATTTTCTATCTTACAAAGATAACACACATTTAAGATTCACTGTCCTGGATTAATTCTAAATTAATCTATTTCTATTCTGGAATTCTAAAGTAAAATTCTAGTATCTCTTTAAAATTGAATTTATGTTTTGCTACATTTGGAGCTTTTTAATCTTTTGGACAAATAATTCTACCCAGTGACAGCTTTTTAAAATGATAGCCAGTTTTTTTTCTCTTGAGATTTTAGTTGCCACTTGAATAATCTTTACTCAATTTTGGATTCGTGTAAGCAACTGTGACGCAGTAAGGTTTTGATTTGTGATATTCAGTGTTCCTATTCCCAATATTGAAAAACACATTGGGAAATTTGAAAAAGTTATTTCTTGTTTTTGAACGGATACTTTAGCAAAACATGTTTACACTTGCAGGTACAAAACTCCAGCTTGGTTTTTAAATCTTGGTCAACATCATGCTTTTCAGCTTTCAGGGTTCAAAATTGTTCCTTCTGTAAATGTGGAAGAGTCAAGCATGCTACACCAAGGATAAATTTGTCACCACCAGTCCAGTTTTGTTTGCACAAGAGCAAGGTCCATTGAACACTTCACAGCTGTCACAAAATGCTCTCTACAGCAGAAAAGGGGGGAGACTGCTGGCCACTCTGATGGAATCTGGAGTCAAGCTGTTTCAAGCTTAGACAAAAGGCTTTGCTTTTCACATCATAATATGCTGTAATGTGGACAGATTTAAAAATTGAAAATATTTTTTTAAGATATAAATGTTGGGACCTTAGAAAATCATCTTGGCTGCAATTTCAATGATGGATTAAGACTCACGATCCCTTACCATCTATAAAAGTGGCCTGAAGCCAATCTAACCAAACTGGGAGGGTTATGGCTATGGGTTATCTTACAAAATGACTATGGTATGGGTATGGTCATTTGGTTTTGGTAGGGAAGAATAAGGTTCAAACCCCTGTTTGTCCTCTTTTGAACTCAGCAAACACGCTACAGCACTTCCACTAACTACAGGGGTCAACAGATTGCCTGACTAAAATGGTTTGGGACGCTAGTAAGGCTTACATGAGAGGTGTGTTAATATATATGAATAATAAATACAGACGTAATTTGGAATTTAGGAGGAAAGATTTAGAGAATGAAATTAGGGAAAAAGAAAAGGCCTTAATTTTGAATCCATCGGATGTGAAGATTAAAGAGGTTATTAATTTATTAAGGGGACAGTTTGATAAGTTAATGGCTGATCAGGTGGCAACTAATCTACGGTTTGCTAGACATAATACTTTTTGTAATGCCAATAAACCAGGTAGATGGTTAGCTTATATGTTAAGGAAGAAGCAAAGGGCTTCTAATATAGATAAAATAGAACATAAGGGTAAAGTAGTGTATCAACAGAACCTTATTAAGGAAACTTTTGTTGATTTTTATTCTAAATTATATGCTAGAGATAAGATTAATGAAGCAGATATTGATGTATATTTGAGGCAAGGAAGATTATTAAATCTTGAAGGTCATGATTTGTTATTTGGCTGGCATGCATATTTATTGTATGATAAGAAGGTGGATAATGTGTTTAAGGTGCATATTTTAAGACATGCTCTGTTGCGAGTTTGGAAAAAGTATAGACACAAGTTAAACTATAAGATACCTTTATGGGCAATACCGAAGCATGCAATAGAAAACATAAATGTTGGGTTTAAACATGATGTGACTACATATAAGAAAATTTTAAGTTTGGAAAGTAATGTATGGCATTTGAAGCCGTATAACTTTTTACGAGGAGAAAAGATTGTTCAAACCTGGTTTCAGTATGGGCAACTACAGGCCAGGTGGAAAGAAGATCAGAAAATTGGTTTTTCAATGACTGATGAAAATTTGGTAAAGCAAATTAGAAATCAGGGTCAAGCACATATCAAACGGATATATCTTGCATTGATAGAAATTGATTCAGAGACAGAACTTGTTAAAGATTGCATGATAAAGTGGGCTCAGAATATTCAAGAAGTTATTACAATGGATACTTGGGAAAAGATTTGGGTGAGAAATGTAAAATTTACGCAAGCCCAAAATTTAAGAGAGAATTTTTATAAAATGTTTTATAGATGGCATTTAGATCCCAAAAAATTAGCAAGTATGTATCCGAACTACCAGCCTAAATGTTGGAGGTGTGGTGGTGAAGATGCAACGTATTTTCATATATGGTGGACCTGTAAAAAGGTTAAAGCTTTTTGGATCAAAATTTGGTGGAATATGCAGAAGATATTTAAGAGAAGGATAAAGTTTTCTCCGCAATTGTTCTTACTGGGTATTATTACTGATACTACTGTTGTGGACATTAAATTGATGTTGAATTTAATTACGGCAGCAGGACTTTTAGTAGGGCAATATTGGAAGAAGGAAGAACTGCCGACTATAGAAGAATGGACTTTAAAAGTTTCCAACCTGGCGGAAATGGCAAAGATTTTGGCGTATTTATTTATTTATTTATTTATTTATTTATTTATTTATTTATTTATTTTAATTCCATTTATATCCCGCCCTTCTCCGAAGACTCAGGGCGGCTTACAAGCTTAGCAGTAGCCTTCATTCTATGTATATGCCTGCTTATCAGGGCTTTCAACCCCCCCAAGTGGCATTATTACAAAGTCAGCTTAATTGCCCCCAACAATCTGGGTCCTCATTTTACCTACCTCGGAAGGATGGAAGGCTGAGTCAACCTTGAGCCTGGTGGGACTCAAACCTGCACTAATTGCAGGCAGCTGGTGTTACTTAAGGAGGCATTAGCCCACTGCTCCACCAAGGCTTTTGAAGGACCATTCGCAACAGAGATATATTGTGGAGTGGAAAAAATGGATTGATTATATCCAGAATAAATATGGGACTAAAAAGTTTCATTTAGCATTTGAATAAGTATTGATGTGATATTTATATTGCTTGTAGTCATTTTACAGGAGCTAAAGTGCGGTAGACTTAATAGCTTATTGTTGTTAGCATATGGTAGTTTATGATTGTTTTTACTTTTATACCTTGTATTTAGCTCTGGGAAGTCGGGGAGGGGGGAAGGGGAGGGGGGGAGGGTTGGGTTGGGTTGGGAAGGGGGTGGGTGGGTGGGGAGGGGTTGTTTTGTTAAAGATAAAATGTATTGAAAAACTTTTCAATTAAAAAAAACAGATTGCCTGACTACACAGTCATACATATTCAATAGGAGAAATACAGTGGAAGCAAGTTCCTGCTCTGTAGCTGGGATGCAGCACTAGGAAAAGAAAATCTAGTCCACAGCTAGATTTTCCCCCTCTCTCACTTTATGGGGAGGGGCCTGTCTGAGATGTTTTTTTAAGTTAGATTGTTTGCCTTAGTAGCAGTTCACCCTCCTATCCTTCAAGGCCATTCCCCATATCCCCTACATAAAGGTAAAGCTAAGAATCTAAAAAGCAATAAATGTAACTGTGAAGTTGAAGCTTCTAGGAGCTGCTCCTAGGTAGGAGTAGGCTGTGGGTAAGGTTTAGGAAAAGGAGTTATCCTGTTTGCTTCTTGAGTTGCTGAGCATTCCTTTACTGTTTGCCCCCAGTCCCCACTATCCCTGATGGACAGAGATTTGCTGTGCAAACCTGGGGTCACCATCAATTGCACCCCTGAAGGGCTCACACTAGACATCCCAGCAAAATAGGCACACCTCCTAGCCACACACCTCGCTACAGAAGAAAGTCAGCTGCATCCAGACCTCAGGGACTTGCCTCCCTCCCTGTGGGATGGGACTCCACCGAAGTGGGTTTAATGAAGGGAGCCACCCCAGTCAAAGTCTAAGTCAAAGCAAAGCCACATCCATGCATTCCCAATTTAAGATCCAAGCTGAGTCAGTCGTGCCCAGTGCTTTTTTTGTAAAAGAAAAAGGTGCCGGAACTCACACATGTCATACAACCCGCTTTGCCTACCCTACAAGGTTCCATCCAAAAAAGGTGCCGGAACTCCGTTCTGAGCGTTCTATGAGAAAAAAAGCCCTGGTCGTGCCAATCAGGGAATTAATACAAGAATTCTTAGAACAGGGAGTCCTCCGCAAGTGTAATACCCCTATTTTTCCAGTCCGAAAACCAAGACCCAACCCAGATGGCAAACCAATTCTCAGTTTCATGCAGGTTCATTAATAACCATGTAATACCAAGGACCCCAGTAGTGCCAAACCCAGTCACTATAGTCACAGACGTGCCAGCATCAGCCACCTATTTCAATATGGTGGACCTTTGCGCAGCCTTCTTTAGCATTCCATGCGACCTCACCTCCCAGTACCTGTTTGCTTTCACTTGGGAGGATCAGCAATATACCTGGACTCGCCTTCCCCAAGGCTATACAGAGTCCCCCACACTTTTCTCCTAGATCCTGAAAGCAGACCTCTCATCTATTCTCCTACCCTGAAAATCAACTCTAGTCCAGTATGTGGATGACTTGCTGCTGGCCTCAGAATCCAAAGAAGACTGCCAAATTGACACCCATCACATATGCCTGTCCCTATCTGAGAAGGGGCCTCATTAACAAAATTACAATAGGAAGTTAATTATTTGGGTTAAATCATCACCCAAAGGACTTGTACGTTAGCCCCAGTACAGGTTAAGATTATCCTAGGTATGAAAACTCACACACAAAGCAACAAGTCACAGCCCTCTTAGAGATCCTGGGTTTCTGTCACCCCTGGATCCCCTCATTTGGGAACTAGCAAAACTCCTAATTCAGATAACAGCCAAAGACATGACAGACCCCATCTCATGGACAAAGCCATTAGCTCAGACTTTCCAGAAAATTAAACAAAATTAGCTTCAGCCCCTGTACTAGTCTCCCAGACTACCACAAACCCATTTGTCCATGAAAACCAGGGGGGTGGGCTCAGTGTGTTGGTACAGAGGTTTGCCGCCCCCCCCCACTATGACCAGAGGCTTATTATTCGATCCAGCTAGATCCAATGGCCCTGGTGTTAGATCGTGAGTTCTGGACCGCATGGCCAAGATGGATGACTTAGGACAACAGGGTTCACATAGCACACTTGATTGATTCAGCACAGACTGGGAGAACAAAGGCAACTACCCTTTTATATACCTAGCCAGGTATACATTGCACCAATCCCAAGAGCCTTGGTGGAGCAGTGGGCTAATGCCTCCTTAGGTAACACCAGCTGCCTGCAATTAGTGCAGGTTCGAGTCCCACCAGGCTCAAGGTTGACTCAGCCTTCCATCCTTCCGAGGTAGGTAAAATGAGGACCCAGATTGTTGGGGGCAATTAAGCTGACTTTGTAATAATGCCGCTTGGGGTGTGTGTGAAAGCCCTAATAAGCAGGCATATACATAGAATGAAGGCTACTGCTAAGCTTGTAAGCCGCCCTGAGTCTTCGGAGAAGGGCGGGATATAAATGGAATTAAAATAAATAAAAAATAAAATAAAAAAATATCCGGATTTCCCGCCAGAGGATGCCCTGCCAATCCTGACAGGGCACCCTGCCATCTGGTGGTGATAGTGGCTTATCTGTGTGTGACATCCCCTCTGTACATAACACCTGGGGACAGTCCCCTACTTAAGAGCTGTAGCAGCCACCATAGAAATAGTTAAGCATTCAAGATATTTGATCCTAGGTCATCCCCTAGTCCTAAAATGACATTTTTGCCATTGCCATTCTCCTCAAGTCCCAAACTCAGGCTTTTCCCCCAGCAGCAGCTAGCCCGGTACGAGGCTGAATTATTCACCTCAGACCATTGAGTGATGCACTATGCTCAATCCCGCCACCTTACTACCCATGGAATAGTCCGATGAAACTTCACATGACTGCCTCCATCTGGTCCATGACGTGGAACTACCCCAGCCCGATTTGACTGCTGTACCTTTGCAAAACCCAGATGTAGTATTTTTTACAGATGGGTCGTCCTATATACATGAGAGGACACAAGTTTCAGGGGCTGCAGTCATTTCCTTCCATGAAACTTCTAGGTTTTCCCACTGCCTTCTTCCTACAGCGTCCAAACGGCTGAGCTTCTAGCTTTAACAAAAGCGTGCAAAGCAGCTGGGAACTGGTCTACTAACATATACACCAATTCTGGATATGTGTTTGGGGTTTGCCATGCAACAGGGGCTTTGTGGAAGCCATGAGAGTTCTTAACCTCAACAGGGCATCTAATCACCCAGCTGCTTTGGTCTCTGAGCTGCTGAAAGCTATCCAGCTACCCTCAGCCCTGGCAGTCATCATTGTAAAGCCCACAAGAAGGATGACTCCCCAGTCACAAAGGGGAATCAGCACGCAGATGCCACCGCAAAATGGGTCACCACCCAACCTGTGCCAGCATCAATCACCCTCCCAGCCTCAGGAGTCAACACAAAGATTTTTAGAGGAGTGGGAGGCAGAGACATGGATGGAGAAATTCAAGGCTAGCTTTAGAGATGGGATCTGGTGGGTCCCAGATGGCAGACTAATAGCCCCCGTAGCCTGTTACAACTGCTACGCCAAAACTGCATTCAAAGGTCCATATCGGGATTCAGGCAATGGTAGATGCCATCAGGCGAGTCATCCCAGGGGCATATAGTGAAGCCACCTGCATAGCCAATACTTGCCAAATATGCCAAGCCAACAATGTCTCTTCCAGAAAAGCCATATATGCAGGAGGAAGACCATGACCACAACACCGCTTCGAAAAATTACAATTAGATTATATCCAGCTTCCTCAGGCAAATGGCTACCAATATGTTTTAGTATGCAGGGACCAGCTCACCCACTGGGTAGAAGCTTTTCCCTGCCACCAGGCCCTTGAGACAGCACACCTACTGAAAGATATTGTGCCCAGGTTTGGAGTTCCAAGTGTCTTGGACATGGACTGAGGGACACACTTTATGTCACAGGTCATCACCCATATCCCTCAGGCCCTAGGGATCACACAACACCTTCACACACCCTGGCGGCGGGGGGAGGGAATAGAACACCAGAACAGGAGCTTAAGACTCTACTGGGCAAGCTCTGCCAAGAGACACACCTGTCATGGTCCAAGGCCCTTCTTATAGCACTATTCCACTTGAGAACAAGACCCCATCAAGGCTATACAATACTATCTGGTAGGTTGTTTCATTTTAATTATCTGTCTTATAGTACCCCTTTCTCCATGATTTTGCTGTGGAGTTTTGCTGACTGCAAGGAGGTGGAATGCCAAGAATTACTTGAAAAGCTAATTGTGCAAAATGGTAAAATTGCTCAGACACATTAGAATAATTCTCTTGGCTACAAAATTCATGATAATTGTACATTGGGAAGGATAAATTTAAGGTTGTATATTAACAAGGTCTCCTTTAGATGGAAGAAAGCCATTGTACTTGAATGGACTTCCAGTTGAGCAGGCTGTAAAAATAGCTGTCTGTTTTATTTCTCATTAAGTATGTTTTCTTCTTAAGCTGTTAAACTGAGGACTGTTCTTTTTAAAATCTTGCCATTGGTGTTCTAAAATATTAAGTGTCCCTTTTGATTTTTAATATCGAAACTATATTAGTTTTATTACTTCCCAATTATCTTCTTGGAAGTAATATTCAACCAATGCTTATAATGAAGTTATTTTAAGATTTCTTAGAATGTTTATAGTTACAGCATTGTGGAACTAATAACAAATTCAAATCCTGTATTTCAAAATATTTTCCTTCAGCTGTGATTATGGAAAACCATTAAACAACTGTTATTTCTCTGTCCAGTAGATGGCAATGCTGTCTATATATTAGCTAGCTCATTGTAGAATTTTTTTTTAAAAAAAAAGGAATGAAAATTTACCTCCCTGTCCAGAAATACTGCAAACTCTTTTTCATATAATTGTAAACTGCCTGCAGTGAACATATTTATCAATGTTCATCTGCATCACAACTAAAGACACAGGAAGTGTACATGACTTGATAATTATGTATTTGTTATTGGAAAACATTTTACATTTATATTCTGCTTTTTCTTCAAGAAGATAGTTTTGAGGGCTTCTAGATTGGATCTCCCATCAAGACAATCAACTCATTCAATGTTTCCTAATCCATCTTTCTCCAGTGAGGCGGACTGAAGATGTGATTTGTTGCCTCTGTTCAGCAGAGCTCAGCAGGTATGTTGTGCAACGAATTCCAGCAAATATCTAACCACTTCACCTCAAGAGCTCTAAATAAGGTCCAGTTCCGTAAAAGTTACTGTATATGATCTGTTTTTAGAGGAAGCTTTTGAGAATGACTTGCAGATTCATCTAATTCTTCCCCAATCCTGTACATCACACCCAAATATTTTATTTTCCAAATTTTCAGGGATCACTGTATGTTGCGTCTATTTATTCTCGCTTTTTTATGAAATGCTCCTTCATTAATGAGACTTTCAATGAAGTTACAAAGTAACAAGAAATAATTAAAGTACAGGAAGAGGTCTAGATGAAAAATATATATAAATCCAATACAAATGAGGCTCTGTGCCTCTAGCCTCTCCCACAAGACAGATGGTTCGAAATTCAAGTCCTTCCCAACAGACAGACAATCGTGATAACAAGAAAGGCTTCAAAACTGAATACAATTACTTAAATCCTTCAGCCACAGACATACTGAAGAATCAAGAGATCTAGATTTTTTTTTCTGAAAACAGAAAAAAGTTATGCATCTGTTTTGGTTAGGCCCTCTACTTATGTAAGTTATAGCTGTCAATAAGAGCAGCCAAGGGAGCAAAAAAGTTAACAAATAAATTCTGCAGATATGTTTACATATCCTAGGGGTGTCAAACTCAATTTCATTGAGGGCCGCATCAGCATTGCGGTTGCCCTCAGGGGGCCGGGTGGATATGGCCAGGGTGGGTGTGGCCTACTGGGTGGGCGTGGCCAGCTCTACATCGTTCGCATCAAGGGTGCCTATGGGGGCCTGGGCAGGAGTGGGACATATCTGAGGGTCTCTGGCAGAAGGAGGGTCTCTGGGCCAAGGTAGTGGGGGCCGTTCCCTCACTGTTTCCAGGATGGCTTTGCAGGCCACATGAAACCACTTCGCGGGCCGCATCCGGCCCCCGGGCCTTGTGTTTGACATGTCTGACATATCCACTGAATTGTTACTGCTGAAGTTTCAATTAGAGTTTTAAGGCCATTTGCACATAGGGCATTAAACATAACGCTGGACCCTGCTCATCAAGAAACAAGAAGAAAAGCTGTGACAGCAAGTAGGAAGGAGAATCCCACAGGTGTACAAGATTTTTTTTTTTCATAATCACTCAGTACTGAAAATGCTAGATAATTTCACACAATTCAAATGGAATTCAAAAGGGTGATTATTTGGATCCTTTTAATTCTGGGTTCAGATCAAGATTTCAGCACAGAAAGAATATTGATCATGCTTGTGGGTGACCTTTGGAGGACTCGAGATGGGATTGGAAGTGGGTGGGATTCCAGGGATTGGAAGTGGGCGGAACTGTTTTGCAGTAGTTCCCCTCCTTTCACTATGGCTACACCAATCTGTTGGTGGGGGGATAGAGGTCCAGGCCTAGGTCCCTTTACCCCATGTGACTTATAACTCGGGCCTCCTGCCACTCCTTTTTAACATTTACATGAAATCACTGTGTGAGGTTATCTAATGGCATGAGGTGCAGTATCATCAGTTTGCAAATAATACCCAATTATACAGCCCCATCACTGGTGGGGCAAATAATGCGGTTTCACTGCTGACTCATTGCCTGGAAGTTGTGAGGATCTGGATAGGCAGGAATTGGATTCAACTCAATCCTAGCAAGCCAGTAGCTTTAGGTTTGTGACCCTGAAGGGTCTGGTGATGTGTTAATTTGACTCTCAATGAAGTAACATTTTCCCAAACAGAGTGGGTGCACAGTTCGAGAGCCTACACCACAGGTCTGCAACCCACGGCTCCGGAGCCGCATGTGGCTCTTTCAGCCATCTACTACGGCTCCCAGTCCTCTGCCATGTGCAGTCCAAAAAAAAAGTGGGACTAAAAAAGTTCAACCAATCAATTCAAATATGCAGGGCAGGTGCATATCTCGTCTTGGCTCCACTCTTCAGTCAAACCCTGTTCTGCACATGCGTGCATGTACACGCATGCACACACATTTTTTGCGGCTCCCAGTTTTTCCTTTTGTGAGGGAAATGGTTCCGAGTGGCTCTTTCACTGTTTCAGGTTGCTGACCCCTGGCCTACACTATACCACTACTGCATGAGCTACATTGATTTTCAGGTTTTTTTTCTGGGTATAAAGATGCTGGTGCTTTTAAAGTTCTATATGAACCAAGGACTAAATATAAAATTTCACAAGATGCAAAGGAAAGAGATGGATAAGGACTACCTGACTTCAAACTGTATTTTGCAACCTACTGTCTAGTTTGTGGATGCTACTGAAAAATAAGAGAATAAGAGAAGAGAACTAGAAGCACACAATGTGAAGTTTAGGTGGCATGCTTCCTTACAGTATGGTACAGTTAAAGTTAATATAGATTTTAAGAAAACATTATGTTAGAAGTACTATGTTAAGAATATGGAATAGGTATAAACTCAGGTTATGCCCCAAAATGCTTTTTTGTTTTGTTTCAGCACAAGAAGCATTTTATAGAAAAGATACAGAAGATATATAGAGAAATTGTTAATATAACAAGATTTGTTACTACAGGAACATGGATAATTTAAAATGAAATCAGGATAACAAATGACTGAAGAGGGATTTAGTTTTCAATGTTTTTCATATGCACAGTTAAGAGAAAGATTTAACATAGAAAGATAAGTGGAAATGAACAATGCAAGATGGAATTTAACATTGTGTGATGTACAAATGAAGAACATCTGATTGCTAAAATGTATAAACTTTTTGGGGGGGTTGAAACTGAAAAAGAGTATGTTAAAGAACGTGATAAAATGGACTAAGAATTTTGGTTATAATATACAGATGGATCAATGGAAAAAATGTGGTTAAAACGACTGAAATTCACATTGTGTTATAATTTAAGAGAGAGCTTTTATAAAATGTTATTTATTTGATTTCGATAGGCACTCATACATGTATGGCATGTTCATAAAACATGAACACAATTAAAAACAAAAAATTGAAACAGTACAAAATAAACATATATGGCACCAAGTAAAACTGTTTCTATGGATGTTAATACAGCCAGAAAATAGGACCCTTAACATATTTGGGGCTCCAGGCCCAGGCACAAAACTATGTCTTCACAGCGAATTGGATGGGTAAAAATGACTAGGAGAAGATGCTTCCTAAATGGATATGGTGTCTTGGAATCTTCCAAAATGTTAAAGAAGAAAAGGGAGAGAACCTAGCAGATGTAATGAATGAACCTTTATTGTCAAAGTACAACCATGTATACATTGAGATTAGCTGAGCCTCCCTTCGTGCTCCCACCCCCCAACTCACAGTGACAACAAACCCTCCATCTTATTACACCATGTGAACTAATTGCACCACACACCGGCCTCGCAAGTCAATTCTGCATAAAGTTTATAAAAATTATTTCCCGTTCAAAAGCCTAACAGCCCATGGATAAAAACTGTTTTTCAGCCTGTTGGTGCGGCTGGCTATACTCCTATATCTCCTACCGGATGGTAGGAGAGTAAAGAAATACCGTCCAGGGTGTGAGTCATCCCTGAGAATTTTCCTCACTCTTCCAAGGCAACGAGCCCTGGCGATGTCATCCAGTGGTGTCAGGGGACAGCCCACAATGTCTTGTGCTGTACTCACCACCCTCTGTAATACTGTAATGGCGGGAATATTAGCAGAAGCATTGGAGGAAAGCAAGGAAAAGATAATTAATGATATAGATGAGATATTTAGAATATACACTAGATATGCAACAAGAAATACTCTGGGGAGAGAGGCGCATATAAGATTTACTAAAAAAGCATTAAGGGTAGATATACTACAGAAGCTGAGAAATGTTAAAATAAAATATAAAGGAAGAGGAATTGTGATGTTAAAACAGATCCCAAGAAAAGTGAGAGACCTGAGAAAGGAGTATCAATTTCTGACAAAATGCTTAATTAAAAAGGGATAAATTTTAGATGGTTAATACCAGAAGGAATAATGATAAATTGGCAAGAACAGAGACATAGACTGGACACAATAGAGAAAGCAGAACTTTTCTATGATGAATACTTTGGGTAGCAAGAAGAAGAAAGGCTGAGAGGGGAAAGAGTAATCAGACAGCAAGGAGACGAGAGAGAGAAGCAACGCAGTAAGTATAGCATAGAACAGGAGGAAAGGGTGTTGAGAGAAGGGACAAGAGCAAAAGAGGCAAAAGAGCAAAGAGAGATGAGAATAACGAGAGCAACTAAAACTTCAAATAAATAATCATGGAAGAAGAAATAAAAGCAATTTCGATAAACGTAAATGGACTGAATTCGGCTATAAAAAGAAAAAGAACACTAAATAAATTGGGGAAATTAAAAATGGATATAATTTGTTTACAAGAAGTTCATATTAAGAAACAACATAAAAATCTACTAGAATATCCAAAATTGGGAGAATTATATACCTCACTTGCAGATCAGAGTAAAAGAGGTGTGGTATTATATATTCAAAAAACAATACAAACTACATTGTTATATACAGATGAAGAAGGGCGAATTCTAATGGTGGAAGTAATTATGAATTGTAAAAAAACTTTATAGGTAGCGATTTACGCCCCAAATGAAAACCAAGAAAATTTCTATTCAAAATTACACCAGAAAATAATAGAATTGGAATTCAAAAGCATATGTATGATTGGAGATTTCAATGCTATTGTAAAGGCCGGTCTGGATTATAATACGACAAAAAAAATAAGACCCTAAGGAGAACACTTCCAAAATCTTTTCATAATATGGTGGACGAATTAAATATACTAGATGTTTGGAGAGAAAAATATCCGGAAAAGAAGCAATATGCATTCTATTCTAACAGACACCTGTCCTGGTCGAGAATAGATATGATATGGACATCAATAGACTTATTTACAAGTACACAAAATATAAACATAGAAACAAGCACATGGGCGGACCACAACCCAGTCACAATTACATGGAAAGGACAAAAAAAAAAAAGAACAAGATGGACATTAAATCAAACTGTATTGAATGAAAAAGACTTCCAGCAATATATGGAAAAAGAAATGACTTTCTTCTTTAAGGAAAACAAAAGAAAAGATACCTCAATTCAAAATGTCTGGAATACGGCGAAAGCATACATGAGAGGACTTGTTATATCTTATATGGGGGAAAAGAATAAACAGAAAAGACAAATTAGGGAAAAATTGGAGGAAGAATATAAGACTCTTGAGAAAGAATTACAGAAAGATACACAAAACAAAAAGATAAAAAAATTAATGGAGTTAAACAAGCATAAAATGAACTTAATAGAAAATGAAGAGGTGGCAAGGAAAATAAAGGCAGCTAAACAAACCTTTTTTCAACATGCAAACAAACCAGGGAGATGGTTGACATATACAATTAAAAAGGAGAAAGAGAAGAGATGGATTAAACAACTGGAAGATGCCGAGGGGACTTTATAACACCGGAATGAAGAAAAGAAAAAAATAGCTTGGGAATATTATGAGAATTTATATAAGCAACAAGTAGTTTCAGATGATAGGATAAAACAATTCTTGGAAAAAACAGAGATACCTAAAGTACCAGAGAAATTTAAAAAGCTACTAGAAGAGAAAATAACAATGATGGAATTAACAGAAGCAATTAAAAAACAAAAGAATGGCAAAACACCAGGACCACAAAACATAAGGCCACACCTGGAATATTGCATCCAGTTTTGGTCACCACGATGTAAAAAAGATGTCGAGACTCTAGAAAGGGTACAGAGAAGAGCAACAAAGATGATTGGGGGACTGGAGGCTAAAACATATAGGGAACGGTTGCTGGAATTTGGTATGTGTAGTTTAACGAAGAGAAGGGTGAGGGGTGACATGATAGCAGTGTTCCAATATCTCAGGGGCTGCCACAAAGAAGAGGGAGTCAAGCTATTCTCCAAAGCACCTGAAAGCAAGACAAGAAGCAATGGATGGAAACTAGTCAAGGAGAGAAGCAACCTAGAACTAAGGAGAAACTTCCTGACAGTTAGAACAATTAATTAGTGGAACAACCTGCCTCCAGAAGTGGTGAATGCTCCAACACTGGAAGTATTTAAGAAGAGACTGGACAGCCATTTGACTGAAATGGTATAGGGTTTCCTGCCTGAGCAGCGGGTTGGACTAGATGACCTCCAAGGTCCCTTCCAACTTCTTCTTCTTCTTCTTCTTCTTCTTCTTCTTCTTATTATTATTATTATTATTATTATTATTATTATTATTATTATTATTATTACCAGATGGGCTACCAGCAGAACTATATAGAACATTGCAGGAACTGCTGGAACTCTATAATGAACTCCTCTCTGAAGCTAAGATACCAGATTCGTGGTCGGAAGCACTTATTACCCTGATACCAAAGGAAGAACAGAAATACAGAAAATAAAGAACTATAGACCGATTTCCTTGCTGAATGTGGACTATAAAATATTCGCATCATGGCCGAAAGATTTAAAAAGTTCCTAAACGAATTTATACATATGGATCAAAACGGGTTCCTGCCCAAAAGACAGATTAGAGACAATATGCGAATTATATTAAACATATTAGAATATTATGAAACACATCCCGAAAAACAGATGGCATTGATGTTTATGGATGCGCAGAAAGCATTTGACAATGTGAATTGGCAATTCATGATAAAACAACTACAGATTATGGATTTTGGGGAGAAATTTATAAATGTAATTAAAGCAATTTACAATAAGCAAATAGCCAAAATAATGATAAATGGAGATATGACTGAAAAGATTAACATTATGAAGGGAACAAGGCAGGGATGCCCTTTATCCCCATTATTGTTTGTATTGACACTAGAGATACTAACTAGAACTATAACACAGAATAAGGATATAAAAGGTATGAAAGTTAAGAGAGAAGAATATAAGCTACAAGCTTTCGCAGATGATTTAGTATTTATCTTGGAGGAGCCACAAGAGACAGGACCTGTATTAATAGAACAAATAGAAAAATATGGTGAGGTAGCAGGTTTGAAGATTAATAAAGATAAAATAAAAATGTTAGTGAAAAATATTACTGAAAAACAAAAAAAAAGAATTGATGGGAAAGTTAAGAGATACAGATTGTAAAGAAGGTAAAATATCTGGGGATTCACCTGACAGCAAGATGTACAACAATTAAAGAAGATAACTATTACAAATTGAAAAGACAAATCGAAGTAGATTTGGATAAATGGAAAAAGGTACAACTATCATTAATGGGCAGGATTGCAATAATCAAAATGAATATATTACCACAATTGTTGGTTTTGTTTTCAACAATACCAATAAGATTGGAAAAGAAATATTTTGAGGGGCTAAATAAAATAATTTTGAAATATATTTGGCAGGGTAAAAAGGCAAGGATTAATTTAAAAATGTTACAGGATGCAAGACTCAGAGGTGGGTTTAGTTTACCTAATTGGGAATTATATTACCAGGCTGCAGTAATGTCATGGATGAGAGAATGGATTTTACTGAGGAATACTAGATTATTGACATTAGAGGGACATGATTTACAGTTGGGATGGCATTTGTTCATATGGTATGGGAAAAATAGAACACGCAGCTATTTCCAGAGACATTATATCAGGAATTCTTTATTGATAGTTTGGGAGAAAATAAAGAGGAAACATTACTTGAGGATTCCAGATTGGCTCTCAACAATGGAAGCATTAATACACTCCAATATGTTTAACATGGGAAACATTATAAGATATAAAGACCTACTAACAGATACGGGGAAGCTGAAAACCAAACAACAATTAGACGAACAAGGAATAAAGATGGATTGGTACATGAGAACGCAAATACAATCTAGATATGAAAAAGATGCTAAAATAGATGGTTTTAATTTGGGGAGAACAGAGTTAGATGAAATACTTACGGGAACTGAAGAAAAATGGATTAAAAATGTATAGCTACTTATTATATAGGGAATTAGAGGAGGAGCAAGTTAAGGAGTCAATGATAAAATGGTCAAGAAATTTTGGATATACGATTGAATTAGACACATGGCAGCAATTGTGGGAAAGAAACTATAAACTGACAATGGCGACAGCGTATAAAGAAAATACGTACAAGATGTTCTACAGATGGCATATGTCTCTAGAAAAACTAGCTAAAATGTTTAAGGACAGATCTATGAAATGTTGGAAATGCCATCAAATACCAGGCTCTTTCTATCATATGTGGTGGACGTGTGCAGAAGCTAAAACCTATTGGAACATAATCAAATCATGGATAGAAAAGATGATACAACAACATATAGAATTAAGACCAGAAATATTCCTGTTGGGTATTTTACCAGAGAAATATAGCAAAGAGAACACATATTTGATTATCCATATAACCATTGCAGCTAGGATTGTGTTTGCACAAAACTGGAAGGCACTGAAAGCTCCTCCAGAAGAAGAGGTGATCAGGAAAATAATGGAATGTGCAAAAATGAATAGATTAACAATGATAATTAAAGATAAGACAGAGTCAGAGTATTATGAAATTTGGGGAAAATTTTATGAGTGGGTGAAAAAGAGAATATGCTTAAAAGGCAGCAAACGCTAATTTAGATGGAAGAAAAATGAGGAGATAGATATTATCATACCTAATATAGACATTGAAAATCCAAGGAGAGGAGCTGCTCGGACATCACCCCTGAATTGTATCGGAAGAGGAATGGGAGGGAAGAAAGGAGAGGAGAGAGGGAAGAGAGTAGAGGAAGGGGAAGGCAGTAGGAAGGTTGGAGGAAAAGAGGAGGAGAAGTGGGGAGAAACGGGAGGGGAGTGGTGAGGGAAAGAGGAGATGAGAGGAAGAAGAGGGAAGTAGGAAAGAAAGGAGAAAGGGAGAAAAAAAGTAGAGAAGAGGGAAGAGAGAGAAGGAGGGTGGATACAGTGAAAGGGGAAATGGACGAGCAGCACTCAAACGTACGTGTATGTATTTATGTATGGCGATATATTTGTTGACTTTTTTGTGGAAGAAATGGGAAAATAAAATTGAATATTAAAAATAAATAAATAAATGGATATGGTGAAAATGGGAAAAAAACAAAATGGGGACTTCTGGATTTGCTGATTTAAAAGGGTTGAACTATGTAATGTAATCTCAGAAGAGATACATTTGCTTGTAACTCTGTAAAGAAGATCTAACTACTTCCTTAATCTTTTTCTTTTTTCATTATCTGTATTGTTTTCGGACTTTTATCTTTTTTCTTAAGTTTGTTTTCACATTTGTTTTCACACTTATCTTTTACTTGTGTAAAAATCTTCAATTAAATTATATGTTTAGAAACTATGGTACAGGGCCAGTTTACCTCTGGGTCTGCCTCTCCCTGATGGTATCTGTCCATTGCATTAGGTCAGAGAGAGTGGGACCTAGGAAGCTTTCATTTCCCATAGTTGTTCCTGCTCTGTGGAACATTCTCCTCTTGAGAGCCGGCAAGCTCCCACTCTCTAAGCTTTCCAGAAAGTCATTAAAAGATGGTTTCCCCCCACACCAGGAACTGTGATAGCATTCTTACAATCAAACTTACTGTTTAGTGGGATGGATACTGTTAATCACATGTTGGGTTTTTCTTGTTTCTTGAATTGTTTTCTTGTTGCATTTTTATTACTGCTATGAGCTGCCCAGAGTAGGGGTTCACAAGATGGGCAGATATAAATCAATCAAACAAATAAATAGGGAATGGCGGCAGGTGGTTGCACGGAGGGCCGTATCAACATCTGGGATCACGCCCCCGCTGTCTTCACGCGGTGGCACGCTCCGACCCTCCGGTTAGCACCCTCTTGCCCGGGGATGAGGGTGATCAGGTCCCTGAGCTTAGGCTGGTTTATCTTAATGCCAGATCCATTGTTAATAAGGCTCCCCTCGTTCGTGACTTGATCGAGGAGGAATGCGCGGATCTGGCATGCATTACGGAAAGTTGGTTGGGCTCGGAGGGGTCCCTCTGACCGAGTTATGCCCCCCAGGTTTCCGTGTGCTACACCGGCCACGGGCTCAGGGTAGGGGTGGAGGGGTGGCAGTGTTTATTAGGGAGACTCTATGTCCGCGGGAGACCACCATTGTCCAGATTGGTGGGAGTGAGTCCCTCCTCCTGAGATGTGGCTCCCGGGTTCAGATGGGCTTGTTGCTCACATACCTGGCGCCCAGCTGTGTGGCAACAGCCCTGCCCGAGCTGCTCGACACCCTCTCAGGGTTGGCGGTGGAGTTCCCCAGGCTTATAGTGCTGGGTGACTTCAACCTGCCTTCCCTGGGAGGGTCGTCGGAGTTAGCCTGGGAGTTCATGGCTTCCATGATGGCCATGGACCTGACCCAGGTAATTCAAGGCCTGACTCATGAGGGGGGTCACACTCTCGACCTGGTGTTCCTGTCTGGACAGTGGTTGGATGATTTGGAAAGGGGTTCACCGGTCATTGTTCCCCTGTCATGGTCCGACCATTATCTCCTGCGGCTGGTCTTCCGTTATGCTACCCCCCGCCGCTAGGCTGTGGAACCGACCAGATGGTTCTGCCTCAGGCACCTAATGGACCCAGAACGGTTCCAGACGGCGCTTGGGTCTATACCCATCGCCCTCACTCACAGCCCAGTTGATGCCTTGGTTGATGCCTGGGAAAGGGTGGCCACTGAGGCACTCAACTGTGTTGTACCCTTGCGACCCCTGACCTGGCGCAGATCCCGTTGGGCTCCATGGTTTTCTGTGGAGCTCCGGGAGATGAAGCGTCGGAGACAGGGTCTAGAGAGCGGTTGGAGGTCCAGCCGTTCCGAATCTGACCGATTGCAGTTAAGAACCTTTATAAGGTCTTATCTTGCTGTAATGAGGACGGCGAAGGCTAATTACT
Organism: Vipera ursinii; assembly: GCF_947247035.1. Lineage (NCBI taxonomy): Eukaryota > Metazoa > Chordata > Lepidosauria > Squamata > Viperidae > Vipera > Vipera ursinii. Next base: position 111,088,585 of record NC_139512.1, on the reverse strand, counting down.
TCGCTGCCCTCATCGCGTCCGCAGATAATTGCCCGGCTGCCCTGTTTAGAGTGACTCGCTCCCTCCTTAATCAGGAGGTAAGAGAGGAGCCCTTGCAGGGGTGGGCTGAGGAGTTTAGTCATCATCTGATGGACAAAATCGCTCACATCCAGGCCGGTTTGGACTCTAACTGGGCAGAGTCTGATGTGGAGGAATCGGACGGTCTTGAGCATGTTATCTGGACTGAGTTCGATCCTGTTTCACCTGATGATGTGGACAGGATTATGGGGAGGCTGAGTTCCACCACCTGTTTATTGGACCCGTGTCCCTCTTGGCTGATTTATGCGGCTCGGGAGGAGACACGAAGCTGGTTCCAGGCAATAATATCTGCCTCTTTGAGTGAGGGTGTCTTCCCCGCCACTTTGAAGGAGGCGGTGGTGAGGCCCCTTCTCAAGAAGCCTGCCCTGGACCCAGTGATTTTAAACAACTATCATCCGGTCTCCAACCTCCTCTTTCTGACAAAGGTTGTTGAGAGTGCGGTGGCGCATCAGCTTCCTCTGTTCCTGGAGGAAACTGATTATCTGGACCCGTACCAATCAGGTTTCAGGCCTGGGTACAGCACGGAAACGGCATTGGTCGCGCTGGTGAATGATCTCTGGCGGGCTCGGGACAGGGGTTGCTCCTCTGTCCTAGTTCTATTAGATCTCTCAGCGGCTTTTCATACCATCGACCATGGTATCCTATTGCGGCGTCTCAGGGGGTTGGGAGTGGGAGGCACTGTTTTGCAGTGGTTCTCCTCCTATCTCCTGGACCGCTCGCAATCGGTGTTGACGGGAGGGCAGAGATCCGCCCCGAGGCCTCTCATTTGTGGAGTTCCTCAGGGGTCGGTTCTCTCCCCCCTCCTGTTCAACATCTATATGAAGCCGCTGGGCGAGATCATTCGGGGTTTCGGGGTGGGGTATCATCAGTACGCTGATGATACCCAACTTTTTTTCTCCACCCTAACCAACCCAGTGATGCCCTCGCCGTGATGTTCCGTTGCCTGGAGGCGGTCCAGGTCTGGATGGGGAGAAACAGGCTTCGTCTCAATCCCGCCAAGACTGAGTGGCTCTGCATACCGGCATCTCGGACTAACCAGTCCATTCCACCTTTAATGATGGGGGGGTGAGGTGTTACCCCCCGTCGATAGGGCTCGCAACTTGGGCGTCCTCCTAGACTCGCAGCTCAGTTTTGAAGACCATATAGGAGCCGTGACCAGGGGGGCCTGGTACGCCAGTTGCGGCCCTACCTGGACCGAGATGCCCTGCGCACAGTCACTCATGCGGTCGTGACCGCCCGATTGGAGTACTGCAATGCTCTCTACATGGGGCTGCCCTTGAGAACCACCCGGAGGCTTCAGCTGGTGCAGAATGCAGCCGCGCAGGTTGTGATGGGGGTCTCCCGATACTCCCACGTAACACCTCTGCTCTGCAAGCTGCATTGGCTTCCGGTTGCCCTCTGGGTGAGATTCAAGGTGCTGGTGATGACCTATAAAGCCCTAAATGGCTTGGGTCTGGGATATCTGAGGGAACACCTGCTGCCGGCATCAAGCTCCCTTCGTCCTGTGCGCTCCCACAGGGAGGGTCTTCTCAGGGTACCGCCGGTAAAAGATTGTCGGTGGACAATACCCAGGGGGAGGGCCTTCTCTGTGGGTGTGCCGGCCCTTTGGAACCAGCTTCCTGTAGAGCTTAGGACTGCCCCTGACCTTCGTTCATTCCGCTGGGATCTGAAGACCTGGCTCTTTGAGCTTTCTGGCCTGGACTGAGAGTATTAACTGGGGTTTTAATTGTATTCTAATTGGGGTTTTTATGCCAAGGTTAATATAATCATTTTAATTGTTTTTAATTTTTGTAATCTGCTGTATTGTTTTAAAAACCTTGTGAACCGCCCTGAGTCCTACGGGAGAAGGGCGGTATATAAGTCTAATAAAATATAAATAAATAAATAAATAAATCTTACATATTCCAACTGGTTATAATATATATTTCTCTATTATACTGAGAACTACATCCAGGTAAACAAAATCCATTAATGAAACTGGAGCAGTACTGACTTCAGTTTTTAGTAGGTTGTAAAGAGTGCCCTGTGAACTCTGACTGCTAATATTCATACTTGGGTTTATCGTCTCCGCCCCACCCCAAATTTTAGAGATAGTTTTGATGTTCCCTGAGCTTGGTTGTTTGCTTGCAGATATTTCACTAGATAACATTATCAATGTGAGCGAGTGTAGGGTTAATATGAAATAGTTTCCCTGGCCAGTCTTTGTAGGGCTGTGATTTTCTCCTTGGTAGTTCCCTGATTAGGGTATTGTTTTCTGCCTGATTGTTTATCTGGTGTTAAGCCGTTTATGTGATTGCTGCCTACTGGAGGCCAGGTGTTCCAGCCTGTTGTATAGCCTGTTTTAATCTCTACTGTTCATTTCTAAACTATGAGTATTCTTTATTGGAGTTCAGAGGTATTTTGTGCTGTTCTTGATTTCACTGTTTTTAAAACTGCATGTTGCTTTGAAAATTATTTTGGATAAAAAAGCAGTTCAAAAATATTTACATAAATAAATAAGCATGGATTTTGACTGCATACTTGTTAAAATAAGGCCAATTCTACTAATACGTATAGTGAACAACTTCCAAGATGCTAGTAATGTAGCTTCACCGCACTTTCTAGTAATCTCCCTCCATTGAACTACAGAAGGGAATGTGCTATAATCGTGGTGGCGAACCTATGGCACGCGTGCCACAGGTGGTACCCAGAGCTGTTTTCGTGGGCACGCACTCCATCGCCCCAGCCCTAGGCCTTCAGCTGGGTTTTATAAAACCTTTTTGCTTTAGGCCTCCGCCGCCATGTGCAAAAAAAAAAGGTTCAATCAATCAATTCCAACTTCTCGCGGGGGAAAAAAAGATCTCGCAAAGTTGGAATTGATTGAACTTTTTAGTCCCACCCAGTCTGCCGTTACCACCGCAGCCATGCCCACCAATGGGCCATGGCCACCCAATGGGCCATGGCCACCCAATGGGCCACACCCACCCACTGGGCCACGCCCACCCGGCACCCGATACATAAGTAGGTTTTGGGTTGCAGTCTGGGCACTTGGTCTCTAAAAGGTTCGCCATCGCTGTGCTATGATATCTGCTTTCCATTCCTAAAGCAATGATAAAGTACAATCTTTCCCTAGTGTTCAAGTTAAAGCAGTCTTACAGTGGAATTGGAGATACCCATAATGGCCATTATTTAGACAGCAAAACATCTGCCATTGTTTCAATCATCCTGCCTTATTTGTGTCTTTTTAAGGTTCTCTTTTTTGCCCTCCCTCTCCATAATAAATGCATTCACAGAGGCATCTGTTTGTATATGTGCAAATTAAATCCTCAAGGGATTTATTCCCTGGTTAAAAATTTGGCAAGAACACAACTGGCTGATAGAATTTGGATGTAACACTAGCTACAGCTTTCTGAATGTTAAAAGGGTACTTAATTTGTCACCACTTTGATCTAGTGTCTTGAGTGATTTTGTGCTGAGTTCCTAAGCAGCTATCCCCATGTAATAGAAGAGGAATGAAAGAAAACAGATTTAGTCTGATTTTTTTAAGAAATGTTTTGCCATTTACTACAGGTATTGTGTTTGTTAAGTAGCCAGAAGCTGTGGAAAATACTAAACCAAAGCAATTGGCTGCCAGTATTCTTTATTATTTAAAAAAGGTATTAATACTTTTCCCACAGAGTATTTAAATGCTAAAAATTTTATAGGAAAAAAAATCTATATCCCTTTACCTGACAGTAAGCTGAATTCAGTTGACTTAACTTCCTGCACACCTACAAAAGATAATTCCAAATTAATCCAACATGGCTGGCTTGTATAAAAGGTAAATATCAGAAACAACTGGGCCCTGAGATCACTACCCAGAGGTAAAGCAAAAAGCTTGCCCATTTTCCTTGTCTCCCTGTGCACTTGCTGTTGATCTTCAAACAGAGATCATTCTTGTACCCCAACATTTTTTAAACAAAACCAAAGACTTTTCCTTTTGAAGGCGGACATGTTGTTTCACTTCACAATACTTCTAACAAGGCAGCTGATATCCCAAGCAATATGCACAATTAGGTGCACAGATGTTGATCTGCTATTAACATAGTTCCTTCAGCATAGTGTGCATTAGTGTGTGACTCTCATAATGCAATTCACTTGCCACTTAAATTGTAGTATCGAAGCATCAGTCGGTCCAGGTACTTAGCAATAATGTTGAACAAGCAGTTAATTATATTTTCATACTGTGGACATTAGCTCTAGAGTGGCTAAGCTTTAACCTTCTCAGGATCCATCTTCAGGATGTTATATTTACTCAGTAATCATGTCCAGGTGGTTAAGTCATACTTAACGTGCAAAAAATTGACACCGCGGGGATGTTTTGAAAAGGCTAATCACAGGAAAAATCAAACAGAGTCAAAGAGGTAACTGATGAAAGGGGTTGTGTTTTTTTCCCCAATACTTTCCTATTTTAAGCTATTGTTTATTCAGATAAACTGACTTTCTGGATTTGGAATACACATGAAACCTTAAACTTACCACTCGTGGAGCATACTAAGCTAAAATATAATTGGCTAATTTATGATTTAGTGTATTGTATAAAAAGACTTCTGAAACAAGGCGATGGGGGAAGAACTCCTAATTACAATCAGAATATTCCATATAAGCATGAAACTTAGGGTTGATAAGTGTCAGGACCCACCCCAAACCACGTCTTAGGAAGACAAAAACTCTTGGAGTCAGTTCTAGTCCAAAAGGAATCTTTACTAGGACATGCTTGGTTGTGGGAACACAAGACAGGACTTAGTATTGTTTTACAAATTGAAATTTTATAAAGGGTACCCGGTTCAAACCCCCCCCCTTCTCTCAACCCCATTTGGCCAGCCCCCATTCTTCTACTTCGTGTCATCCCTTTCGTGGGGGGGGAAAAAGGAACTTCGAATCTTTATGGTTATTGCCTTCTTCTTCTCCAGAATTAAAAGAAAACACAAGCCAGATACCTTCTTCCCTAACCCTCCCTTTTGATCCCCCCAGTTCAAAAGGTTTCCTTGGTCTTTGAAATAACCTAAGGAAGGCTGAATCCACATATGCTCCTCCTTCCTCAGATGGCAGAATCAATATGGGGGGGGGATGTTTTAAACATACATTTATGAATGTGATATAAATGGATTCTGACAATAAGTGTAGGTTTAAATAAGCAGGTCATTGGCTGGAGGAGGTCAAGGAACCCAGCCTCAGAAGGAAGATCTGCTTCCTATGCCACACAGGATCAAAATTACAGATTTCTAGCTGCCAGCAACATTCATGGGGTGGCACTCTCTAGAAAATTTACTTGTAGAACATTAGATTTCACCCAGTGTTTTATATTTTTCAGTTATTTAAACACAAATATTATCTCACTGTTTATATACTAACATATAATGCAAACAAGAATGTTAATACATGTGTTGCATGAAGAAAAATCATCTATCACACAATTGCTTGAATTGCTCAACTGGATTTTCCACATAGCTATTTCCATTCAAACTGGCCTGGGTTTAATACAGTATAATAGGATTGCTCTTACTTGTCAGATTTTTTTTCTTCCTGATCCAGGCTGCCTCCTGTGATGAAATTAGATCGCTGAAATGTCCCTTAAATCCACACACCACTCCCCAACTTTTTTCTAATTGTCAAGAAGAAGCTGCAATACTTCCAAATGCTAAAAAGAAAAGTTCTCTTTCCTGGGTGGTGGCATTTGAGGTTGCTCCTAGCAAAGGGTATCTCTGAGTACCACTTCCAAGGGACTTGGCTTCAGCCACTCAACACCTTTAGGGAAGGTCCATTGTGGCCAGAAGCAGAACCCCCTTCAGGCATTACACATTGCATCGTAAGCAGTTTCTTCACTTATAATGGGAGGGATGAGACTTAGGAGAGAAGAAGGAACTTGAGGCCCACGGACTGAAAAACTAATGGTATAAATTCATTGTTTTTTGCTCCTTACGCCCTATTTATTGTGCTCCAAATAGTAAATATTAGACATTCAACTCAGCAGATATTGGTATATAGACTGTCACTATTAAAAACATGGCACACAGGCACGAGCATAGTCACCTTGGACAGAAATTAACTTAATCTTATCGTTCTAGTAGCCTCAGTTTGAGGCTGATTGAACATGTGAAAGGATGGAGAAATAGAATGTAATAGCCTGCATAAAACCCTGGTTCTTCTTCCCTTTTGCCTTTAAATATGTTGCCAGGAGAGAGAAAAAGAGAGCAGATGAGTGCTAGAAGAGAAGCAACATTAGTGTTATGTAGAGCACTGACCTGAACCATGTTACATACTGTGTTTTTATACAAGCAATATGTCAGTCCAGCTCATGTGAGACTAATTCTTGCTGTGCTTTCTTGTGAAGCAAAGCAGGCAGAGATACGAGACTTGGAAGCTGTGGCTGAACATTTCAGGCTAACTATACTCAAACCCAACCAGAGAAAGGAACTGAGAGATAAATTCCACAATCCTCAGCTGGGCAAAAGACAAATATTAATGGCCTTTGCTCCACTTGATGATAACATGGGATCCTGACTTTAATGGAACATTAAAATAAGCTGACTGTGGGATTCAGAAGAGAACACATAGTAGAACCTCTCTATTTCTGGTTTGCTTTCCCTGGCTGCTGAAAACCATGGATAGCAGCCATTGCAGGTGTTCCACAATGTTGTTCATGTCCTTTCATACACAAGGACACCTTGGCTCTGCCCTTGTTATCTCTTCACGATACCACAGAACTTCTGAGTCTTCCTTCACTGAGCTGATTAACTTCAAAAATTCAATCAGCTCAGCTCCTGTCACCAGAGCTAGAAAGAGAGAATGGCTGGCCCTCCTCTTTAGTTGCTAAGGGAAGTTCTCCATCCACAGAACTCTCACCTCATCTCACCAGTTGATGCCTTGGACTTTATTTCCCCTCTTGAAACAAAGGCAAAGTGGGACTTGCTGTATTCCTCGCTTTCCTGCTATTGTAGTTTTGCTATGCCTGTGTAGATGGATAGAAATTTTGTTCCTTACATTTTGTATTTGAAAACATGAAAGAACAAGAAAATGGAAAGCCAGCTAACTTCCATTTTAACACTCCTGCATTGGCTAACCTGCTCTAGAAAGGGTTAGAAAACGTCATGAAAATGCTGTAATAATTTAGGTAGCAAAAAGGCCACAGTATGGAAGAGATCTATACTGAGTGTATTTGCCAGATCTATTCAGGATCTTTTAATTATGCCCATTTTCCAGTCCTGTGTAGTTGGCTGGAGAAATGCAGAGGTCATTTTTTATGGTTTCTTATCTTCTTGGTGATATCTCGTTTCCCTCCTGCTTCACTGTTCTTAATAATTTCTCAGACAGAAGGAATATCATTTCTTTTGGAAAATGACCACTCCAACCCTGGTTCTATTATGGGATTAGCAGTAAAGAAGTAGTCTAGCTCAGGGCTTTTCAACCTTTTAACAGATTGTACCACTTTTAGGACATGACAATATTCGAGTACCACCAGTGCTTAGCAAGGTGTCAAAAATGTATTGACTTAAAAAGGGGGGGTTGGGCTTTACTGGTTAGATTCATCTGGTGTTATAGAAATGGCTAGTTTATAATATTATGGAAAAAATAAAAAATTAAGGTTCAATGTTAGTGCTTCCTTCTACTGCAACAGAGAAAGTCAGAAGTCAATGCCTTTTCTTTTTCCCTTCTCCCCTTCACTTTTCCCTTTTTTTCTCACCCTTCACGCGCAAAAGCCTCTGGCTCACTCTCTCACTCACTCACCCTTTGCTTGCAAAAGCCTCTCGCTCTCTCACCCACTCACTCTTTGCTAACAAAAGCCTCTTGCTTGCTTTCTCACTCACTCACACTTTGCTAGCAAAAGCTTCTCGCTCTCACTGATTCACTCAGCTCACAAAAGCCCCTCTCTCTCTCTCACACACACACACACTTTGCTCGCAAAAGCTCTTCGCTTGCTCCCACTCACATTTTGCTCACAAAAGCCCCTCACTTTCTCACTCACTCTGCTTGCAAAAGACCCTCGCTCCCTCACTCACTCTTTGCTCACAAAAGCATCTCACTCGCTCTCACTCACTCACCCTTTGCTCGCAAAGGCCACTTGCTTGCGCTCTCCTCACCGCTTCGCTAACAAAAGCATCTTCTCTTCTCTCTCTTTTTCCCTGTTTTTTTCTCTCCCTCTGCCGCCAAAAGCTGCTCCTTTTATAGCTTCTCCTCTCTCTGCCCTCCTCCTCCTCCTTTTCTCTTCCGGGTGCGACGGAAATTCCAATCAATATGTAGCTGTGCATGGATACCCTGGGGCTTCTGCAGAGCCCTGCAGCTCCAGTGCTGTGCGGTGCCACTTTAGCTCGTTCCCTCCCTTGCTACATTTGGCTAGGGATCGCTTACCACCTGTCAGGTGCTAAAGTACCATCGGTGGTACACGTACCATGGGTTGAAAAACCCTGATCTAGCTAATGCCTTGGATCAATGCTTCCTAGATGTCTTCTGTTGCAGGAACTCGTACCTCTCATATAATGTAGAGCATGGTGGCATCTACCAATTCCCATGATTAAAAAAATAATGTAAATAACCATATAATACTGTACAGTAATCTCATGAAACTGTCAAATGTCATAAAACTGAATTTTTTATTTAGCACATTGAGCATTGCCCAATTTCTGTAGCTCTAGATAACGTTTTCTATTCTCACATGAAATCTAACAAGTACATTTAAATGAAAATATGCAAAAATAAACAATTTCAAGACTTCATGAAATGTCAGCTTTTTATTTTACTCTAAAGAGGGTGGTATCATTGTGTGCCATCACATAATAATGTTCCTTTCTGGGGGAAAAACCTGCTGAACTATGATATACTTATAGAGGAATTTCAGAGTATGAAATGATGGTGGCATCTACCTAAAAGCATCTTCCCATATAGTTTTTCATTTCACTCAACAAACTCAGCAGAAGCTCAGCTTGTACACATACCAGTTCTGTGAGCAGGTTCAGAAAGTTTCATTCCATCAGAATGAACTGTTCCTGGTTCCAGCCATGCATCATAAGTTTTGAAATAAAGCCATTCTCTATGAAAAGCATAATGTAACATTGACAAAATATATCTATGGCCTCAGCTCAGTGCAAGATTTTAAACACCCAAAATACAGCCTAAGGATTGCTAGGCTTATCTTCCTTCTCTCAAGGATAATTTAATTTTTTTTAAAAGAAGATAATTAACCTGCATAACTTTTGCAATATTAACCAATCCAACTTCTGCCAAGTATCTATGCATGAATTGTCATTTTGACTTAACCCTTTTATCCACTGGACAGACACAACATGCTGTAGTGTGACTTTTTAATCTCATTAAAGGACAAAGGGCAGCTCTGGCATATTAGCAAACATACAGATAAACCTATTAACGTAAGTGGCCAAGGAAGTACATAGGACAATTTCAGTACCTTTGGCCTACCTTCTTGTGCAAGTTAATAATTCAGTTAATGCCAACTTACTTTCCAAATAGTTATTAGACAGCATATTGCTATGGTAGTGTCCTAATTCTGAAGTGCAGTTGTGTGTTGCAAATTAGAATAGGGAAAAGTGAAGTAATAGTACTTTTATTTATTGTGAAGAAAAGTTTAGCAACAGAAACTCTTATTAGGATATCTGTAGTAGCTGTATAACAGAAATACACACCTTCTCATAAGAATGAACAAATGCTTTCCTTGTTAAGTAACATCCAAGCTGTGAGTCACCAAGGGTAAAAGTCACTAAATTTTTATAATGTGGATAATTAAATCATTTAAGGAATTCCATGAATAGAACAATGTGTTCATGAGACTAATGAACTCATAATCTAAGTTGTATTAAGATTAGATAAAACATCATTAAAGAACTCGACATGGTGTCAGTGTCACATTATCTTTTACTATAACAACATACTCCTGGAAACATGAATAAATATTAATTCCCAGGAATGACGAGATAAACCTATAAGTAGTGTATACATATTAATTTAATTTATTAATATTTCTATACCGCCCTTCTCCCGAAGGACTCAGGGCGGTGTACAGGGCAAGAATAAAACACAAAGCTACAAAAATTAAAAAGTAATTAAATACATGCCCAACAATAAATACATTAATAAAACCCCAATAAAATGATAGTAAAACCCCCACCAATCCCCCCTCAGGCCAGGCCGGCTTGTTCAAACAGGTATGTTTTCAGATCGCGGCAAAAGGAGCGAAGATCGGGCGCCGTCCGGAGCTCAACCGGTAACTGGTTCCATAGCTCCGGGGCGCCCACAGAGAAAGACCTCCCCCTGGGGGCCACCAATCTGCATTCTCTGACCGGTGGCACCCTGAGGAGGCCCTCTCTGTGGGAACGCACAGGGCGGAGGGAAGTTGACGCCGGCAGCAGGTGTTCCCTGAGGTACTCCGGACCCCTGCCATGTAGGGCTTTAAACACCATGACTAGTACCTTGAATCTCACCCGGAAGACAACTGGCAACCAATGCAGCTCACGGAGCAGAGGTGTAACATGGGAGTATCGGGAAACTCCCAACACAACTCTCGCGGCTGCATTCTGTGCCAGCTGGAGCTTCCGGGTGGTCCTCAAGGGCAGCCCCATGTAGAGAGCGTTGCAGTAGTCTAGTCGAGAGGTCACGAGCACGTGAATGACTGTGCATAGATCATCCCGGCTTAGATAGGGCCGCAACTGGCGCACCAGGCGAACCTGGGCGAAAGCCCCCCTAGTCACAGCTCCTATGTGGTCTTCCAGAGTGAGCCATGAATCTAGGAGGACTCCCAAGTTGCGAGCCCTATCTACGGGGGGTAATAATGTTCAGGTGACCATTGCACAATATTTCTATCTATCTGCATTCTGTACCATAGTTTTTTTTTTCATTTCTGTATTTTCTGCTTTTGTCTGTATCTGTCAGAGGCTCTTAATTCCAAACTATTAAAATGTAGAATTCTAGAATACAAGACACACTGGCCCCATTTTCATTGCCAACTTAATCCAGTTTAATCAAACCACTTTATGTACTGATAATCCAATATTCCCTTAGAGTTGCAAGAGGCTGCCCTCATCTCATGCCCATCCCATGAATGAAACAGCCTAAGTATACCAAAATAAAAGCAGATCTTTCCTGCTTGAGCCAACACAATATTGCCATAGCTTCATGGTATATAAAATCCATAAAACGTTTCAGTGATTACAAAGCGAGATCGCCTAAACGGTGCTGTGTTTGGTAATTGGTCAGTTTAAATCCTTCCCCTTCCCTAACATTCCCTTATGAAGTAAGACAATGGTTGCCCACCTTCAACTATCCTATCCTACAGGGTCTGTCTCCTCTTTGGGGTTATTTTTACCGTATGTCTTCCTCCATGATTATACCCATTTTTTTCAATTTAAATGGTACCAAGTGGGAGTTAGGAGAAGGGGCAGACAAACCAGTTTTGAGAAGACCTCCTGTCTTCCTAAATCTAACTTATCCCATTCATGTTGCAGTGGCCCCATTCAGGGATATTTTCTACCAGTTGGGGTCATGAGGTGGGAGGGGCAGAGCAAACAAAGCAAAATGGGGAAACAATTTACTGATCATGACTGGCACATTTATTAATTAGGGTACTATCATTCAATAGCAAAAAAAAATTATAAAAGACACAGTAGACACAGGACAGAGAATGAGAATGGAGACTGGAAAGGTCATATCAACAGATTCATGCCTTTCTGCTGATCCATGGATGAATAGATGGACAATATTTTCAGTTAGAAAAAGATGAAATCTAAACTACTAATAAAATCAAACAGGATGCCAGAGAAAAAGAGATGCAAAAATGGGAAAAAACCCATGACAACAATTTGGTAAGAAAACTGTACAGTAAATAAGTAAACAAACTACAGCAATTCTCTATTGCAGAGAGTTGGACAGCTCCTAATAGTGAATGAAGAGCACTTGTTCTCAATTTTTTGCAGTAAACAAGAAAATTAGATGACATTGTTTGGAAACACAGGAAGATACAAGAATAAAAGATAGTTTTATCTGGATTCACTGTACAATTTTTGTGAAACCAATTGTATGATAATGGTCTTCTGGCTATCAAGGAGCTTCTACCTTAGCATAATTGAACACGGGCAAAATTACCTCTGCTCCTGACATTTGGCTCATACCAACCCTGCTTCCTTCATTGTCAAATTGTAAAGAAAGCTGTTAACTGCATAAACTGGTAGCAGTAAACTCTTAGTTCAGCCCCAATTTACTGGGTAGCATTTACTATCTTCATTTTCCCTTCTTTAGGCAAATTAGAAGCAATTTTTCTATTTTACAATATTGATGTAACTGTATAGAAATCAAGAATTGGAAGCACACAATAAATATGGACACTTAATAAAACAACATTTACTTCAAAACACAAACAACGTCGCAACAACGTCCCTAGTCTGTCCAACAGCCCATTCTAATCCTAAAATACCTACAGATGTTTGGGATTTCACTCTTCCCCTGTTCCAGTGCAATTTTGGAAGTCTGCTGTAAAGTTTTTGTTTAGTCTCAAACACACACACACAAAATATCTGCCACCAAGAACTGGATCACTCCCTTCAATGTTCCAACAATTCGCCAATCAAACCCCTTATTCTCACGGGATGAATGCCAGCATTTTCAGGCCCCCGATCAGACAATGGCACAACATATTCCGAGACCCCAAAGGAGCAGGCACGATTACACCTCCCCTCTTTCAAGACACACTTTTGATCGCCCTTCGGAACAGGTCACCTGAACTCAACCTGCCTAAAATAAGGCGGTGAAACTCCCACCGTTCTATGTTGTGGCTGGCGGGAACCTTATCGGACAGAGTGGAAAATCCAGTTTTCTCCAACAGGAAGATTCAGTTTAAGATTCTTTACATTCTGGACTAGGGACGACAAGCTAGGGCCAGACCTTCAGATGGGTGGAAAAATAGGTTGGCTGAGAAGTTCTGGTACCGACGCCAGTTGCAACTGGCCCCATTCTTGCAGTGCTAGCCTCCGCGCGGCTTCTCTTTCGTACTGAAGGCGGGGGCCTCCAACTAACCCGCGCCGCCCATTACGCGGTCTACGCCAGACAGGGCACCCATTCCGTTTCCAATGCTTTTAATATAGACCAGGGGTCTTCAAACTTGGCCCTTTTATGACTTGTGGACGCTGGCTGAGGAATTCTGGGAGTTGAAGTCCACAAGTCATAAAAGGGCCACGTTTGAAGACCCCTGATATAGACTTTCACATCAGGCGGAGAGAGAGAGAGAGAGAGAGAGAGAGACGTCAGCGGGCCACTTCCTTCCCCTTGCTGCGGCACGCGGGCGGACTCGAAAGAGAGCAGACTCGCAATTCTCCCTTCGGCGGACGTAGCCGTGGAGTTCGCCCGCCTCCAAGGGCGTCCCGACCACGCCCCCTCCTCCGCTCTGCCCGCCTCCTCGCCGCGCTTTCTGCCCGCGGTCCAATCTCCGCCCAAGACGATCCAGGCCGCCCTTTCCTCTGGCCGTCGCCATCTCTTCTGGCCCCGCCTCTCGTGTTGGCAGGCTGGCCAATCCGGCCCTAGCCGGTAACGGGGAGTTGTGCCGCGCGTGGGTTTCCCCCCTCCCCCGCCCTCGTCCTCTTTTGCTCCTTCGCGCTCGCTGAGGCCGGGCGCTTTTCCTCTCGCCTCCTTTGCTGCTGGCTGGTCGACGGTACAGTAAGTGACGCTCCCCTAACCCCGCCCTGCCTTAATTTGCGTCTCTCCCGTCGCGCCTTCCGCTCGCTCCACTTTCTTTCCTTGAAAAGAAAGGCTGCGCTTGCAAAAAAAAAAAAACCAAAACTCCCTTTTTGCAGAAAACCAGAACTACTCGCGGAGTAGGAAGTAGCTAGCGTGGTAATGGAGCAATGCTTGATTTGGCTGGGGTAGAAACTCTGCAATGGCAGGTGCCGGGCTGGCTCTCTCGCCTGGGAATTAATGATGTGCACGGGCGCGTTTCTTTCTCGCCGGGGCTCCTTCGGCGGGACTCTCGAAAGAAGGGGGCGACTTTGGGGGGGCACCAAAGTTAAGACCTTGAGCCCGGAGCTCCTGGCGGAAAATAATAACCACCTTCTCCCTCTGGCTCTCGCTGATCCCCGTGGGGATTTGCTTGAGCTTCAAAAGAAGACGCGCGTCGCGAACCCCAGGCACACACACCTTGGAGGAACTTTGACCCTGTCATCACTGTTTTTGGGTCTTGCTCCCTCCTCCGCTTCAGTCACTCCTTGACTGTAGGCCACCTTGAAGAGTCACTTCCCCTCTCGACTTTGGCCTCCCCCAAAGTAGTAGTAGTCTAGAAATGTGGGATGGGAGGAGGTGGGGTCTTGTTTAAAGAAGGGAAGCGGTTGCCTCTGCCCTCATACCTGAAGGTGACCTAATTCAGAACGTGAATCGAGAAGTGTGTGGCATGATAGGGGGAATAAATATTTTTTATTTCAAGGCAGTGTTGGTGAACATATATTTCCCAAGCGTTACTTAAGCATTTGGGATTTCATGTTCGTTCAGTCACAGACTTTTACAGTAGTGGAGAAAGGAAACTTACCTTGTCATACAATTATAATGGGATTGGAAGGTCAAATGAAGACTCTGCTCCTAGGCATCCTAGTTTTACACCTACTCCTGCCCCTAGTTTAAAACTTTCACAACTGCCAGGGACAACTCTCTGCTAGCTGAAGAAGGTGGGAAATGTAGTCCAACCCACACAGAAGCATCAGCATGCTGTTTGCTCATTTGTGTTGAGAAATTGGAAAATGCTGTACCTTTTAAGGAGGTTTTACTGTACACATATGTTGTCCTACTGGATAAATGAATTTGCTTAATATTAAATCATCCAGTTACTGTGCTATTTCTTTTTATTGAAAAGCTTTCTATGGCAATGTTTAATTGCCTTACAAGATAAAACAGTCATATGGTAATCACCTCTTAATGCAGGGGTCTTCAAACTTGGCCCTTTTATGACTTGTGGACTTCAACTCCCAGAATTCCTCAGCCAGGCAAACTGGCTGAGGAATTCTGGAAGTTGAAGTCCACAAGTCATAAAAGGGCCAAGTTTGAAGACCCCTGTCTTAATGTATGAAACAGAGATAGAAATACATTTTCTACTTGAACTGCTTAGTCTTACGCTGTCTCCTCTTCCCTCCACTTTCAAACCAAATTTTATGAAACAAGCATACACTTTAGTCATAATGATTCAGGCGTATAACAAAGAAAGAGGAAATATATATTGGGAAAATGCTATTATAAAATTACTTTTTTTCCTGAAACTAGCTGCTATTCTATTTTTAAATAAACCCTTCTTTCCTAGGTTTCAGAAGTGGAGGTAAAAACAAATGGCTTGAATTCAGTACTACATGACATAAAATGTGGAATATTCATAATATGAATGTAACTTTTTTTAGAGAAGCTATTTTTAGCTCTTTGTGTTGTTTCAAATTTTATATTTAGGAAAGAGAAAATATTAGCTGACCAACCTCTTCTTACTCCTAAAAGAAATTACATACTTTAAGATTATCCATAAAATGCTAACATTGAAGTTTTAGAGAAATGCAAACATATTTTAAATTAATCAATTGATTTAAAATTGGATAAGCAAAGTGAGAACTATTTAAAAGATTTATCTTCAGAATATAAGAATGCCATCTTTCTTAAGCAAAATTGGTCTGTTTTAAAAGGACATATATCATACAAACATTTAAAAAAGGCTGGATATATCTCTAATGAACATATATTTTTGAAATTTAGGTTAACAGAGTCATGCAGGTGTAAAGATGCATTGTGAAATAGAATACAATATATAATCTCAGATCATTGTGTACTGGTAAATCTATCCCTATAAGTCTTTAGAAATCTGGAACGTTCAGTTATATTGCCAAGAAATACCTGAGCTTTTAGCTGAATTCTCGATATTGAGAAAGCAAGTAATATTTTACAAAATTTAGGGTTAAAAAGATGCATTTAATATAATGCAGGTGCAGATTAAAGCTTCATCCCATACTATTGATTTATGAACCTGATGCAATGTGGGTAAATGGTCATAAACTACACAGTTCTTCTTGTATAACTGGAATAGCTAGATGCAAGCGGAATGTTCAATGTTCCATCTTACTGTTTTTAATACTGCTGGAATTTCTGAGAGACACAGAATTATATAGTTCACAGGAATAGTGAAAGTCACTATATAGACAAATTATTGCAACTATAATGAGCCAGTACTGTATGCATAATGCTTTTATGATAGGATGTATCATGCTTCCCCAGTAATACATTATTATATACAGGGCTTTTTTTTGTAAAAAAAAAAAAAAAAGGTGCCGGAACTCACACATATCATACAACCCACCTTGCCTACCCTACAAGGTTCCATCCAAAAAAGGTGCCGGAACTCCGTTCTGAGCGTTCTATGAGAAAAAAAGCCCTGATTATATATATTTCATATAGAGGTTCAGTATAACTATTGCAGTGGTTTGGGGATTGGGTTTGTTTTACGGGGGAGGCAAGTACAGATTGTTAACACCAACCTATTTTCCCATGGTTTAGGCTTCAGGATTGCAACATGGGTAGTGAAACTTTCCTTCAGGATTGCCACATGGACAGGAACATTTTCTTTCCCACATAAATCATGGGCTTTTGTACCTTCCCACTCAGGAGTTGATTTAAGCTCAATGGAGCTTCCTTATTAGTCTAAATTATGTCTTTTCAAATCTGTCTCTTGTCCCTTGAGCTGCCCTTGTGAAAGCCTGGTCTGCAGACCCCCAAAATGTCCATGGATTGGAGGAGCCAACAACAATAGGTTCAGATGGCTAATAGGAGCTAGGAAGTTCCCAAGCCTGATTTTGTCAACAGCTTTAATGAGAGGTCATCAGGTATTTTATACAATACTGGGTCAACAGGGAAAGTGTTACTTCTAAACTGGAACAGCAAAATTCAAGTACAGGAATGCCTCACTAACAATTTTAAAGGGCATATTCTCATAATCTCACCTTTGCCTCATTCCCAGGGTGGGAATGAGGCAAAGGTGACATTATGAGAATATGCCCTTTAAAATCGTTAGTGAGGCATTCGCATACTGTTATGGTTAAGTATGCGGGGAGAAGTAATGTTTAATGCAGTACTATTTGGATATTTTTAGATAGATGTCTTCAGAAGATTTTTTTTTCTAAAACTGCCCCTGAAATAGCAGATTCAGTTATGCTGTTTGTGTCTCAGTTATTTTCAGAATTCTGAACTGGGGTTTAAAAACTTTGGTATATTCAAATTCACAGGAGAAGTGCCACAGCCTAGATGGAAGTCTGGGGTCAGACTCACTTCACTTCTCCTGCAGATTGCTTGGTGGATGGTTTTCCCGCTGCATGGTGACCTGCTGAAAAGGGAGAGCAGTTGCATGTCTTATCAAATGCTGCTTACACAAAATCAGGACAGTACTATTTAGCACAGGGAGTCTTCAAACTTGGCCCTTTTATGACTTGTGGACTTCAAGTCCCAGAATTCCTCAGCCAGCGTGCCTGGCTGAGGAATTCTGGCAGTCGAAGTCCACAAGTCATAAAAGGGCCACGTTTGAAGACCTCTAATTTAGCAGGAAGTAAGAACAGGGGCACTAATGGAGAAATGTCCTGTTTTAGGACAGCAGATTCCTACTGTGTTAGGGGCCGAAGTCTTCATAGAAACCATAGAAGCAATTATTCAGAGAGCTGGCGGATTCCCCTTTATTGGATGTATTTAGGGGAGACTAAATTGCCATGGTACCTGCAGGTTCAGGCTGCAGTCATGCATGGAAGTGAGCAGGTGCTACTTCTGGGCCAATCTGTATACAATAACGCCATATATGCACATTTTAATAGGAATGAGTCCCTTGAATGTAGTATGGCTTACTCTGGAATAAAGGAGGGAGTGCGCTATATGACAGACAGCAGAATATGAAGATACCTTAGAAAAAAAATCCATTCCCTTTTCTTTTTGGGGTATTTATGGATGCATTCACCAGATGGAAGATCTTTTAAAGACAGAAGAATGAGGTGATAAGGGATAAGGGTCCCAGAAAAAAGTATGCTGCTTGGGTGGGACCTTGCTGTTCCGTCCGCTAATACTGAAGCTTGTCAGACATTTTGACAACAATGATCAGGTATTTCCTCCCTTTAGCTCCAGGTCAGCCCTGGAGCACAGCAGAGCTGCTTGTGTGGGCTTCTCATACCATTCAGAAAAGGGCAAGAAATACATGACAGAAAGCGGCCCTACCACTTTCTCTCTCCCTTGAGAGAGAGAGAAATTTGTATTTACAAATTTATTTTTTATTTTAATTCCATTTATATCCCGCCCTTCTCCGAAGACTCAGGGCGGCTTACAAGCTTAGCAGTAGCCTTCATTCTATGTATATGCCTGCTTATTAGGGCTTTCACACACACACCCCAAGCGGCATTATTACAAAGTCAGCTTAATTGCCCCCAACAATCTGGGTCCTCATTTTACCTACCTCGGAAGGATGGAAGGCTGAGTCAACCTTGAGCCTGGTGGGATGCGAACCTGCACTAATTGCAGAGAGTCTCCCTTGTTTTAACTATTGTAAACTATATAGTAACTAATTATGATTTAAAGACACGTTGTTTGCAGCATTGATTGGAAAAGAAATCGGGAACAATCCTACCAGGGTTTTTATTTTTATGAACTTCAAGCATCCAGATTTGCTGTGGCGTTGGCTTGAATGTAACTTAGCTCGCTGTGGCTTGCTTCTGAAATGCTTTCCATGCCCGTTGAATGCGTGATACGTTCGGAGCGTTTCCTCGTTTTCTGCAGAGACTGAAAGACAAACTCAGCGTTTGCAGTCCAGTCGTGTTTTGTGCATCAGCGTAACCTTTTACCTACTTTTTCTAAGCGTGTCATGTGATCATTCCCTGCTGCGGTGGAAGGGTGGGGTTTCAAGAAGTTGCTGCTTTGAGAAAGAGCTTTTCGGATGACAATACCTCCGTGAATCCCGAGTTTTTAATGGTAATGGGCGTAAGGAAAAGAGTGGGTTAAGCATGTCATACGTGTTTCTTACTTGCCTTACTCCAAAGGGATCTTTTCCTGATAGCATTACAGCTCATGGAAGTGATGCAGTTGTACAAAAATAGAACTAGCAACTTACAGTATATAATTTTCTGCTCCTAAAAAAATAATGCATTATTACACTGTGTAGTTGGAGAAATAGGCAGCTCTGGAGATTGACGTAAGGATCCATAAACCGTTGGGTTATATACTAAGTGTTCCTCGCATGATATCCCATACATTTGCACTATTTGAGCACATTATTGATTCGTATTGATTCGGTTTTCAGAAACTGAATCAGAGGATGAGTTGTTTAAATGCAGCCTCATCCGGAATTGTAGGAAGGAAGCCTCATGCAGATCTAATGTCGCAATATGACTGATGATTTAAATCAAGAAAGTACTGTTATTCTGTCACTTTCTTGAATGACAGTATTATATGTTGTATATTAATAATGAGTTTCATCCTATACTCTTTAAACAGTATTGCAGATTTTATAGATGTGAGATTGAAATGTTAGGGCCTCAGTGCTAAATGTGAAGCTGCTGAAAATTAACTATCTCAGTATGCTGTAGAGAACATTCCAAGTTAAAAAATAACCTTGTTCTTCAAGGGTATCAGTGTCATCCAGGTATTTGCATATATTATCAGTGTAGATAAGTGTTTTTCTTTTTTGCATCAGTCTATTTTTCCTACTGTTGGGGGCACATTTTCTTATATTGTACTCCTGATGTTTGAATTTGAACTAACAGGCTTTTATTTGCTCTTGCAATGCAGGTTGAATAGATCCCAAGGAAAATAATAGCTCCATATATTCTTGCTTAATTCCCATTTGGTGAGTAGGACTCTATTTCTTTATGAACCATCCTGTGTTTTTTAAAAGTTTTCTAATAACTTTTCTATGTTGCTGGCATAGAAAATTTGTAAAGCTATGTTGATGTTGTATGAAAAAATAAAGACACCAGCCTTGTATTTTCTCTTTCACTCTTATTTCCCCACATGATCTGAATGTATGGGCTTTGCCAAATAATATGTCAGCAGTACTAATAAAAGTTTCCTCTTATTCTCATTGGAGAGATTTGATGGCACTTCTGCATTCCTCGCACAGAGAGATTTCAATGCATTTCTAAATTGAGACGCATGCTCTGTAATGCTGTGGCCTTTTACCTACTTTTCTGGGACAAAACACATGACCACTTCAGAAATGTGGAGGCGGAGAAAGACTGCAGTAGACAATGAAACCTCTTTTACTATCCAGATAATAATTTTACAAAAGAATAAAGTTATGATTGTTATGATTGCTTTTTTTCTAAAAAAAAAAGACTGGGTTTTTTGTTGAATTATGTTTCATAATCGTGATTAGTAACGTTGAAGATCTTTCCTGTGAAAAGCAAATATTTAGAATGATACTAGCAGTCATAACAGAGACAGTTAAAGGAATTGGAGAGTGAGGAAATATACTACTTAGGCAACATTATAGTTGTGTTTGGTTCTGTTTGGTTTTTACCTTGTGGAATTACTTCATATATGGGGAAGTTGAATTGGACACACACTTTATTTGTGACAGAACAATAAAAAAGTAGATAACAAGCATACCTTAAAAATTATTAGATTGGCTAGAGATAAAATGTACAATTTGCATGCGAATGTATGTAATCCATCTGCTAAATCTTTGAAACAAGGCCTCCCAGATTTACTGTTCTGTAGGTTTGTTGGGACTACTGTACCACTCTCGCAAATCCCAGAAAGTTTAACGCTTAAAGATCTTAGACAAGCCACTGTCTTAGATTGCATACAAATGTCATTGAAACAACAATTCTTCCATCCCTCTTATTTATCTGTTTACCTTGGGAGTGAATCACATATGCTTCATTGCCCTCTATCCATAGCACTGAGGTACTGAAGGGGGAGAGACTTTCCATAGATTTATTTTCTTTTCTTAGTAACTTTTCAGTGTAAAATGTGTATGGTAGTGTTAAATTCCTCAGTACTCAAAAGGAATTTGACCTTGAAATTTCAACTCTTGATATGTTTGAGGATCCTAGGATATTATTACATTTATTCTGTCAATTGTTGCTGTTCCAGCCCTACTCAGCATGCTGTTTTTTAACTTTTCTAATTTTTTAACATTTATAAAACTTAAGTCATAAAAATTAAAACTGAAAAGTCAAAACAAGAAAAATAAAATTGAAATAAAGGAACAGTGCAATACAACATATCTAAAATTGTTTGTGATTAAAATAATCTAGCAAATAAAAGAGTTTTATTTCTCAGTAAGAAAGCCTCTCAGAAAAGCATTAAAAGATTAAAAGATGGGAGAAAACAACTCAACTTTCATTTGGCTTTTTTTCCAAGTTAAACCTATTCTTTATTTATTTTATTTTTGAATGAGCTTCAAAAAGCTCTTTAGGAAAATTCTTAAAAATTCTTAAGAACATTCATATGCATCTTGCTGTCATCTCTGTATGCCAGTCTTTCTATCTATAAATTTCTGTTGCTAAGCAAGATGCTTATTAAGAGTTTTGTCCCATTTTATGACCTTTTTTGACACAGTTAAGTGAATCACTGCAGTTAAGTTAGTAACATGGTTGTTAAGTGAATCTGGCTTCCCCATTGATTTTGCTTATCAGAAGGCGCAAAAGGTGATCCCATGACCCCAGGACACTGCAACCATCATAAATACATGCCAGTTGCCAAACATCTGAATTTGGATCACATGATTTTGGGGGTGCTGCAGTGGTCATAAGTGTGAAAAATGGTCATTAGTCACTTTTCAATGCCACTTTAGTCACTGAATGGTTATAAGTTGAGAACCTTTATGTGTTTAAGTTCTGAAATAGATTGGCTGGTTGATACACACATCTTCAAGGAGCAAATTGAGTGCAATTACACTGCAAACTAGGAATTTCTCTTTCCTCAAATGACGCAATATTATAAAAATACCATTTCTTCAATAACCAGCTGTCTTGCCTTATTTATTTTTCAAATAATCTCCTAGCAAATGCAGCTAGATTATTTACAAAATTAATTGTAACATTTAAGAAAAACATTTAGAGAAAGGCCTTTGGTAAAGATTTCGTAAATATCTTCAATAAACTTGTCCTCTTGCATTTGAAAGTAAATATTAATCCTGGAATTGGCTTGAAAAGCAAATTTGCATCTATGTAGCTGAGGAAGAGGGAATGAACTATATATTAGATGTGATATTAAATATGTTAATAAAAATATATAAAAGTTTTAAGAAGGAAAATAAGCTGTGATTTATAGAGGTAAAGATGTTTATGGTCCAAATGAATAAGGAGCATGCTTCGGAGGCTACAGTACAGGCTGTTGTCAACCAGGACATAGAAATTATTCTAGAAGAATATTGTGGTTTAGGTTTGATAAATCTTCCAAAAACTGTAAGAAGTTTAATTAAAACAGCAGTGAATATGCATAATAAATAATGTATGAAGCAATCTTATTTGTTGTTCTGGGCATATTTTTGATCTTCTAACAAATCTTTACAGTAATTTTTGGAGTGACATCTGAGATTTTTGGTAAATCCTGATGTTCTTCTCAGCCATGGGATTAAGTCCCTTTGGTTTTATCTCCACTTAGTTGTTTTTTTTCTTTATATACTTTATTTATTTTTAATTTGTATCTGTATGCCACCGACACTGACCATGTCCATGTTCCCACTGGAAGATTAAGAAAAGAGTAATAGTCACGTGGTATTTGCCAACTGGAAAAAAAAAACAAGATGGCAAATATTAGATCCTCATTAATTTGCCCAATGTTATGTTATTTTTTTGGGTAATATGTTGATGACCAAAGGGAAGAGATGCTTCCTAAGAAACAACCGGGCAAAAGAGGCTGGAGCCCTCATTGGCTTGCAGTCAGAGAAAGAAACTTAGGAAGAAACCACCCTAATGGATGACACAATTAAAAGTGATGGCTGAAAATTTGTGTTTTCAGACCCGCAAGATTCTGTTAATACAGCTTTATAATAATTAGCTCATCTGGTCACATTTCCTGTCTGGTTTACCTGGGAGGGTTGACATTTTGTTTCCAGTTTTAATATCTCATGCCAAATAAATGGCTACTGATTTTTTTTAAATTGTTCTTTCACTTGGCAGATACATTTTAAGAATGGCGGAAGCCCATCAAGCAGTTGCGTTTCAGTTTACAGTAACGCCAGATGGAATTGATTTGCGCATGAGCCATGAAGCACTTAGGCAGATCTATCTATCTGGGCTCCATTCCTGGAAAAAGAAGTTCATCAGATTCAAGGTAATGCAGATAAACACAGATTTGTACTTGGGGCAGGGCACGCAACTAACAGCCAATGCTGCACATCCATATTTCATGATTTCTTTAACTCGTTGCCATCTTTTAATAAGCTACCCTATGAAGCAATTATGGACAGTCCCATCTCTACCATTTTAAATTCTGTAGAAGAAAAATAAAATTCTAGAAATAATTATCATGCTTCAAGATATTTTTAAAGGTTCCCTATGTGTGTCTATATTTCTTTATCTTCATATTAGGGTCTGACAACCATTGGTATTTTTTGAGACCCTTTTTCCACTGAGATTTTTGCTTCGCACTATCCATTAAATCAGGGCTTTTCAACCTTTTCAAACATTGTAGCACTTTTAGGATATGGCAACTTCCGAGTACCACCAGTTGCCTAGCAAAGTGTCAAAAACTTGATGACAAAAAAAGGAAAAAAGTGATGAAGTACAGGTAGTCCTCGACTTACAACAGTTCGCCTAGTGACTGTTCAAAGTTACAGTGGGACTGAAAAAGTGCCCCCCAAGCCACAGCCGAGCAAGACACCTCCTTTCCTGCCCGGCAGCACTCTTCCTCCTGTCTGAAGTTTTCATTGTTGTGAGCATTTCTGTTGAGGATTGGCAGCAGGGGTGGGGGGGGTGTCTGGTTTTTATTCCCCCCCCCCTCTGCTGGGTGGTTGCAACAGGTTTTGGTCACTTCACATGACCCTGGGACACTGTGACCATCATAAATATGAATCAGTTGCCAAGCATCTGAATGTAAATCACAAGACCCTGGAGATGCTGCAACATTCCAGCTGATCGGTGCTTCTTCTGAGCTTAGCAGAAGCGCCAGGATCAGTGCTGGAGCCTGGCGCTGATCCTGGCGTTTCCACTGAGCCCAGACAGCCCTGCAGCTCCAGCCATCTCTCACTCAGGCTTGTGCGGTGCTGCCACCAGTTCAGCTCTTTCCCCTCCCCCTCTATCACTTTTCTAGCATGGTTGCGTACCACCTGCCAGGTGCCAATGTACCACAGGTGGTACCCGTACCACTGGTTGGAAGGCCCTGCATTAAATGATAAAAAACCTTTTCTGGGTGTAACGTTTTGGATGTCTGAAAGTTGACTCATGACAACTGGACTTGTTCACTTCACAAAACGTCTCCAACCAACAACAAAATAAGTCCAGTTGCCAGTGAATCTTCATTTATATCACTCTGCGCAGTCTGTTTTTCTTGGCGTTACCGGTATATATATATACATATATACATATATACATATATACATATATATATATATATATATATATATATATATATATATATATATATATGTATATGTATATGTATATGTATATGTATATGTATATGTATACATCCTTTTCTTAATTGGTGAGTTGGTTTACAATTATGTAGATTGCAGCTTCCCTATTTTTTTGTAAATTCCCAGACTGCCAATTATCCAGCATTGCAATATTCATCCATTTCCATTGCCTTAGTACCCTTTTTCTTCCCATTCCAATAAATATTTTTGCTAACAGTGTATAATATAGATCTCTAAAGAAGGCAAATACTGCAAGGCAGACTGTATCTATACGGTAAAGTCTTCCAGTACGCTGGATCCATTCTTGGAAAGTTTCTTTTGAGAATGTAAAGTGATGGTTTCAAAATCCAGAAAATAAAGTATAGATATCTTCTCTTTCCAGAATGGCATAATCACAGGAGTCTATCCTGCTAGCCCATCCAGTTGGCTCATTGTTGTAGTAGGAGTAATGTCAACTATGTATGCAAAAATAGATCCTTCACTGGGATTAATAGCTAAAATCAACCGGACCCTGGATACAACGTAAGTAAACTTCCGTCCTTGATTTGTCAGTATCAGTTAATCATTTTAAACATTGTTGGGGATGCTGAAGCATTCCAAATTTTGGTTTAGAATAGAAGTGTCCTCGACTTACAAACTTTCTTTAGACACTGTTTGAAATTAGGAAAGAAGGGACTTATGACTTGTACCCCAAGTTATGCCACTGCAGCACCTCTGTAATCATGTAAACAAAATTTGGGTGCCTGGCAATCCACACACACACACACACCCTTACAATCATAATAAAATGCAGGTAGTCCTTGATCATTCAACCTCTGAAGCTGACTGAAGAAATGATAGTGCTGAAAAAATAACTTTACAGCCTCTTTATGATCATTTACAATTTCTGCAGTATCCCTCAGTCATGTAATCACTGTTACAGTTAATTACATGTTCTCCTGTGCCCCATTTGTTTTTGGGTTTTTTTGTTTGTTTTTTTCCTCTTGCAGAGCAGAAAGATGGGGAAAAGGGATTGCAAGAATGTAAGCTGTTTTACACATTGAAAGCAGTATGATTGTGCTAGCAGCCTGGGGCTGGGACCCATGGGCACTTTACACAAACAGCTTACAGCATTCTGTTGAAATCTCTTTATTTCTCTGCAAGGGAGAAGGGGCAGCAGAAAAAAAGCTATTTCTATAGGCAGTCTCTCCTTTGCCTGACCCTTTCCCACTTCTAAGGTGATGGCATTTGCTCTTGATATTTAGGAGACAAGATAGCTTGAAATTTCTTTCTCTCCACTCTCTCTTCTCTTGATGGGGATAGGAGGATGAAAAAAGCAAGTAAATTCTGTATCAATCTTTTTTGCCTGACCATTCCTCCCCCGCCCCACCTCGACAGAGCAGAGAGATTGGAGAGGAAGATATTTAAAAAGAGTAATGTTAATTTTTTGTCTAAATGTCTGCCCTTCTTGCCCCCAAAATTGAGCCTGTGGGAGATAAAACCAGTCAGATTCCTTCATTTTTGGATATAGACACTGAAATATTTTTTAATGGATTTGTGAGTATAGCCATGGAGGCCTTTTCTCCTTACTGTTTAAATATCATTGTAGTACTGATACAATGACTAGAATTAAGGTCTGGGCATTACGTTTGCTGTATCCCTCCATTGCAAAATAATTGTATTATCTCAATGCAACTTTTGTAGACGTATTAGGGAAGGTATAATCAAAGCTTTGTTCCATATTAGAGGTACCATTTTTAAATATGAAAAAGAGAAACATGTATTAGAATAAGTACTCTTCTCTGAAAACCAGTATATCTTTCAGTTTATGCGTAGACTGGAAGTCATCCCACCCCCACTGTTATCCCCACGCTTCTTGGGATATATTTTTACTTACCTATGGGTTGATAATTTTTGCAAAAGTTTGCAATTTTTACCCATAATAAGTGTTTTTTTAATGAACAGACCCTTCTTAGTCTATCATGGTTTTAAAATTCTGTAAAATTGTTGACTCAGGCTTTAATTCTCTTTTTTAACAGTGGCTATATGTCCAATCAAACACAGAATATTGTCAGTGGGATTCTGTTTGGGACAGGGCTATGGGTGACTCTTATTTTCTCAATGCGCTACTCTTTGAAGATGCTGCTTTCATACCATGGTTGGATATTTGCAGAGCATGGAAAAATGTCTACAAGAAACAAGATATGGATGGTAAGGTAATTTTAACATATACTTGAAAGTGATATTGACATAATCTTGCCTTACTATAACCACTATCTCAGGGGTGTCAAACTCAATTTCATTGAGGGCCGCATCAGCATTGCGGTTGCCCTCAGGGGGCCAGGTGGGTATGGCCAGGGTGGGTGTGGCCTACTGGGTGGGTGTGGCTAGAGTGCGTATGGCCTACTGGGTGGGCATGGCCAGCTCTACATCATTCGCATCAAGGGTGCCTATGGGGGCCTGGGCAGGAGTGGGACAGATCTGAGGGTCTCTGGCAAAAGGAGGGTCTCAGGGCCAAGGCAGAGGGGGGGCGTTCCCTCACTGTTTCCAGGATGGCTTTGCGGGCCACATGAAACCACTTCGCGGGCTGGATCCGGCCCCCGGGCCTTGTGTTTGACATGTCTGCACTATCTGAAGATTTGTTTTCAGAATGATGACAGTTGCTTAAAATGTGTATTTATTATTTTTATTTATCATATATTAATTGGATATATATGGCTATCCATTTTACCATAGAAAATTTGGGTGGCTAACACCACATAAAAAGTCTACAGTATTTAACATTTTATAATTAAATTAATCACACTGGTTTCCCCCAGGGGGTTAGGGGTTTTTATATTGTGGGATTTTAATGGTGTAAGCTAGGGCTTTTCAACCAGTGGTACGGGTACCACCTGTGGTACATTGGCACCTGGCAGGTGGTACACGGCCATCCTAGAAAAGCGGTAGTAGGGGAGGGAAGTGAGCTGAACCGGTGGCGGCTGGAGCTGCAGGGCTGTTAGTGGAAAGAAGAATGTCCAAATGGGTCATGGGTTATCTACTAGGAACTAAACTTCAATCATATAGCATGGGCTTAGAAATATATCTATATAGCTGGGTTATATGCAATTACCTCCCACGGTTCATACAAACTACTATTTCTGTTTATAGGTAGAATATCAACAGAATATATATGAAAGTAACTAAAATTTTAAATACTTCTGTAAATAATAAGCAGTTGTATACTAAATGTCTGAGTTTACTTCAGAGATAATTTCAATATTTTTTCATTTGAATACAGGCTGTATCCAAAGGGTAAGGCCCAGAGCATTGCTTTGTTATAGCTTAATGTTTCCATTGGCTGAGTATTTGGCATGCCCTATAGTTTTATTACTTTAAATCTGTTTTGTTTAAATAATGCTATGATTGGGCATTGTTAACAACTGTAACTAATAAGTTTACTCCTGTATATAAACAGATAATCATTTACCATTACTGAAATGGTAAATGTATGGAGAAATTCAGTTGATAATTGCTTTCTTTCTGTAAGGACTAAAACCCTCAACCTTTGAACAATATTAACATAATTGGATGGCTTGTGCCTTCCTGAGTCTCATCAGATGTTCTGGATTTCCACTGTTGAAGTCTTGTGCATTGAGGGGAAATTTGTTTTACTTTAAACATTAAATTGTCCTGGCCATTCAAGATTTTCCCCTAATCCTTATTTCTCATAATTTTTCTAATTTAGTTATTAATATTTTTCTTTTTTAAAAAGAACTTTGAGAGAGATGGTTATTATAACATGTTAATCTGTATTCTTGGAATGAGGAATTATATGTTCTGCAAAATATCAGAAAATAGAGTGTAATTATTTTTGTGACAGCTATGCTTTTAGGAGAGAATTTTATAATGCCATGTTAAAGAGAATTCCTACATAGAGGTAAAAAATTTCTCCCATTCAGGCAGTGCCTATTGTACTGAACCATTGCTTTCTATGGAGAAGTAGGGCAAGAAGGATAAGTACTTCATGAGCCACAGTTGAAAGTGTCATGATGTATATTTCAGATATTTGTACTTATGAATATTGTCTATGAGTAGACATAAGCAAATAGAGTAAAAACTTCTCTAGTGTGATAAAATGGAAAACTAAAACATCTTCTGAGCAGTCTAAAAATTATTTAACATTATTCAGAACCATTCTCCGATCTTGGTGTGACCTGCAGGGGGATCTGCCTGTTGGAAATTTCCTTCTGTATCAGACAGGAACATTCCTATACAAAAATCTAGTCTACAGCTTTTTCTAGTGATTTTGGTGCTACTGTTCCTCTCGTTATGTAATGTCAGTCCATCAGCATAAACCAAAATGGCCATGTAAGGAAGCCAGCAGAAACCAAAAAGATGGTAGCATGCCCACAGCACCTGAAATTGGTCCGATCATTACGATTACCGCACAGTAGTGCAGATCATGCCTATAGAAGGACTTGTAATGGAGGAAAGTGGAAAATGGTACTTCAACATCAGATAGAAAAAATCAAACTAAGCTGGCCTTGCCTATGGGTTGGCCATGAGAGGAAAGCTGTGTCGTGCTGATGTGTCCTTCAAGAACAATTAGCAAGGCACATTTGAGCCAATGGTAAAGGTGCATAAATGTGTCTTAAGTATACTCCACATGCTTAGGAGTTCTTCAAATGGAAGAACTTCAAATGGAACTTGAATGGAAGAGTGGAAATTACCCACTTACAAAATTTGCCTCATTGAAAGAATATCTGTACTTATTCCAATATACCATCCTTTAGCAGTTGTGCTACTAACATTTTTCGTTTGTAGAAAATTGAAAAGTTATGTTGCACTGCCAGTGTGCATGCTATGGACTTTAATGAGGGTCTTCTTCCTGAAGCAGTAAAACTGGGGGGGGGGGGGAGAACAGAGAAACATTAGATGTAATTAAACTTCAGTTACAATTGGGAATTGCTCTGTCCTAACCAAGGGCAAAAATTATATTTATTGAAGAGGGTAACAGTTTTAAATTTTAAAAACTATAGATTGATAAAATACAGATTCACGATTTATTCTGACCATCATCTTCAGTAAAGGAAGTGCAAAGGCACAATGGCTTATTTTCGAAATTTTATGTTTCTCCCAAGTCGAAGTATATAGAAGCAGATTACAGTAAAAAGAACAAAGTGTATAAAACAATATATTAGCACAATATAAAACTACATCCTGAGTGTTGTTTCATATTATGTTAACATATAATACTGTTTCTATATTAAAAGAATGGTGAGAGGAAAAATAGTTTGCCAACACTCCCTCTGGTGAAGACTCTTTCTTCATCCAGTCTGCAAAATGATATTTTTCCTGTTTGATTTCCAGGCACTTGTGAAACTTTTTTCTGGTCGTAAACCAATGCTGTACAGCTTTCAGACCTC
Source organism: Vipera ursinii (assembly GCF_947247035.1). NCBI lineage: Eukaryota > Metazoa > Chordata > Lepidosauria > Squamata > Viperidae > Vipera > Vipera ursinii. The sequence goes on along the minus strand of NC_139512.1, from coordinate 111,058,537 downwards.
ACTACCACGCCTTCCTGTTCCAGCTGTAAAGGATACTGTAAATAGGGTAAGGTGAACATTTGAAACTTTTTTCCGCTAGACATTTAGATTCGGGTGAAATGCTAATTTTGATCTGCTTCATCTAAAGGCTTGTACCAGGGGGAAAAAACATTCCCAAACTTAATATGGTATTTGGTTAAATTAATTCCAGATACAAGTAGAGTTGTAATTATTATTTGATTTATTCACTGATCGTGGTTTTTTTTGCATTATATTTATACTGTTAAAGACCAGATATCCAAGTCTTCAAATGTCATTTCTTCTTAATGATTTTAGTATTTAGAATCAGTCCGTCCACTTATGAATAACGAAGAATTTAAAAGAATGGAAGGTCTTGGCAAAGATTTTGCTGTAAATCTGGGACCAAAGCTACAGTGGTATCTGAAGTTAAAATCTTGGTGGGCTACAAATTATGTAAGTAGGTAAATCAAGTGCTTTCATGAAATCATACCTTTTTAAGTTACACATTTTTTCTTCATTTCTGATTTTAAATTTTCCCCAAAGTTACTTTATAAAAGAAAAAAAATGCATAACATTTTAGTGTGCAACCTTTACCCTATTAGCATTATTTGTAGAAAATGATAATAGCCACTTTGATGTACTTACCTACAAAAGTGAAAAGTGATTTTAAACAATGCTATCATACTCAAAACATTGACTGATATTGTTATTAGTCTTCACTAGCTCTGTTCTTCTTATCAGAGGGTCAAAAACAGCTTCTGGTGCCTAAATTAAACTTGCAAATTATTTGTTTTCTTGTGTATGTATTTAGATGATTAACTGCAGAGGGTTTAGGTAGTATATAAAATCAAAACATAATAACAAGGAACACAAAAATAAAAAAAGATGGGCTGCTTAATCACCCAATGTCTTCTAGAGAAGTCACCTGCTAACTAGTCTCTAGAAGGCCATAAAAATGGAAGCCATTAATTAATGCCTTGGGAGATAAGCTGTTCCAAAGGCGGGAAGCAACAACCAAGGAAGCCTGCCTTTATTCCCTCTCCTGTTGTATGTCCTGATAGGAGATCTTTAGCAGGCACTCCCTGTCTTAGTGAAGTTAATTATTGAAGTCATCAAACATTTTTGTTATTTATTTATTTTAATTCCATTTATATCCCGCCCTTCTCCGAAGACTCAGGGCGGCTTACAAGCTTAGCAGTAGCCTTCATTCTATGTATATGCCTGCTTATTAGGGCTTTCACACACACCCCAAGCGGCATTATTACAAAGTCAGCTTAATTGCCCCCAACAATAGGTTAGCCTATTCTCTTTCATTAAACTAAACTCTGAGCATGGAACCCTTAACCATAAAACTTTAAACAAAATTTGGCAACATTTACTTTAATCCATCTCTAGTTTCATGGCTTGGGAGGTGCAGTTTTTTATATAATATCCCTATACAGCTTGATTTCTATTTTTTTTTTTGGTTCTAAACAATTGCACCGAGTAAAAAATATATATCAAAAATTCATTAATCACAGTAGAAAAGACTGATTGCCCCTCATACAACATGTACCGGTAATTGAAAATCAGTCTGATCTTTCAGCCCTTTGTGTTATTTTCCTAAGCAAGTATGACAACTTTGGATGAACCTCATCTTCTACTTGTGCATTCCCTACATTCCTTTTTGGCTGCAATATTACTTGGAAGCTTCGGCAAAAATAAATCAGCACCAGTTTCATATTGTTCTGCAGTAAGCCAAAAAACAAAACCCAACAACCCATGTTAGGGGCTTCCGCAGTCACTTTCCAAACAACTCTTGCAAACATTAACCAAGATGGCATTTTCCCTTTCCCACAAGAAAAAGAAGTAAGGTTAGATTAGCTTTCTTTAACAACTGTTGGGTGGAAGTTGTTGCTTATATAAAACCAATACGTGCAGCCAAAGGAATCAAGTTACCATAATTTGTAGCTTATTGGTTGAATTAATTGTATCTAAATGACTATGCATTTTGATATTCTGCTGAGTTTCATAGATAAATGAACCAGATCATTTCTTTGTTGTAGGTTAGTGATTGGTGGGAGGAATACATTTATCTTCGAGGACGTGGACCTATTATGGTAAACAGCAATTACTTTGCCATGGTGAGTGAACTATTCAATTTAACTACAAATTCCCACTCGGATGGAATAAGGTCACAACTAGTACCCCAATTGACATGTACTTGCCTGGATAACAATTTGTGTCTATATAGGAACAAACAAATGTCATTATTTCAACATATCCTAAGCAAATCAATGATAACCACATCTGTTATTTTGGGCTTATTTTCACTATGTGCTAATATTGTTGTTCATGATGTAACAAGAAATTGCGTTGTTATGCATGAAGAGCTGTCCTGTGACATCAAAACATGGAATCTAGATAGAGGTATAAAAATAACTGTATGTCAAGGGCGCAGGTACTTTTGATTCACTCATGGCAGCAAATTATATGCTACGGGCAACATGTGTTTTTGATTTTGGTGTAAACCAGAAAAACCCGTGCTCCGTTGGGTCATCATTTCAGAGATATTTCCTTACCTAAACAGAGAAATAGAATGAGCAAGAGTGGGCAAAAAAAGCAGTTGGAGCAGGAACATTTTCCCCATTAATTTCCTTTCCCTCCCTTTCCAGCAGGCAAGTAAGTGGCTATTGCAGGGTGGGGGAGGGAAGGAGGGACTGTGAAACTGGCTGAGAAACTATCATGGAACATTGAAAATGGAAGATCATATGACGGTAGCTGCATCCCAGCAGTAGCACTGAAGCAGTCACAACTTTCATTCTCTCAGGTGTCACGTGGCCTGGATTTTGAACACATTCTATATAAGTTAGCCTATTTGAATACCTTGGTTCAAAAATTGTTGCCCTATGATACAGCATTTCACCCAATTAAAGGTCATGACAGGTTTTAATAGTATATAGATTTCACAGTATACTTTTGCTTCAAACACTTTGCTTATCTTAGCCTTAGAAGTATATTCGCCCATTTTTTTTATCACCTAAATCTTAAAAAGTTCCAAATAGCTTATCCTCCCTTTAGTTTCCATGTTTGTAGGGACCTCATGAAGGGACGTGACATTTTAGATCATTATTCAAGTATATTATTACAGGGATTTCTAAGGAAAAAAAATTGTGTATTTTGTGTGTACTTTTGTTTCCCTATTACTGCAACAGTATTATTGCTTCTGGGTATCTGAAAAGGTCTTGCGAACATAACACTTGTTCCTACCTCTTTTCGTCTTTTATAGGATTTTCTGTATTTTACTCCAACTGCTGTGCAGGCAGCTAGAGCTGGCAATGCCATCCATGCTATCTTGCTGTATAGAAGAAAACTGGATAGACAGCAAATACAGCCAGTATGTAAATTTTCCAACTTTTTTGAATCTCATGTTAAGATTATTTCTACTGGCAGATTTCTGAGAGGAAAAGTAAAACATCTGATGTCAAATGTAAATATAATATATACATGACCTAGTAAGATAAATGAAAAAAAATGCAGGATTGCTGAGGAATAGAAAGTTAGGGACCAAATTAAAATTATATGTGCAAGCCAGGAAGGTTTTTTTTTACCTCAGGCTTATGTAACTAGGCCATTTTTTTGTTAATTTCAGATTCAGTGGGTATTTAATCTTATTCACATAATAGCAATAAAGTTCCAATCTTAGAATTTAGGATAAATAATTTTGGAGAGATTTTTGTGTATCCTGCAAAAAAGTCTAGCATCTTTGTGTACCTGTGTTCAATAGTCACCTACTTCAAGATTAGCAACTTGATGCTTACAGGTATCATGGTACCGATTGATTCAGTTTTATTTATTTATACCTCCATGCGCACATGCACACACACAGCACAATTGTGCCAGACCATGTGTTCTGACAAGGCTTTGGAAGATTTAAGCCATTTAATATTTTTAACTTTCTTTTAAATTAAAATTGTATTATTTTAAAAAAAATATTTGGAGGTCTTCAGTATTATACACACTATAATTCTCAGTTCCTAAAAAAGTTGATTTTGCTATAGTTGTAATATTAAAAATCCAGAGCTATGCATGGGAAATACTAAATAAAGTGCTGGTCTCTGAATCTCATCTTTTCTGTAAAAGGTAGCTTTCTGCTGTTTTGTCCTGTTGGAAGAATGGAGTATTGCTATAGAGACATGACTCTTTTACTGAACCTTCCTATTTTATTACAGTTCTTCTTCATGTCCAAAATTTGGGTCTGTTTATTTCCAAAGTCACAGTGTGACTGTTTCAAGTGTATTTCACTGTTTGTTGTTATGAGCAGGTATTTTGGGCTCCTCATAACTGTGGGGTGTGTAGAAATTTGGGCTGACCAATATATTTATAAGTATGGAATGAGTACAACATACATATATTAACATGGACTGCTATATAGAAATAAGTGTACAATTCAACTTCCACTTTAGCTATTCCTGTCCTAGGTGTAATCACTATGAAGTATTAATATGAAGTATTAAATCTAGACTAGTTTCTTGTATATAACCTAACAACTTCCTCCAAATACAAGGTATCCTTGATAAATAGGAAAAAGAACTCAAATTTTCATTTGGTTTTAAGGCTGTAGTTGTGCTAATGCAAGTATAGGCCATAACTTACAGCGATTACATTGGCATAAAGAAGACATAGATGAGGGTAAATATGTACACTATGCTGTGTTCCATGAAGGGTCTTCCCCCCCAAATGTGGGTATTCTATTTTTAAAATGGAAATTTGATACCCAAAAATGCTGAGGAAGAAGATCTCAAATCTCCAATGCATAGGATAGAATGTGCAGAGAAAAAAACAAATGAAGGTCTGTTTGCACACATAAACACATACAAAATAAGTTACATTTCTATGAGGCTCTTTAGTGATCCTATTTCAGTACTATTGCAGGAGCTCTCAAATTTTGCATAATTACATAAATACCCTAAAGAAAATATTTGAATATTACCTAATAACTATGGGAAGAAAAGATACATTTTGAAAATATTTGAATATTACCTAATAACTATGGGAAGAAAAGATACATTTTGAAAACTATACTTTTGAAGGATACTTCATTAACAGAAGGCATCTCCAGTGGAAAGGTCACTTGGCAGACACATTCAGTCATTAATGTCAAGTTAAAAACCACATAAAACTTGTTTTCTCAAATAGGAATGACTTCTTTATAGGTAATTGCTCCAGGCCTGAAGTGCTCTGGGGATCTTCAGATCTTCTGGTAATCTCTGTAACCTTCACTTATGCTTTTGTTTTTCTTCACATCCTAATTATTTCTGTAAAACACAATTGTAATGCTCATTTGTGGCATAGATTCTTCTGATGGGATCCACTGTTCCACTCTGCTCAGCTCAATGGGAGAGAATGTTTAACACCTCCCGTATTCCAGGAAATGAAACAGGTAAGAAAAAAACAGCTGACAACATGGAGCATCAGAAAATTCAGTGTATAAAATAATGGCAGAATTCCATCTTAACTCTATTGTGCTAATGGCAAATCTATGTTTTCGGTATGCAGAGCCTGGACATTTGCATTATTTTGATTCAAAGAGGGCAAGAGACCTTTGGGTCTATATCTGCCTCCTCCTGGTTCTTGAAGAAGTTGTGCCTTTTCCACAGCTTATAGAACAGCCGTGTGCCTCAGGAACTTTTTTTATTTTTTAGTTAACGAAATGGCAGCAGAATGGTAACACGTAGTTACATCTTAACATCTCTTTCACTCAAATAGTGGTTTTCCTGAACCCACATGGCTTCAGCATAAGCCTGGAAAAAGTGTCATTTCTTTAAGCAGAAGTCAACAGGTACCGTAAAGAGTCCAATGCTAAGTGTGAAGCTCCCTTGCCTGTTTTATATTCTGATGTCACATCCCTAACCTAAGGAAATGAATTGTACACTTCAAACAATGTGGTAGCTGGTGAGTGAATCTACAGCCAATTTTAAACACTTCATTGCCTAAAAAGAAAAATTTTTAGCTTGGGTTTCTACAAGTTTTGCTTACAGAAAGAATTGCTGTTGGGAAATGGCTTGCTACCTATTTTGGAGGTTTGGTTTTGTGTGATTATTAATATTTTTGTTTCCATTTCTTTAGGTCCTCTTATTTTCAACCTCTTCTTTAATCTTCGTGACAGCTACGCTTTCTTCTTCTCTTGAAACCTTTGCTTGGGGGATATTTTGATTTTCCCTTTTTTCCTTTCAGCTTATGATTCACAATACCATCCCACTGTGCTCTTCTCAGTATGAACGTTTGTTCAACACTAGCCGTATACCAGGCATAGAGACAGGTACAGTGTTTGTCCTGTCAATGTATTTGGCCCCTCCTTTACATTCTGTATATAGCAAATTACTGCATCATATAATTACTGCATTATATAATTTGCTAAAGCTGTGCACCTTTTCTTGCAGACATTACTGTGCTTTTAATATAGTGTGATAAGAGATACAGTTCTTAAAACTGTATGGGGCATCTCAGTAAAAAGTGGATAATTAAAGAATGAATTAGGATGAGATATCTTAAAAATCCCAATGTCCATTCCTTATAAAGATACTGAATCTTTTTTTTTTCAATGCCACTTTTATGCTACTATAGCTGTACTCAAACAGGTATAACCATATAATAAAATTGACTACAGCAAGAACCTTTAAAAAAGTAAAACGAACTATAAAATTAAGTAAACTTTAAACATGAGTCAAAGAATTCCAAAGAACCTTGTTCCTGCTCTTTGAAAAAAAGAAAAGAGTTCCTGATTGGAACACCTGTTTCATTAATACCACATTGTTATTTATGCTGTACTTTGTGCAAGCTGGTATGTGGTCCAGCACTTACTTCTGTGGGAAGAAATGAAATAAGCCAATAGAAGAGAAACCAAGTAAAGCCTTCCAAAACAACTTAGTAAACCAAAAGATCTAGAAGCCTAATAAGAAGCCATAGGAGTCATCTACAAATGCAGTTTAAGGACTGAAAGAGCCATTATGTAGGCCAGATAGCCAGAAGACTAGCAGACCCCATCCGTAGACACAATGTAAACTCTTTGATCTCACAACACAAGAACAGATTTAATTATAGTTTCAGTTGGGAAACTGAGCATCCTAAACCAAGCTAAATCTGAAAATGCTAGGGAATTCCTGGAAGCTGGGCACTCAGACAAATCAGCCATCAATAGGTACAGAAATAAACTATATTTACACACCATTCAAAAGAGACAGTTAAAAAACTAAGCAGAAAACAAAAAGTCCAAAAACAACATCTCAGAAGCAAATACCTAGCTAATCAAGGATTAACATCAGGCAAACAAGCAGAAAACAATACAGTACCCTAATTAAGACCACATGCCCATCAAAACTGGCAGGGCAAGTTGGCTATGTGTAAATAGGGAGCAAACCCCACGCTCACTAATACTGAGATTACCTATTTGGGTAATGAAACATCTGCAAGCCTAGTAAGCACCGAGGATTCCACAAAAAAATATTTAGTAATGAGACATTGTCCAAAATATTTTAAAATCATGGAAATGTTAGAACAACAACAATTAAGTTCATTCAACATATTTCTGTAATTAAATATATTTTAATTGCATTAAGTTAATAATTTGAACCCCTTCATGGATTACTGCCTTGTCATGGCGAAGGGGCTTGCGTAATTCAATGAAGCTATGAGCTATGCCGTGCAGGGCCACCCAAGACGGAAAGGTCATAGCAGAGAGTTCGGACAAAACGTGATCCACTGGAGAAGGAAATGGCAAACCACTCCAGTATCTTTGCCATGAAAACTCTATGGACAGTACCAAAAGGCAAAACGATATGACGCTGGAAGATGAGCCCCTCAGGTCGGAAGGCGTCCAATATGCTACTGGGGAAGAGCAGAGGGCTAGTACTAGTAGCGCCAGAAAGAATGAAGCGACTGGGCCAAAGCCGAAAGGACGCTCAGCTGTGGATGTGTCTGGTGGTGAAAGGAAAGTCTGATGCTGTAAAGATTTTTTCTCCATAGGAACCTGGAATGTAAGATCCATGAATCAAGGAAAGCTGGACGTGGTCAAACAAGAGATGACAAGACTAAACATTGACATCTTAGGTATCAGCGAACTAAAATGGACAGGAATGGGTGAATTTAATTCAGATGACCATCAGGTATACTACTGCGGGCAAGAATCCCTCAGAAGAAATGGAGTAGCCTTCATAGTCAATAAAAAAAATAGGAAAAGCAATACTGGGATACAATCCTCAAAATGACAGAATGATCTCAGTTCGAATCCAAGGCAAACCATTCAATATCACAGTAGTCTATGCCCCAACCACTGGTGCTGAAGAGGATGAAATTGACCGGTTCTATGAAGCCATACAGCACCTTATAGAACTAACACCCAAAAATGATGTCCTTATCGTCATGGGGGATTGGAATGCTAAAGTAGGAAGCCAAAAGATAACTGGAATAACAGGCAAGTTTGGCCTTGGAGTACAAAATGAAGCAGGGCACAGGCTGATAGAATTTTGTCAAGAGAATACGATGGTCATAGCAAACACTCTTTTCCAACAACCCAAGAGACGGCTTTACACATGGACATCACCAGACGGTCAACACAGAAATCAAATTGACTATATGCTCTGCAGCCAAAGATGGAGAAGCTCTATACAGTCAGTAAAAACAAGACCAGGAGCTGATTGTGGCTCAGACCATGAGCTTCTTGTTGCAAAGTTTAGGCCTAAATTAAAGAAAGTAGGGAAAAGCGCTAGCCCAGTCAGGTATGAATTAAATCATATCCCTGTTCAATATACAGTAGAGGTGACAAATAGATTTAAGGAATTAGATCTGATAGACAGAGTGCCTGAAGAACTATGGACAGAGGTTCGCAACATTGTAGAACAGGTAGCAACCAAAACCATCCCAAAGAAAAAGAAATGCAAGAAAGCAAAATGGCTGTCTGAGGAAGCTTTGCAAATAGCTGAGGAAAGGATGGAAGCGAAAGGCAAGGGAGAAAAAGAAAGATACACCCAATTGAATGCAGAATTCCAAAGAATAGCTAGAAGAGATAAGAATGCCTTCTTAAATGAACAATGCAAAAAAATAGAAGAAAACAATAGAATAGGGAGGACCAGAGATCTTTTCAAGAAAATTGGAGAGATGAAAGGAACGTTTCATGCAAAGACGATGCAGTAAAAGTGCTACACTCAATTTGCCAGCAAATTTGGAAAACTCAACAGTGGCCACAGGATTGGAAAAGATCAGTTTACATTCCAATTCCAAAGAAAGGCAGTGCCAAAGAATGTTCAAACTATTGCACCATTGCACTCATTTCTCATGCTAGTAAAGTTATGCTTAAAATTCTACAAGGTAGACTCCAGCAGTATGTGGATCGAGAACTACCAGAAGTACAGGCAGGATTTCGAAGAGGCAGAGGAACTAGAGATCAAATTGCTAACATACGCTGGATCATAGAGAAAGCTAGAGAGTTCCAGAAAAACATCTACTTCTGCTTCATTGACTATGCTAAAGCCTTTGATTGTGTGGATCATAACAAACTCTGGCAAGTCCTTAAAGAGATGGGCATACCAGACCATCTTATTTGTCTCTTGAGAAATCTATATGCGGGCCAAGAAGCAACAGTGAGAACTGGACACAGAACCACTGATTGGTTCAAAATTGGGAAAGGAGTCCGGCAAGGCTGTATACTGTCACCTTGCCTATTTAACTTATATGCAGAGCACATCATGAGAAAGGCAGGGCTAGATGAATCAAAAGTTGGAATTAAGATTGCCGGAAGAAACATCAACAACCTAAGATATGCAGATGATACCACTCTAATGGCAGAAAGTGAAGAGGAACTAAAGAGCCTCTTGTTGCGAGTGAAGAAGGAGAGTGCAAACCTTGGGTTAAAACTAAACATTAAGAAAACCAAGATCATGGCATCTGGCCCTCTCCATTCCTGGCAAATACCGTAGATGGGGAAGAAATGGAGTTAGTGACAGATTTTATTTTCTTGGGCTCCAAGATCTCTGCAGATGGGGACTGTAGCCAAGAAATTAAAAGACGCTTGCTCCTTGGGAGGAAAGCCATGGCAAATCTAGACAGCACACTAAAAAGCAGAGATATCACCCTGTCAACAAAAGTGCGTATAGTCAAGGCTATGGTCTTCCCAGTTGCAATGTATGGCAGTGAAAGCTGGACCAAAAGAAAGGCTGAGCACCAAAGAATTGAGGCCTTTGAACTATGGTGCTGGAGAAGACTCCTGCGAGTCCCTTGGACTGCAAGGCGATCAAACCGGTCAGTCCTAGAGGAGATCAACCCTGACTGCTCTTTAGAAGGCCAGATCCTGAAGCTAAAACTCAAATACTTTGGCCACCTAATGAAAAGGGAGGACTCACTGGAGAAGAGCCTAATGCTGGGAAAGATTGAGGGCAATAGAAAAAGGAGACGACAGAGAATGAGGTGGCTGGATGGAGTCACTGAAGTAGTAGGCGTGAGGCTAGATGGACTCCAGAAGATGGTAGAGGACAGGAAGGCCTGGAGGAACATTGTCCATAGGGTTGCGATGGGTCGGACACGACTTCGCAACTAACAACAACAATAATTTGAAAATACTACTTAATGAAGAGGAGTTGGTTCCGATTCCCAGTATTGTACATTTACCATTAACAGCCACTACTAGAAAAATACAACAGTACTAGAGTCTTCTCACAAACAGAGCAGCTTTTATTATCATCTGATCTTTGTTCCCCCTCTTTTGCCTTACATATTATAACCGAGCAAGAGAATAAAATTCCCGTAGAGCTTATGTAGAACACACATCATATCTCACACTGGACCTAGAGCAGGCATGTCAAACCCATGACATCACATGACATATCACGACTTTTTCCCCACTGCCGGCAATGAGGAGGGTGTGGTTTTGTTGTGATGCATCCGGCTCGTGGGCCGGCAGTTTGACATTCCTGGCTTAGAGGAAAGAAAACAAATATATGAAACCACATTTAACCAACTGGGATAGGTTAAAAGGTATTTTTCTGCAATTCTCTGATTTAACAAAAAGATATATCTTTTGTGAAAGGTAATTTTAAAAAACTAGTAAAGGCATGCATGGTAACAGTTTAAATAGTTCATGATACTTGAACTGTCCCCTTGTAAAATCCCAAATAACATTTAATAATGTGACTATTAATTTAACTGGATTAAGTCATGAACATTCTGCCCTTTTTTCCTAATTTTAACATCACTTTATTTTTTTAAATATTCTCTCAATCACTACTAATGTCTTCACTAACCTTTTCTCTTTAAACCTTATTTTGCCTAAGCTTTTATTGGCCTGAACTCTTGATAATGAAAAAGAAACAAGTGCTGACCCTGAATTACAGATAGTTGTGGCTTTATTTTAAAAAATATTTATGTAAGGACGCTCCTTTTATGTGATAATTAAGTTGTGTTGTTTTTTTAATCCCATTTATATCCCGCCCTTCTCCGAAGACTCAGGGAGGCTTACAATTTAAGCACAAACCAATGTGCTTAGCAATAAACAAGTTGCTAGATATCTGCAGTGTTTACATAGAAATTACATAAAAGTTTATTTTATTTTATTTATTTTATTTTATTACATTTATATACCTGAGGACTCAGGGCGGTTTACAGGGAATTAAAAACCAACAATGCAAAAGTTAAAACCAATTTTAAAAAGATTAAACTAACCCTGTGCAATTAAAACCCCGATTAAAATAAATTACTCCTCAGCCCGGGCCCGAGAGCTCGAAGAGCCAGGTCTTCAGGCCCCGGCGGAATGAACGGAGGTCGGGGACAGTCCTCAGTTCCACTGGCAGCTGGTTCCAGAGGGCAGGCGCCCCCACTGAGAAGGCCCTATCCCTGGGTGTCACCCGCCGGCAATCTCTTACCGGTGGGACCCTGAGCAGACCCTCCCTGTGGGAGCGCACTGGACGAAGGGCATTTGATGCCGGCAGCAGGTGTTCCCTCAAATACCCTGGACCCAAGCCATGTAGGGCTTTATAGGTAATAACCAGCACCTTGAATTTCACCCGGAGGGCAACTGGAAGCCAATGCAGCTCGCGGAGTAGAGGTGATACATGGGAGTATTGGGAGACCCCCATTACAACTCGCGCGGCCGCATTCTGCACCAGTTGAAGCCTCCGAGTGGTCCTCAAGGGCAGCCCCATGTAGAGAGCGTTACAGTAGTCCAAACGGGAGGTCACGAGCGCATGAGTAACTGTGAGTAGGGCATCTCGGTCTAGATAGGGACGCAACTGGCGCACCAGGCGAACCTGTGCAAAAGCCCCCCTGGTCACGGCTCCTATGTGGTCTTCAAAATTGAGTCGTGAATCCAGGAGGACGCCCAAGTTGCGAGCCCTATCAACGGGGGGTAACACCTCACCTCCCCATCGTTATAGCATTTAAATCTCTTGATTTGTCTATAAAATATCAGTTTGGTAAGATCCAAACATTTATATTTTTTGTGATATTGATCATATTTAAATCTTAGAAGACGAAAACTAACTTTTAGTTTGAAATGATCTGTACTAGGGTAGAATGATGACTGTTTGAATATTTTTCATGAGATTTAGAAAGAAACATCAAGAAGACTTATTTTCCTGTGTTTAAAGATAATCCTCAAATTACAACCATAATTGAAACTGCATTATGGTCATAAAATGCCCTGTAAACCACCCTGAGTCCTTCGGGAAAGGGCGGTATATAAATCTAATAAAATAAATAAATAAAAAATAAAATATGTTTTGATAGTCTTAAAGAGGATCACCATATGACCAGACACGATTTTACAGTCTATTTTGTGGCAGTCTTTAAGGGAATTTTGCTGCTGTTAACCAAATTCATTGTTTGTTTTGGAGCATTTTTTTCCTGGAAACTAGAATTTAAACACCTGTTTCTGGCAAAAACATCATAAATCACCATTATGTGACTGCCTTAAATGCAGAATGGTTACCAAGCACCCAAAATGAGGTTATTTATTTATTTATTTATTTATTTAATTTGTATACCGCCCTTCTCCCGAAGGACTCAGGGCGGTGAACAGGGCAATACATAAAAACAAGATACAAAAATTAAAAATTATTAAAAAGTAATTAAACAATTAAATTAAATTAAATTATGGGGGGACAGATTAGAAACAAGTCCCATTTGGGATCCATTGTAACTTCAAACAGTAACTAAGCAATTGATCGTAAGCTGAGGACTACCTGTATGTGTGTTTCCAAATAAATTGCTTGTACATTTAACAACTTCAGTGGTTCAACTAAGTATCTCAACCTATAAAAAATATTGCCTCACTAGTAATGACAATCAAGATATCTTTGACTAACGTTGCAGGCTGGAAATTCTGCAGATCACTTTCCCATGATGCCAACTTTAGGAAAAGCACATACAGAAGCTATGAAATTGCATAATTGTGTGCAGAGAAAATAATCTTGACTCTATTTAAAAAGAAACTGATTTTTTTCTGGTAAAACATTTTACAAAAAATATTAAGTTGCTTTTTTCATGAAAATTATAGTAAACACTTATGCAATTGAATGGAAGAGTTTCATTAATAGCTGAGAGCCCAGAGTCACCTTATCAGTGAGATGGACGGTATATAAATTTAATGAATAAATAAAATAAAATAAATAGCTGTAGCTTGTAGCTGAGGACTGCAATATGTAATTTTTTTACTATTAAACCCTACATTTATTTCAAATTTTGGTTTTCAATTCTAGACACTATCCAGCATTTGAAGGACAGCAAACATATTGCTGTATATCATAAGGGACGCTATTACAAAGCATGGTTGTACTATGATGGCAGACTCCTAAGACCCAGGGAGATTGAGGAACAGATGCAATGGATTCTAAATGACAAATCTGAGCCTCAACCAGGTGAAGAAAAGTTAGCAGCTCTTACTGCTGGCGACAGGTATGAAACTTGGTAATTGTAAGTCTCTCAATTTTTTAAAAAAATATTTTGCCTTTTGATTTATCTGATCACTTGTTTACTTTTAACCATAAGTAGTGTAGTCTTTTCATTCTTCATTGATTGATAAGCTTACTGCAGTGGATTAATTCCAAAGATGTGAACAACTTCTTAGCAACACACAGTATTGCTTTTTTAACTGAAAGTTTAAATATTGGCTTTCGAATGGTTACAGCTGATTTTGTATCTCTTACTTGTAAAGCTAAGAAATGGCTGAGTGTAGGCCTTAATAGGTTTATTCTATTTATTTCAATTATTGGGTGAGAAATGCAGCATACTGTGTACATTGTGGATTGGATCCAGACATATTGAATATTTTATTTATTTATTTATTTAATTAATTCAATTTATATACTGCCCTTTTCCCGAAGGACTCAGGGCGGTTTACAGGGCAAAATTAAAACAATACAATATAAAAATTAAAATAAAATTAAATCAATAGCCCCAAAATTCAAAATTAGAATTTAAAAACCTTTAAACCCCTCAGTCCAGGTCAGCTAACTCAAAAAGCCAGGTTTTTAGGTCCTGGCGAAACAAACGAAGGTCAGGGGCAATCCGGAGTTCCACCGGCAATTGATTCCATAGGGCGAGCGCGCCCACAGAGAACGCCCTCCCCCTGGGTATTGCCCGCTGGCATTCCCTGACCGGCGGGACCCTGAGGAGGCCCTCCCTGTGGGAGCGCACAGGACGATGGGAAGTTGATGCTGGCAGCAGGTGCTCCCTGAGATAATCCGGACCCATGCCATTTAGGGCTTTATAGGTCATCACCAGCACCTTGAATCTCACACGGAGGGCAACTGGAAGCCAATGCAGCTCGTGGAGAAGAGGGCCAATGCAGCTCGTGGAGAAGAGGTGTTACACGTGAGTATCAGGAGACTCCCATCACAACTCGCGCAGCTGCATTCTGCACCAGCTGAAGCCTCCGTGTGGTCCTCAAGGGCAGCCCCATGAAGAGAGCATTGCAAAGTTAACATGTAACATCATACCATCTACTGAATTTTAGCAGTATTTCAGAATGAAAGACCATGATAAATGAGTTTGATGCCAAGAGAAAGGGGGTTGGGGGTAATGGGTCTTCATGTGCCATGGCCCAGTTGGACAATGCCTCACCATTGACATCAATTAACATAATAGTCTGCATAGATTGTTGGGTGCAGCTTGATGTTCAAGACATGCTCTGGCCATGCTGTCAGAGGTGGTTTATAGATGTTCACTATTGTTGTAGTTTGGAAACTACTTCATGTATATTGTTGTTTGTAGAAGCTGACAATAAGGAGGCATTCTCTATAGTCCTTCTAACATAGGTAGCCTCGCCATAGCTGTGGTGGTAAGTGGCCCCCAATAGATCTTAGCCATGAATCTTGCCTCTTCTGAGTTGCTCTTGTTTTCTATGTGCGTTTCTTGGAGGATGACCATGTCTATGTTACTGTCCGATAAAAGTTTGGAAACATATTGGCTCTCGGATCTGCTGAGCCCCTCAACATTGATTTGGAATAATACCCCCAATCTCTCATGTCATTTGGGCCTGACAAAGACTTTTTTCTTTTTGTTTTCATTGCCAGGAAAGCCTACAGAGTAGTCTGGCTATAGCAGTTGCTAGTTCGTTTAGTTCGTACTGTCATGTTATCCAGGGTGCACATCGGCAATGGACAATCCTGAGTAGGATTCACATCTCATATGGCATCTCCCAAGGCTCTCTGTATAAATGGGGCACAGTATTTCCCCGTCCTGGAATCGATACTGACTTGAAGATGTACATGCCCGCACATACACACACAAATGCATACAGAGTTCATTAGACATCACTTTGAGTATAAAATTACACCCTTTTTATAAGGATGATTGTTCAAGTGATTTTACACAATGTTTCTGTATTCATCTGACAGAGTTCCTTGGGCTAAAGCTCGCCAAACATATTTTGCAAGAGGAAAGAACAAGCAGTCATTGGATGCAATTGAAAAGGCTGCTTTCTTTGTTACTTTGGACGATACTGCTCAAGGTTACAGAGAAGAAGATCCAGTTACATCAATGGATGCATATGCAAAAGCACTTCTACATGGCAAATGCTATGACAGGTATACTATGCTTGAGAAAGAGGTATTCTTTCATCTTTTTCTTGTATATGTAAATATTTCACTTTCAGTAGGTGGAAAAAAATTATGTGAAAGCTTGGGTTTGACTACCATTGAAAATCAAAGAACAAACGGTACACTGTTCAGTGAAATGCTTACTAATGACGCTTTAATATCTTTTGGTTATAGTGTTTTTCTGAATAATTAAACAATAGGTCCTTTTAGAAGTCAAGATTAGCTCTGAATTCTGTTTCAACATTTAAAGAAATGTTATATTTGTATCTTTCATTGAAGAGTTTCTGGTTTTCTACGCAAAATGCCTATCTCATGTGTTCAACTCTTACTGCCACTCTCAAGAGATTACTGAAAATTGCAGGTTTTGGTGAGGTGCTAATAATTGTATAGCTGTTGGGGCCTACTTTTGTTTCAGTATACAATTTCTAGAGACAGAGAAATGACTAATGTTGCAGTATAGTTATACACGATAATACAGTACACCAGAGGTCCCCAGCTTTTTGAGCACCAGGGACCGGTTCCGTGGAGAAAGGTTTTTCTGCGGACTGGAGGGGGCCTCGTTTCATGTACTGCCTGCATCCCACGGATGGGGCTTTGCTTGTTTGTGCAGATTGGTTTCTGGTAGTGCTGGTCCACGGACCGGGGATTGGGGACCCCTGCAGTACACAGATAACCTATCACAATAGCCTCATTATGCAATGCACAGAAAAGAATTAAGAAATAGTAAGCAAAAAACAGGAGAGGAGAGATAAAAGGAAAAGAAAATATAGCTCCATTAAATTTTGTCTACTCCAACACCATTTATTGTATTTGTCTAAACTTTATCACTAGAGACATGAAAAAATAGTTTTGAAACCAGAACAAACCATTGTATTCTGAAGACTTTTCCATATCAGTTTGGCTGAGCCATAGTTTGGTAGAAATGAAATTCAGAATAGCAATAGCACTTAGACTTATATACTTCTCCCTACTGCTTCATAGCCCTCTCTAAGTGGTTGGCATATTGCCTTCAATAATCTGGGTCTTCATTTTACTGACCTCGGAAGGATGGAAGGCCGAGTCAACCTTAAGCTAGTGAGAATCAAACTGCTGGCAGTCGGCAGAATTAGCCTGCAATAGTGCATTCTAACCACTGCACCACCACGACTGAATGTTTTGGTTGTTTCAGGTTTTGGGCAAAACAGAATTCAGCAGGACAAATGGTGCATGTTGTCCCTTTCTTTTCCCAGCATAGCCCTGTCTGGGCCTCTTCTCCTAATCCCCAGATTTAGCAATGCCTTCCATTCCTCTCTTTAGCTACTAGTGATGTCCCAGCATGGCAGATTCTGCTGCCTCCAGCCTACAAAAATAAACATGTACAACATCCACATTCCCAACAAACATATCTCTAGCATTAGCACAAGCATTCCTTTGTGTTTATTGTAAATATGTTAAAACAATACTGAATGATTCACTAAGCTTTGGGTCTGCTGTATATCTAAAGTGCAGCCAAACATATGTCTGTTGCAAGTTAACATATAAAGTCCATCCAAATTTGATAAAGTTGTGATTCCTACATTTGGTGGTATTTCATTATCTTAAGTTTTATCTATGATATTTTCTAACGTGGTATTTGAAGACCTTGGTTAATTCAATTGTTCAATTATCTACAGTTTTCCACCATTGGGCAATTACTTTTTTAGCTGCTAAGATTAAGTAAATGACAGATTCATTGTTTTTAAGGTTGATATCCTACCTCTGGGTAGTTTTGATTTATTTTTTCAGTAATAATGCTGATCTCACCAGCATTATGAGTGTTTTATGCCAAAAGGATGGTCACATGGCTATCACAAAAGAAAGCCCCTTTTTTGTAACAACCTCTTAAACTTTTAAAAGAATAATTAAGATATAGTATGTGTCAATTTGACTGGAATCAAGTGCAAGCCTTACGCTATTTTCTACTGAAGATTGAATAAAGTGGTGGATTTCCCTATTTTGTAATAATGACCACTGAATTTTCAAAATAGTTTCTTGTGATTATTCTAGATCAGACATGTCAAACACAAGGCCCGGGGGCCAGATCCGGCCCGCGAAGTGTTTTTTTGTGGCCCGCGAAGCCATCCTGGAAACAGGGAGGGAACGGCCCCCACTGCCTTGGCCCTGGCCCAGAGACCCTCCTTCTGCCAGAGACCCTCAGATCTGTCCCACTCCTACCCAGGCCCCCATAGGCACCCTTGATGCGAACAATGTAGAGCTGGCCATGCCCACCCAGTAGGCCATACGCACTCTAGCCACGCCCACCCAGCAGGCCACGCCCACCCTGGCCCTACCCACCCGGCCCCTTGAGGGCAACCGCAATGCTGATGCGGCCCTCAATGAAATTGAGTTTGACACCCCTGTTCTAGATGGTTAAATACTGAGGACCCAGATTGTTGGGGGCAATTAAGCTGACTTTGTAATAATGCCGCTTGGGGGGGGAGAAAGCCCTAATAAGCAGGCATATACATAGAATGAAGGCTACTGCTAAGCTTGTAAGCCGCCCTGAGTCTTTGGAGAAGGGCGGGATATAAATGGAATTTTTTAAAAAAAATTCTCCAAACTGGTATAAGGTCAAATTGCTGAAGCTCTGCTATCCTTATTACCAGTAGAGTTGATTTCAGAAAAATACATGATCACCTATTCATTTTTTAAAATTGTTCTTTATTGAGACTTTCCTTGTAGGAATTTTTCATTCTAAAGGTTATATCTTCAGTTTAGTTTCATTTACGTCAAATTATAGCAATTGTCCTGTTCTCTATATATGTTATTAAAAAGTGGAGGAGAAGTAGCTTATATCAAGGCTACATATTTATTCTTCCAAATTTGGAGCATTTTTTTGGTAAAGACATCAATCTTGCTTATTTTTGAAAAATGTTTTGGGTGAAAGAAACATTGAGTTAAAAAAATATTTTTAATAATTTAAATAGAGCTTCAATTTTGCTCCATTCTCTGTTCCTTTCCTCAGTTATTCTTCAGTATTTCCACCATGCAGGATTCTGTGCTGAGTATTTGTTTATTAGTGTATGTTTGTGGAGAAGTAGGCATAGCATCTCCCTATGGGTATCTTTTCTAAAGTGTTTTTTAAATTTTTGCAAAATTGAAAAAAAATCTTTTTGTCAAGTCTGTAGATAATTCTCTCTTGCAGTTGAATGGCTCCATTTTGGCTACATAAACATTGCCATTCAGAGATTGGGATTAATGAGTATTGTGATAAAATGGTTTATGGACATTATTGTTTTGCATAGGTGGTTTGACAAGTCGTTTAATCTCATAGTGTTCAGAAATGGTAAAGTGGGCCTGAATAGTGAACACTCTTGGGCAGACGCCCCAATTGTCGGACATCTTTGGGAGGTGAGCATTTCTATTACCAGTCTGTTAATTGTTCATATTAAGTAGATTTAATAATTTAAATAAAATGAAATCAAATTTAGCTTTTGCTTTGATTGTGTTAACTGACTTTGAAGTGTGCATCGTTCAAGGGTCAAATGTGACTCTTCCTCTGCAGAAAGTTCAGATCCCTGTTGGAACTATGCAGTGGGCCGTGCAAGCACTAGAACTATAACTTAGATTCTACTGCTGTTTCCTGTCATAAATGGATTACAGCAGGAGTGCACGCTTTGTTCCTAAGGATGAGGACAATTCTTGACTTCTGATTAGTATCGAAGACTGCACACTATCAAGTAAGGAGGATTAGGAAAATAGATAGAAATAGATATTGATAATTATGTTCCTCACCAAATAAATATATGCTAGACAGAACAGTTGAAGTTTATCAGTAACCTTCCACATGATTTTGTTATGTACCATGGATCTACCATATACTTGATATACATACCTAAGAAATGTGGGGTTTTATTATGTGATATGGCATTATAGAACATTGATAGACAGGTTTTTGCCTTGCTTAACGTTTCCTTGTCTTGCCATTGATAATTTGAAGCTTTTGATCAAAATGCAAGATTTAATCAGAAATATTTTTTCCGTATGGTTTGAAGCAGTATGTTTCACATGCTTATAATTATTTCACTCATTCCCCCAACCATCTGCGCTATCCATCTCCAGAATGTCATGTATTCTGACTGTCTTGAATTGGGATACGCAGAAGATGGACACTGCAAAGGGGAGGTCACTCTAGGCATTCCCATGCCTACCAAGCTGCAGTGGGAAATCCCTGAAGAGGTGGGTGCATATCCAGTTCTATATCCATGATATCAAGTATAATAATAGTAATGATGATGATGATGATGATGATGATGATGGAAGGGACCTTAGAGGTCATCTAGTCCAACCGCCTGCTCAGGCAGGAAACCCTATACCATTTCGGACAAATGGCTGTCCAGTCTCTTCTTAAAAACTACCAGTGTTGGAAGATGCTTCAGGATGCTCCCCTATAATGTTTCTTATTGACTGAAGTACACATCTGTCCATTTTTCAGTGAAAGTGTCTTTTTTTTTAAAAAAAAATAGATCAGTGGAATCACTGCTGATTTTGTTTAGCATAAGCTGATAAATTTAGAATTAAATGTTTTAAAAATGTGACCTTTGAATATTATGTGAATAATACTATGCTTGTTGCTATTATTTAGTGCCAAGAAGTGATTGAGAAGTCTCTTAACATGATTGCAAGGCCGTTAGCAGATGATGTGGATTTTCATTCTTTTCTTTTTGATACATTTGGGAAAGGATTAATGAAGAAAACCAAAACCAGTCCCGATGCATTTGTGCAACTTGCTTTGCAACTTGCTCATTATAGGGTAAGTATCTTAGGTGTTTTAGTCTAATTTAAACATTTTTTTTTAAAAAAATGAAGTACCTGATACTATTTTTAAATTTCCTGCTTAAATAGAAAAAGTTTCCCCAGATTAAAAAGTGTAGCTAATGAGAGCTGACAGCCTTTTCTAAAGCTTCCATGCTGAAGCCCTTTAATACTGTAGGTTTTTTTCAGTCGGCCAGAAATGAAATTTAAGCAGCTTTGTATTTTGCATCATTTAGTTCTATTTCATCAAGCTTTGCCATTGTCTGTGACAAAGATCTGTTAATTCACAAATACATCTTATTCATGAAGAGCCTCCTGCAGTCAGTACTGTAGAGTGTTGAGAACTGGTTCAGAGAGATTGTATCTAAAGCAGAAACCAATATAACACCACAGTACATATTTCATGTGATATTGCATGTAATTCCCTAAATATACATTGTAGATACGGAAAATATTCAGAAAGGAACGACTAAAATGACAAAAAGTAAAAGAATAAGGAAAATAGGCAGAGAAAAAACTCAGCATGAAATGACAAATATGTCAAAATGTTTGGGGGATTAAATTCTGTTGAAGTCAGTAAAAGAATTGCTGAGGGACCAGCATAGGATTCTGCCATGGGAGATTAGGTGTGACCTCAATATGCACCTAGATACTGTTGCCCACCTAGGAACAAAGTCCAATACTACTAACTTGCTCTCTGTTGTCCTTCCGCCTTCTCTTTATACTGTATGTAGTGTGCATCTTAGCTTATTCTTATATACTACTTAGCTTTTTAAAAAATTGAGATGGGAAGAAAGGTGTGTATTTGTATTGAAATTAAAACTCAGTGTTAATGTTTATGTGACTGACATAATATAACTTATTTGTCAAAGAGACATGGTAGTTTTAGCAGCTTAAAGATGTTGGATTTGTCAGCCAGAGAAGGTTGGCTCTCTGCATTCCAGCAGTTCAACCCTTAGCACTGTGTGAGAGTGTGAGCTCCCGTCACTCGCCTCACCTCCTGACAACCTAGCCTAGTTTGAAAGCATGCAAATACATGTAGATATATAAATAATACTTCGCTGGGACTAATGGCAGAAGCAAGAAACCAATCAGCACCAGGCCCAGCCCAAATACAAGGTGAACACCAGTGGAGACAAAGCCCTGGATGAAGCCAACACGCCCACAGTGGAGAGCTAGTTTACCCCCTGTGGTCCACCTTGGATAGTGTGCAAGCATGAACTGAATGAACTAGCAATCTTAGGCAGTCAGATGCCTACTAATGTCTACCTACTCTGTAGTAACATTGTAGTCTCCTGGCTTTCATGTACCAACACCGTATGCTAAATAATTAAATAATAACATGCATATGTGCCTTTTTTTACTGTTGCATATAAATAACTTTGTATTTTTGTTAGGACATGGGAAAATTTTGCTTAACATACGAAGCATCTATGACCCGCCTATTTAGAGAAGGCAGAACAGAAACAGTCCGCTCATGTACTGTCCAGTCCTGCAAATTTGTGCAAGCTATGGAAGACCCAAATGAAATGGTAAATTGAATGTTCTAATCAACTATATAATGTTACCTTTGCTTTTGTTTAGGTTTACCTCTATTTCAGTCCACAATTTCTAAAATAGGTAGTTTGATTTGCTTTCCTGAGTTATACAAATACATTGTAGTAAATAAATATCTAAAAGTGTTGGGAAATATTTCCAAGTTTTTTTCCCCCCTCAGAAAAATAAATTGGTTTGGGTCAGGAAAATGTCAAAGTGAAACATTTTTTTTTCAATGTAATTTCTACTTTTAACTTTATGTAAACATTATGTTTGTTGTTGTTTTTTCCAAATGGAACATAATAAATTTGGTGAGTGTATATATACAGTACTGCCTCTGAAACTAAGTAGCTGGGAAAACATGAAGCCATCTGGTGGTCATAAAAAGTACTATTTGTGTTTGGCATATTAAATTTAAGACTTCAAAGTGTGGACTCTCGGTTTATTATTAAATGTTATTAAAAAAAATTCTATGTAAAAGTACTCTTTTTATCTTTCACATTACTGAAATCATTAGTTTAGATTTCCAGAGCAATATTTAAAAGCCATTATCACCATTATGAACCACCGATGATCGGAACATAAAATCACAATTTTCCTCTGATGAATGCATGATTTCAAATGAGTACAGAAAAAAATGTAGGACTCAATAGATCAAGGTAGTGAAAAATATAAATCGATTTCATTAGAGTTTCAGTGCTGTTATCAAACCACCATAGAAACCTCATACGGAAGTGTCCAAATTTTGAGTGCCAGTTTTATGATAAAAGTTGATGTGTACATTTGTTCAATCACTTCTGGCTCTTTGTGAGAAAGACATCATTTTGCAGCATTGTCTGTCAATAACACCTTGCATGTTTATGTCATCAGTCATAATACCTATATCTACCTTGACTTCTGTTGGCCTGTTTTTCAATTGCCTTTAACTTTTTTCTTCCCATGTTACATCCAACATGTCTAATCATAGTTTCATTACAGTGTTAAGAGTTTTTCCTACAAGCAGTTTGGTTTTACTTCCTTTAGTATTGAATGATTTGTTCTTTTGCCAGTTTCATGTATTGTCAAACTTTTTCTCTAGCATCACAATTAGAGCTGTCTGTTTTTCTTTGTTTATT
The DNA here is from genome assembly GCF_947247035.1 of Vipera ursinii. Taxonomy (NCBI): domain Eukaryota; kingdom Metazoa; phylum Chordata; class Lepidosauria; order Squamata; family Viperidae; genus Vipera; species Vipera ursinii. The sequence goes on along the minus strand of NC_139512.1, from coordinate 111,035,049 downwards.
CTTATGATCTGAATTTCACAGCAATATAAAAAGTAATAAAGGTGGGGTAAAATCTAATAAACATTTTACACTTGGGAAAATAATTGTCTGGACAAAATGTACCTTTATTATCAACATGCTGTCTCTGCACTTTAATATTTTGTTTAGATTTGTTAGCTGGTATCTCCCATGTAGCATTTCTGTACATTTATTTATTCTAGGAAGATAACATTTGTTATTTTTTCTCCTTTTATTTGCATTGGATTGGCACTGGGTTTTGTTATATTTTTAAAATAGCGAACAGCAGATCAGCATTTATCTTGGCTGCTTCCTTTTCAGCCATTAAAGTAATTCAGTCAGCATATTTGAGATTGTTGGTGTTTCAGTAATTTTAATACCAGTGTCTCTTTTACTCCCATCATTTTGCACTGCATATAAACTAGATGGGATGACAATAAAATGAAAATAGAAAACTCTTAGAATTGGCTTGCCTTTCCCATTATCTGTCAGATGCGAGCAATGTGATAGGCACATCTGCCTGTTTTGACTCCGCCTTATACATTTAGCTGTTTTACCGTGTATTGGTGGTCTCTGGATTGCAAAATCTTTTTTTTTATTGAAAAGTTTTACAGTACATTTTATCTTTAACAATCCCCCCCTCCCTCCACCCACCCCTACCTAACCCTCCCTATCCCTCCCCCCCATTCCCCCCTCCCCCCCCAACTTCCCAAAGCTAAATACAAGGTATAAAAACAAAGAACAATCATAAACATCCATATGCTAACAACAATAAACTACTAATTCTATCGCACTCTAGCTCATATAAAATGACTACAAGCAATACTAATATTACATATAAAAAGAAAAAAAGGGGGGGAAAAAGGAAAACTTATTCAAATGCTAAATGAAACTTTTTAGTCCCATATTTGTTCTGGATATAATCAATCCACTTTTTCCACTCCATAATATAACGTTCTTGCGAATGATCTTTCAAGTAAGCCGAAATCTTTGCCATTTCCGCCAGGTCCGAAACTTTTAGAGTCCATTCTTCTATAGTCGGCAGTTCCTCCTTTTTCCAATATTGACCTATTAAGAGTCTTGCTGCTGTGATTAAGTTCAACATCAACTTAATGTCCACAACAGTAGCATCTGTAATTATGCCCAATAAAAACAATTGCGGACAAAACTTTATCCTTTGCTTGAAGAACTTCTGCATATTCCACCAAATTTTTATCCAAAAAGCCTTAACCTTTTTGCAGGTCCACCATATATGAAAATACGTTGCATCTTCGCCACCACACCTCCAGCATTTAGGTTGATAATTCGGATACATACTTGCAAGCTTTTTAGGATCTAAATGCCATCTATAAAACATTTTATAAAAGTTCTCTCTTAAGTTTTGGGCTTACGTAAATTTTACGTTCCTCACCCAGATCTTTTCCCACGTGTCCATTGTAATAACTTCTTGAATATTCTGGGCCCATTTTATCATACAGTCTTTAACAAGTTCTGTTCTCTGAGTCAATATCTATCAATGCAAGATAAATCCGTTTGATATGTGCTGGACCCTGGTTTCTAATTTGCTTTATCAAATTTTCATCAGTCATTGAGAAACCAATTTTCTGATCTTCTTTCCACCTGGCACGTAATTGAGTATATTGAAACCAAGTTTGAACGATCTTCTCATCTCGCAAGAGATTGTACGGCTTCAAACACCAGACGTTCCTTTCCAAGCTTAAGATCTCCTTATACGTAGTCACATCATGTTTGAAGCCAACATTTATGTTTTCTATTGCATGTTTCGGGATTGCCCACAACGGCATCTTGTAGTCTAACTTATGTCTATACTTCTTCCAAACTCTCAACAATGCCTGTCTTAAAATATGCACTTTAAATACATTATCTACCTTCTTATCATACAACAAATATGCATGCCAGCCAAATAACAAGTCGTGGCCCTCAAGATTTAATAATCTCCCTTGTGTCAAATTAATCCAATCACTTATTCCTGACAACGCAGCAGCTTCATAATATAATTTAAGATTAGGCATTTTAAGACCACCTCTTTCACGAGTGTCCTGCATAATCTTAAGTTTAACTCGTGGCCTTTTCCCTGCCCACACAAATTTATTGATACCCCGTTGCCATTCTTCCAAATTAGAGTCTTTTTTAAGAATCGGTATCATTTGGAATAAAAATAAAAATTTAGGCAGGACATTCATTTTCACTGCTGCAATTCTTCCCAGTAAAGACAATTGCAATTTTTCCCAACTCTCCAATTCTTTTTGAATTTTTCCCCATAACTTTTCATAATTATTTTTATATAACTTTGCATTTGAGGGTGACAAATACACCCCCAAATATTTGACCCTTTTAACAATCTCAAATCCAGTTAATCCTTCTAAAAGGGCCTTTTGCGGTGTTGTCATGTTTTTGGCCAAAATTTTTGTTTTTTGTACATTAACCTTAAATCCAGAAACCTTCCCATATTGCATTATTATCTCCATCAGGTCCACAACAGAGTTTTCTGGCTGAGTCACCGTAACAACCAGATCATCTGCAAACGCCCTCAGTCTATAATCCTGATCTCTAATTTGAATACCCTTAATTTTTTCCGAGTTACGTATTTTTATCAGTAATATCTCCAATGTTAAAACAAATAATAAAGGTGATAACGGACACCCTTGTCTTGTGCCCTTCTCAATATTGCATACTTCAGTCAGACTATTGTTAACTATTATTCGGGCAGTTTGTTTTTGATATAATGCCCTAATTGGTTGTAAAAATTTATCCCCAAAATTCATTTTATCTAAAACTTTCATCAAAAATTGCCAATTCAATTGATCAAAAGCTTTTTCAGCATCTAAAAAAATTAGCGCCGCAGGGATCTGGTTGTTCCTTTCCAAAAACTCCACCACATCAACTATATGCCTCACATTATTTTTCATTTGTCTACCACTAATAAACCCGGTTTGATCCCCATGAATCATCTGTTGCAAAACCCTCATCAGTCTATTAGCTAACACCTTAGCAAATATCTTGTAGTCTGTATTTAAAAGTGATATTGGTCTGTAATTTTTAACTTGAGTAGCATCTTGATCTTCCTTCGGAATCAAAGAAATAAAAGCAGTTCTCCAAGACGGAGGCACCTTTCCCCCCCTCTGAATTGTCTGAAACAATTCCCTTAATGGCTTTATCAGCTCCAATTGTAAATGTTTGTAGTAGATCGCAGTCAGACCATCCGTACCTGGCGCTTTATCCAACTTCAATTCCTTAATTGCTATAAAAATTTCTTCTTCTGTTATCAATTGATTAATCTCCTCCTTTTGTTCTTGTGTAAGAACCGGGATGCTAGCATTCTTCAAGTATACATCAATATCTGTTTCATTAATCTTCTCTTTAACATATAGTTTAGAATAAAATTCCACAAAGGCTTCCTTAATAAGATCCTGTTGAAACACAACCTTTCCTTTATATTCAATTTTATCTATATTAAAAGCCCTTTGTTTTTTCCTTAACCTGTAGGCTAACCACCTACCTGGTTTATTGGCATTGCAAAAAGTATTATGCCTAGCAAACCGTAAGTTGGTTGCCACCTGATCAGCCATCAACTTATCAAATTGTCCTCTTAGCAGTTTAATGACCTCCTTAATCGTCGCATCCGATGGATTCAAAATTAGGACCTTTTCTTTTTCCCTAATTTCATTCTCCAGTTCTTTCCTTCTAACTTCCAGACTACGTCTATATTTATTGTTCATATATATTAACACCCCTCTCATATAAGCTTTGCTAGCATCCCAAACCATGTCCATAGAGGTATCCTTGTTCATATTAATTTCAAAAAAATCCTTCATCTGCTTTTTACATTCTTCCACATTTATCTGGTTTCTAAACAAATTCTCATTTACGCGCCAGGAGCGCCTATCTCTATTGTCCTTATTGATCTCCAACCAAACTGGACTATGATCAGATATAGTTCTTGCACAAATCTTTACCTTCTTAGTCCTAGAAAAGAAGTCATTAGTCAGTAATATAAAATCAATCCTAGACAAAGATTGATGTCTATCAGAAAAAAAAGTATAATCCTTTTCATGTACGTGTGTATCTCGCCAAATGTCTCGCAATTCCAGGTCATCCTTCATTTCAAAAAAAGATTTAGGCAGTTTAGCATGACTCGGGGCACGCTTAAAGAAACCAGATTTATCCAGCTGTACATCAAGGACACCATTCCAATCTCCCATAAAAATAAAAGATTTATAATCCAACTGGGTAATCTTTGTATGTAGTAAACTAAAAAAATCAGTTTGTTGTTGATTAGGAGCATACAGTCCAACTAAAAGCGTTTTTTTTGCCTTCTAACAGCAAATCTATCATAACATATCTTCCTTGTTTATCTACTTCAATTAGTTCCGCTGTCAGAGTACTCTTGACATAGATAACCACTCCATTTTTCTTATTAATTGCAGAAGCAATAAATTGCGTGCCCAGCCTTGAGTTCAACAAATACTTTTGGTCCATAACCCTAATATGCGTTTCTTGCAAACAGATAACATCAGTCTTAAATTGTTTTAAATATTGAAAAACTTTCTTTCTCTTCTGTGGTGAATTTAATCCATTAACATTCCAAGTTAGGAACTTAGTCGACATTCTTGGCATCCCGAAGCTTCTGGAGCACTTCTGCCAGGACCCCTTTAACTTCCTTAGGCCGCGCCCCTCCCACAGCTTCACTGTAAGTACGCTTTGGAGGTTCCATAACTTTCTGCTGATCTTGTTCTTGCTCTTGTCTCACTCGTCTTGAAGCGGCACGCGTCATCCTCTGCTCTCCAGCAGCTGCCGATGAAACTGTAATTTGATCCCCTCCAGCACCATTCTCCTCTGTCTGTGTTCCATCAGCATCTTGAGGCTTTCCCTCGCCATATCCCTTTACAGCTTCCAGAAGTGATAGAGGGGTTGCTTTTAAAACTTTGCTGTAAAAATCATGTGCCTGAGTCACTGTAACCAGACGGTGTCTTTTACCTTCGTGCATCACCACCATGCCCACTGGGATCTCCCATCTAAACTTCCTGTGCTAGGAAGGCAAAATCTTTCCTTCTCCTTAAAATCTTTGGAGGAATCTCTTTTAAAACCAGAACTTCTTGCTCAGCAACCACAAACTTAGTGTCATAAGCAACTTGAATAACTTCATCCCTAATTGCTCTCTTTGTAAAATAAACCACCACATCTCTAGGTAACTTCCTCTGCCTTGCAATCCATGAGTTCACACGAAAGATTTTATCTATACTTCCCTCAATTTCAGCTGCTGATTGGCCCAGTACCACTTCCAAAGCCTCGGAGATCAGCTGCTTTAAATCTTCTTTAGGATTCTCTTTTAAGCCCCTGATTCTGATAGCGAACTCCATCTGATGGTACTGGACCAGACTCAAGTCTCCATCCATTTTATCCCTTATATTTTCATTCTCTAATACTTTTACTTCTAATACAGAGTTCTTTTGACTAAGATCCTCCACTTTTTCATCCAAACTTTGCACACATACAGCCACACTTTCAATTGTAGACAAGATGTCTGCCCTCATTGCTCTAAACTTCTCTTCCAACTTCTCTTCCATTTTCTCCTCCAGTTTCTCCTCCAGCTTTTCCATCATATCTGACATTAATTGTGTTTGCTTTTCAAAAGCATCCTGTAAATCCTTAAGAGTCAGTGCCGGAGCAGGTGCGGGAGGGAGCAAAGCTTGCAACGAAGTCTGTTGCACCGGGGAAGCCCCCGCACTCCGAAGAACTTTAGAGGCTTTCGTCGCCATCTTCCCCCACTTTCACTTGTTGCGCACTTTCACTTTAAAGCCATAAAATCCATTGAGCTAGAGAGTAAAGATAAAAGTCCACTTCACCTTGACCTCCTGTACCGCTCTGCCTGCGTCTTAATACTCAAGAGTCCTTCCTTCTGGCAGGAGTGGTTGCTAACGCTTGGCTCTGCTCCAAAAATCACGGAGCAGAGACGCTGCGCAGCCCAGAGCAAACCCAGGCTTCGGGGGGGCTCGATCCTTCAGCCGCCCAAACTTAAAGCTCAGGCGGCCCCGGAGAGCTCAACCCCTACCTGGGGCCTCACCCCCTCCTCTTCTCCCGGGGAGGGGGCTTCCGAATCACCTAAACAGCTGATCGACACTGTTTTCGGTGATTCAACAAAGCTGCGGAGCGGACAGCCCGGAGATGGCTGTCTTCAGCGTCGCGTTGCCACTGGAAGTCCTGGATTGCAAAATCTTGAGCATTATCTTTATAGGCATGCTGCAACTGTTTTGATAATCTGAACACTCTTTACAATGCCCTTTATATATATATATATATATATATATATATATATATATATATATATATATATATATATATATATATAAAAATTGGTATTTTTTCAGTCTCTTGATAGCTGATGTGTTTTTCATACAATACTTGTTTATAAACAGCAAGTAGCACTAAAACTACATTATGTTGAAATACTGTAATGAAGATTTTGAACTGCTCAGCAGGTACTTTATAAACTCCTGCAACTTTGTTAAGTTAGTAGTATTTTATAGCATGCTTTTTAAAAAAAAATGAATTAAGAGACTAATTTAATTGAAAGACTGTGAGCAGTAAAGACTTGAACTTTACTTTCAGAATCTATATTATGGGTTACTGAGAGAATATGTCTGAAGTCACATTTTCAAATAATTTTTTCTCATAAAAGAGGCATGTACCAATATAAAAAGCATATATAAGATCTCCCTTTTCTGTTCTCCATCCATTTGTTCCTTATTAAATTTCTGTGTGAAAAAAATCATTAAATTTCCCTAGAAGAGCCTCTGCAGTAGAAGTGCAGTGGGAGGTTCTAGAGGTGAGGAAATCCAGTGGGTAGGATGTTACACTCCATGTGCTCCTAAAGGGACTTTGGAGGTTGGATGAGTTGTCTTTTTCTAGAATTTGATGTTTCATTTTAATAGCATTTAAACAGAAATAGTCAATTGTTTTCCTTTTTAATCTACAGCCTGAAAAGAAGTGTATGCTATTCAAGACTGCTGCTGCTAATCATCAGTGCTTATATCGCCTGGCCATGACTGGTGCTGGCATTGATCGTCACCTTTTCTGCCTTTATGTGGTCTCCAAATACCTTGTTGTTGAATCGCCCTTTCTAAAAGAAGTAAGTAGCCACATAATATTTGTTGTGCAAATACTACAATACAAAATTTTATTTGCATTTTAAATGATCTGTTCAACCAGTTGAAAACCTTTTTAAACTGGAAACTTTGAAGCATCTGAGAAAACTTTCTGAGGCTTAAAAATCTTTGCAAAAATGAAAATAAGTATATTTTAAGAATTTAGCGTATTAAGGAAAGCTAAAACATACATATTTATATTTTCAAATTTTAAATCTGTACATTCAGTGCTGCATTCTGAAAACTTTGATTTATTGAAACAAGATTTACAATTATTTGCAAGTGCTGTGCCATATCTTAGCCTTTTTTGTGCCTAGAATCATGGAAATAGAAATGTTGGATACAAAAATGGAAGGTATGCAGTGGATTCGACCAAATCAAGAATCAAACTGGGATGTTTTGGAAACACCTGGGGATTATATGAAACAAAGTGTTTTTTTAAAGAAGCAGGCCAAAGAGTCTGCCAAAATTAACACATTTTTCTAAAAACTCTTCAAGTAAGAAAAACTGCAAGAGAAAAGTGATAAAAGGAGCAGATCCTTTTGAGTGGAGCTGGTGCCCATACGGTCACTTTCCTATAATTTTCTTAGTAACATTTAGCTTGCCATGGTCTTCTGGGATTGTTTTTGACCTCCTGGTCTAGCCTACAACCTTTGAAGTTCTAATGATCTCCGGTCCAAGTACTGATAGAGCTATGCAGTGCTTTGGATTTAATTTCAAAAATATACTTTTGAGTATGATCATATGTGTATGCACCTTCTTGAGGAAACTACAGCTTTTCCTAAAGTTTTGCAGCTATCCTCTGAAAAGATGCGTGATTACTATTAGGTGCTTGGGTAAAAAAAAGAAATAGGATTTTCAGGGTTTAATACTTCTCCATAGTGTACTGCACATTTATTTATTTATTTATTTATTTTATTGAATTTGTATACCGCCCTATTCCCGTAGGACTCAGGACGGTTTACAGGGCAGTTAAAACCATGAAATACAAAAAATTAAAATCAATTAAAACAATTAAATTAAATTCAAGCCCCAAGAGTAAATCTAAAACCCAGTTAAATTAACAACCCCACAGTCTGGACCAAACAGATCAAAGAGCCAAGTTTTCAGGTCCCGGCGAAATGAGCGAAGGTCAGAGGCAGTCCTAAGTTCCGTGGGTGCCACAGAAGATTGTTTGGGGATTATTTTTAATGAAAAGCAGACTAAATTGTATATAAACAAATACAGTAAAGCAGGAAACCAACACAAAAGGTTTTTCAGTCATTATAATTGTTTTATCACATTTTGCAGGCTTTTTACTTAGAGCCACATTACCTCTCTATGCCATTTTTGTAACAATTCCTCATCACTATCACCAAAATAGTTTGAGATATAGGGATCTGATTTCACAAAAACCCAGCTATAATAAACAGAATATTCTCTGAACAGGCCTTTGACAGTTGAAAGCAACATGCATTGAATATTGACATCTTGCACTCTTCCATTCACAACTCATAGAAAAACTATTATCCATTCCAGCCACTGATTTGGGGATATTTACATCCCTTTTTGGTGAAATTGTGATTTTAAGAGAGATTTTGGCAAAAGTGCAAAGGGTTTGCTTACTCAACTTGCACCTGTCCTTTGAATTCAAAATAATACTTTTTGTTCCTGCAAGGTGCTAAAAAGTGTGCAATTTCTTATATCTTCTTTCCCAGGTTTTGGCAGAACCCTGGAGACTTTCAACAAGTCAAACACCTCAACAACATATTGATCTGGATAAGAATCCTGGAATGGAGTCCTGTGGTGGAGGGTTTGGACCTGTATGTCTGCATGTATTTTATTTTAAACATAGTATTACAAATCACCTCATGTCCAGCCACATTATCCACCATATAATGCTGCAGACATATGCTGAATTATTTATTTTATTTATTTATCAATGTAAAAATGAACTTTATGAACCCTAAGCTTTCATATCTAAGGAAAAGAGCAAAAATACAATTAAATGAGTTGTTGATCAGAAATGTCGTATTTTTAAAAGAACTGATTGAACTGCATTAGATGAATTGTTCTTCACATAACCTAAGCAATTACCCCAGTTTCCATATTCCAATTTCTGAGATGGGTAGAATCTTTTATTCTACCTGTCAGCGAACAGTTTACCAAAAGGCTGAGATGTTAACATTGCTTGAATATTGGAATAGATCAGAGAAGGGGAAAGTTCTATTTGTTATTGTTATAAATTAGCTGCCCAATCAATATATTAAAAATCTACAAAAAATAACTTTAAATAATGCACTATGTAGTTTAACCAAACCCCAACTGAAGGATTCTGCAAAACTGAATATGTTATTAAAATGTTTTTCTTTTTTATATTTTATGAAATTATCTAATAATAAAGGTAGTACAGAACGAAAAAACAAATTAAGATTCATTATTGTAAATATAAGGGACACAGTGGCTCAGTGGGTTAGGACGCTGAGCTTGTCGATCAGATGGTCGGCAGTTTGGCGGGTCGAATCCCGAGTGTCGCGTAACAGAGTGAGCGCCTGTTACTCGTCCCAGCTTCTGCCAACCTAGCTGTCTGAAAGTACGTAAAAATGCAAGTAGAAAAATAGGGACCACTACAGTGGGAAGGTAACAGTGTTCCGTGCGCCTTTGGCATCTAGTCATGCCGGCCACATGACCACGGAGATATCCTCGGACAAGCGCTGGATCTTCGGCTTTGAAACAGAGATGAGCACCGGCCCCTAGAGTTGGAAACGACTAGCACGCATGTGCGAGGGAACCTTTACCTTTACCTATTGTAAATATGACTGCTATATATTTCAGTAAATAAATGCTGCTTTGATAGCTTCTTATCCCTCTTGCATTGTCTATTATCAACTTAAGACCACTTGTTACATGATAGACAAAAGTACCAGACTAAATAAAACTGTTCACTATTTTAAAACAATATCAGGAATTGATCTAAATTGATACCATATCATGAATATGATACATTCACCACAGTTGTTTAAAAAACACCAAACAGGAAGATGATTACCTTTTATTATGCAATTTTTTAATTCTCAAAAGGACCGTTCATAAATCATTTTCAGAGAAGTTTCTCTGATCACAATAACATTAATTAAATAATTTTTAAAATTATTTTTTTAATTCTGTTTTTTCCCCAAGAAGTGATATTCCCCCATATATGTTTCCTATCAAGAGTGGTGATGGCGTAATAGTCAGAATGCAGTATTGCAGGCTAATTCTGCTGACTGCCAGCAGTTTGGCAGTTCAAATCTCACAGGCTCAAGGTTCTTTCATCCTTCTGAGGTCGGTAAAATGAGGACCCAGATTGTTGGGAGTGGGGGGCAATATGCTAATTGCAAACTGCTTAGAAAGGGCTGTAAAGTACTGTAAAGTGGTGTATAAATTTAAGTACTATTGCTACACAATTTCTTAAACAAATCCATTAGATTATCTAAATCCGTTATCATTCAGTAAGACTAGTGTTTAGTGATGGTGTTGTTGTTGTTGTTGTTAGTTGCGAAGTCGTGTTCGACCCATCGCGACCCTATGGACAATGTTCCTCCAGGCCTTCCTGTCCTCTACCATCTTCTGGAGTCCATTTAAGCTCACGCCTACTGCTTCAGTGACTCCATCCAGCCACCTCATTCTCTGTCGTCCCCTTCTTCTATTGCCCTCAATCTTTCCCAGCATTAGGATCTTCTCCAGTGAGTCCTTCCTTCTCATTAGATGGCCAAAGTATTTGAGTTTTAGCTTCAGGATCTGGCCTTCTAAAGAGCAGTCAGGGTTGATCTCCTCTAGGACTGACCGGTTTGATCGCCTTGCAGTCCAAGGGACTCGCAGGAGTCTTCTCCAGCACCATAGTTCAAAGGCCTCAATTCTTTGGCGCTCAGCCTTTCTTATGGTCCAGCTTTCACTGCCATACATTGCAACTGGGAAGACCATAGCCTTGACTATACACACTTTTGTTGACAGGGTGATGTCTCTGCTTTTTAGTGTGCTGTCTAGATTTGCCATGGCTTTCCTCCCCAGGAGCAAGCGTCTTTTAATTTCTTGACTACAGTCCCCATCTGCAGTGATCTTGGAGCCCAGGAAAATAAAATCTGTCACTACCTCCATTTCTTCCCCATCTATTTGCCAGGAATTGAGAGGGCCAGATGCCATGATCTTGGTTTTCTTAATGTTTAGTTTCAACCCAAGTTTTGCACTCTCCTTCTTCACTCGCAACAAGAGGCTCTTTAGTTCCTCTTCACTTTCTGCCATTAGAGTGGTATCATCTGCATATCTTAGGTTGTTGATGTTTCTTCCGGCAATCTTAATTCCAACTTTTGATTCATCTAGCCCTGCCTTTCTCATGATGTGCTCTGCATATAAGTTAAATAGGCAAGGCGACAGTATACAGCCTTGCCGGACTCCTTTCCCAATTTTGAACCAATCAGTGGTTCCGTGTCCAGTTCTCACTGTTGCTTCTTGGCCTGCATATAGGTTTCTCAAGAGACAAATAAGATGGTCTGGAATGCCCATCTCTTTAAGGACTTGCCACAGTTTGTTATGATCCACACAATCAAAGGCTTTAGCATAGTCAATGAAGCAGAAGTAGATGTTTTTCTGGAACTCTCTAGCTTTCTCCATGATCCAGCGTATGTTAGCAATTTGATCTCTAGTTCCTCTGCCTCTTCAAAATCCTGCCTGTACTTCTGGTAGTTCTCGATCCACATACTGCTGGAGTCTAGCTTGTAGAATTTTAAGCATAACTTTACTAGCATGAGAAATGAGTGCAATGGTGCGATAGTTTGAACATTCTTTGGCACTGCCTTTCTTTGGAATTGGAATGTAAACTGATCTTTTCCAATCCTGTGGCCACTGTTGAGTTTTCCAAATTTGCTGGCAAATTGAGTGTAGCACTTTTACTGAATCGTCTTTTAAGATTTTGAATAGCTCAGCTGGAATACTGTCACCTCCACTAGCTTTGTTGTTGCTCAGCTTTTCTAAGGCCCACTTCACTTCACATTCTAGGATGTCTGGCTCGAGGTCAGTGACGACCTCATTGTGATTATCAGGGACATTAAGCTCATTCTTGTATAGTTCTTCTGTGTAATTTTGCCACCTCTTCTTAATCTTTTCTGCCTCTGTTAGGTCCCTGCCATTTTGGTCCTTTATGCCCATTTTTGCATGAAACGTTCCCTTCATCTCTCCAATTTTCTTGAAAAGATCTCTGGTCCTCCCTATTCTATTGTTTTTTTTTCTATTTCTTTGCATTGTTCATTTAAGAAGGTATTCTTATCTCTTCTAGCTATTCTTTGGAATTCTGCATTTAATTGGGCATATCTTTCTTTTTCTCCCTTGCCTTTTGCTTCCCTCCTTTCCTCAGCTATTTGCAAAGCTTCCTCAGACAGCCATTTTGCTTTCTTGCATTTCTTTTTCTTTGGGATGGTTTTGGTTGCTACCTGTTGTACAATGTTGCGAACCTCTGTCCATAGTTCTTCAGGCACTCTGTCTATCAGATCTAATTCCTTAAATCTATTTGTCACCTCTACTGTATATTGAACAGGGATATGATTTAATTCATACCTGACTGGCCTAGCACTTTTCCCTACTTTCTTTAATTTAAGCCTAAACTTTGCAACAAGAAGCTCATGGTCTGAGCCACAGTCAGCTCCTGGTCTTGTTTTTACTGACTGTATAGAGCTTCTCCATCTTTGGCTGCAGAGCATATAGTCAATCTGATTTCTGTGTTGACCGTCTGGTGATGTCCATGTGTAAAGCCGTCTCTTGGGTTGTTGGAAAAGAGTGTTTGCTATGACCATCGTATTCTCTTGACAAAATTCTATCAGCCTGTGCCCTGCTTCATTTTGTACTCCAAGGCCAAACTTGCCTGTTATTCCAGTTATCTTTTGGCTTCCTACTTTAGCATTCCAATCTCTCATGATGATAAGGACATCATTTTTGGGTGTTAGTTCTATAAGGTGCTGTAGGGCTTCATAGAACCGGTCAATTTCATCCTCTTCAGCACTGGTGGTTGGGGCATAGACTTGGACTACTGTGATATTGAATGGTTTGCCTTGGATTCGAACTGAGATCATTCTGTCATTATGAGGGTTGTATCCCAGTATTGCTTTTCCTACTTTTTTATTGACTATGAAGGCTACTCCATTTCTTCTGAGGGATTCTTGCCCGCAGTAGTATACCTGATGGTCATCAGAATTAAATTCACCCATTCCTGTCCATTTTAGTTCGCTGATACCTAAGATGTCGATGTTTAGTCTTGTCATCTCTTGTTTGACCACGTCCAGCTTTCCTTGATTCATGGATCTTACATTCCAGGTTCCTATGGAAAAAAATCTTTACAGCATCGGACTTTCCTTTCACCACCAGACATATCCACAGCTGAGCGTCCTTTTGGCTTTGGCCCAGTCGCTTCATTCTTTCTGGCGCTACTAGTACTAGCCCTCTGCTCTTCCCCAGTAGCATATTGGACGCCTTCCGACCTAAGGGGCTCATCTTCCAGCGTCATATCGTTTTGCCTTTTGGTACTGTCCATAGGGTTTTCATGGCAAAGATACTGGAGTGGTTTGCCATTTCCTTCTCCAGTGGATCACTTTTTGTCAGAACTCTCTGCTATGACCTTTCCGTCTTGGGTGGCCCTGCACGGCATAGCTCATAGCTTTATTGAATTACGCAAGCCCCTTCGCCACGACAAGGCAGTAATCCATGAATGGGTGATGGTGTAATTTGCATTAAATAAATTTGACTAATAATTGTGATTAATTGCATGCATGATTAAACTACTGAGGATATATCAATTCGGGGGAAAAGCAAAAGATTCCTAGTATATTAGCCTGACATTCCCTTCAATTCTTCCCAGAATGATAAACTGTTTTTACATGATGCCTGCTTTTATTGAAACATAAAAAATGTGTCCTATTATGGAGCACCTTTTATTGGACTTTAAAATCAAAATAGTCTTGAAGTGATTTGTTATGGACATGTAGAGAACTGAGGTATTCTATGTATATTTTCTACAGGTTGCTGATGATGGTTATGGGGTGTCTTACATTATTACGGGTGAGAATCTCATCAACTTCCATGTATCCAGTAAATTTTCATGTACTGAAACAGTAAGTATTTTATTAATTTTAGGGCCTGTCACTCTCACCTGTAGCCCCATTTTTGTTTCTCAATTGCTTATCTTAACAGAAAATTGGATATACAAGAAACAGTATAACATACATTATTGGTTTTAAAATAACGCCTAATATTTTTAGTTAATGTACTTCAGTATTCCAAATAAGCAAGTGTATATTTTGGTTACAGTAAACAAAGGTTGGAAAATAGAGAAAATAGAAATTAGAGAAGCCACTATAGGTTTTGTTTATTTTTTATCAAAATTTTATGCCACCTGACTCCCAACAACTCATAACAAGCAAAACAAGAGTATAGTTAATAACAGGTAATAAAAAAAATAACGAGAACAACAAACTGCGCAGAAAGAGAGGAAAGGGGTTTTATTCTCTCCCTGTTGCCCAAGACCTGGGCAAAATGCCTTGTATTCAAGGCCCATCAACAGCCAAGAGGGAGCCTTCTGGTTCTTGCAGGGAACCTCCTTCCAGACGACAGGTGCAGCTGCAGAGAAGGCACATTTCTGGGATCCCAACAGATGACGTTCATCAAAAGAACTCAGACTGATAGATTAGTTGTCCAGACAGATACATCCAGGATCAAAGATGGAGAATCCCCAGACCCGGGCAGCTCAAACACTCACAACCACTTAGTCTTGATAGGATCAGGCCAGAGATGGTTCCTTCTCGTGCTGATCCCAACAGCCTTCAGGCACCAGGGCTGAAACATATCCCTGCTGCTTATAATCCACTTATCACTGAGTTTGGGGGGGGAAAACTATCTTTAATTTTCATATACTCAGTGAAAAGGGCAGAAGGTTGCTGTGTTCTCCATGAGAAAAGAGAAATGCTGAACTGTGTGTGCATGTGAGGAAGGAGACAGAGTGGGTTAGGCGAGTTTGGAGGTGTGCATATTTATATGTAGGCAGGTTTACCATTGAACACAACAACAACAACCTTATTGATTAGCCCTTGGGCCATATCAAAGTACAAAGTTCCAGCAACAAACCGTCACCAAAACTTGATAAAAGCAATCCAAAATGGAATTTGATAAAATACAATTTAAAATGGAATTAAAATACAATTTAAGTTGAAATAGTAATAAAATACAAATTTAAGATACAGATAAAATATGATAACATTATATTTCGGAGTCGCCCTTACAATCTACCCCAATCAGTCCCACATATGCAAATCTTAACCAGATCATTTTGTTTAAATACTGTGCTACGTTGAATGTTATTTTCAAGTTCTGGCCAGACATAAGGTAAGTTATTTTGATATGGGGATCCCAATGGGTCATTCATTTGGTATATAGACCAAGATACCTGTCTCTCACACTCTTATACGGACAACAGTCAAATAGGATGTTACCATTGAACACTTATTCAGCACCTCATGTTCTCAGGGACTAAAGTTTTAAGTAAAATTTCCTTTGACTTCTAAGACAGTGGACAAATCCATTTATGCAGCTTTCTTAGCAACATAATGGAAGTAGCTTGCCATTACCTTTTGCAAACTTTTTCTTCTCAGTCACATACTAATCAGGCCCAGCTCTGCTTAGCTTCTAATTAGACAGATACTGGCACTCTATATTAAGCAGTTATCTCTGATAAAATGGTTTTATGTTACATAATACAGTTTGCTGCTCTTGATACATTTTCATGCAGGCCTCAGAAATAACTTCCTAGAGAAAATGGCTTTGGAATCTCCCTTTCTCCACTTTCATCATATACTTATTGACTCATATCATATCCAATTTATTAGATATGGCTATCATAAATGTTTACAGTAAATAAATAAAATCAAGTCTGAATTATTTTCCAAACACATTAATACTATTAAAGGATTTATAAAAAGAACCTATAAAATCACATCACTGAATAAACAAAAGTAGTAAATGGCAGTTGGTTTCATACATTAAAAAATAGTTGTTTGTATGCATGCATACTTGATGTACACTATAAGATTGCTATGTGATTGTGAATTTGGATTTTTAACTTTTAGGATTCTCATCGCTTTGGGAAAAACATCAAACAAGCATTGTGTGACATCCGTGACTTGTTTCACGTTGGCAAAAACTCTACTAAATGATTTTTCTAACAGTAGAAAAACTAGTTGGCCAATGTTGGAGATGAGAACTCTTCTGTACAGTGACTGAAAATAAGCTATGCTGAGCTGCAATTCATTCCCAGGTATATAAACAAGCATTCTTGTATGGCTTTGAAGGTCCATCCCTTTGATTTTTCAGAAGAATTTTCTTTTTCACAAGAAATGACTGTTGAGATTTTTATATTTGGTGAGGAATTGCAACATGAAATTTATTCCTCATTTGTCTTAATTTAACAGTTTCTTGTGTTCTATAAATTAAGAGAACATGTATGTTATTACAATCTCATGCTAATAGAAAAAATATGACTTGAAATATAATGGCAGAAGACATAATATTTAGTTGGGATGTTTTTTTCAAAAAGTTACAATTTAGGACATACACCATAAATAAAGGCATTTTGTTAAGTTGAACATTTAGAAACATCAGGCAAGTGTCCTGAATTGTCTTAGTGGTGGGGGGAAACATTTTGTTATTTGGAATTAAGCCTGTCTTGTTACTTGAAATGTCAGATGTGGCTTTTTCTGTATATAATTTTAAAGCCTGTATTTGCTGAATTTCAAAAGTTAAATGGCTGAATTTGAAAAATAAGAATTGCTGAATTTGCAGGAATACGGGGTATAGTATCAGCAAATAAAATGAAAAATGAAAAATCTTGCAAACAATTTTCCTTTGTATTATGATAAAAGCTATTTCTTATGAGGATAATTTTTACACTCTTACAAAAAAAGGGAAGTTACTATCTTGCTTCAAGAGTTTTATTCAGTTTGTTTTATCCCATCACTCTGCATTACAATTAATCAGCTGGTTTAAAATCTGTTGGGACAATCTTCAGTGTAAAGACCAGTCAAAGTAGCTTGACCACCTTCTGCCTTAAGAAATTATTATTGTATGAGTTATACAGTCATTAATATACATACCTAACATTTAAATGTCATAGATTAAATTGGAGTTATCTCAAGATTTTTTTTAAATGTAGAGAATGTGACAAATCATGAATGGCATTACTAAAAACAATCTGTATTAAAAATTACAAAGAAAAAAGATAGTTGGTCTTATGGCTGGCAGGAACTTTATTCAGAAATCAGAAATGCAAACATTACAAAAATCAGACTTAAATGTTCTCAACAGTCTTTATATAAGACATAATTCTTATCAGTCTGTCATAAGTCTTTACTTAAGACCTAAAAGGCCTTATCCACCAATTATCGGCTTTAATAAGGATGAAGCAACCAATATGGGGGTTAATCTAATAAAACCCTGATGTTCAAGAGCTTTTAATACCAATAGAAGATACAGGACTCAAGTTGCTGTCCTAAGAATTTGCTATTAAATTCTTTGACTTCGATTAATGCAAATCAGTTATATTATTTCATAAATAAATATTGAAGTATAAATCTGCACAAGAATAGATAGGGCATGTTTCATATGATCAAGAATGGTAAACATGACAAAATTATGGGGGGAAAAGCCATGGATGTCATGCTGCATTCATAAGTCAGTGTTCTGTTAAGTATATGCTTTTATTTTACCAACTGACCAGTCTCTATATTCTAAGAATCTTTTTTATCAAGAGCATTATTAGGTTTGACTCAGGTTTTAGATATTTGAATTGTAAACATGCTTAATTAGTGCATTATCAATGCAATGTTTTATATTTTAAGGAAATATAAATGTGTAATTGGCTGAAGTTAATATGAATTTTACTGTAAGTGATTGAAAGGTTAAATGTCTTTTTTAAAAAAAATGGACACAAAACTATTTCTGACCTTGGTTTATATCCTCTTAGAATGTCAACTGCCTGTATATAATACTGCTTTTGGTTGTAAATCTTTAAACACATAGTAAACAGCTTATTCTTAATAAAAATATTATTTAAAAGTGTGCATTTTATATTAGATATATGGTTATTGTTTATAACTTTCAAAGACATTTATATTGAAATTCAGCATCCCAATGGTCATGTGATCAAAATTTAGATGCTTGGCAACTGACTCATTTATTTTGATTGCAGTGTCCCAGGGTCATGTGATCACCTTAGTGACCTTCTTGACAAGCAAACTCAATGGGGAAGCCAGATTCACTTAACTCACTCACTCACTCACTCTCTCTCTCTTTTTCTTTCTTTCTTTCCTGAGCTGAATCTAATAATGTTTGGCCATTGATGAAACAGCATTTGCTGCTAAGTGAATCCCCGTCTTTTCTCAAAGGATAGAAGACTTTTTAAAACTTATTTGGGAGGAATGAACCCAAATCCTGTTGTAGTCATATAACAGCATAGTATATTCACAGGGAAGAGATTTTGCGGTTGTATCAGCCATTCAAGAATTACTAGTTTTAAGAGCTAGTAGTCCCAAATCAGTCAAGGAGCTTTCATTTATTTATAAGTTTATATGCTGCCCATCTCACTATAGAAGCAACTCATGGACAACTTGGATTTTCCAATGGAGTAGGAAAAAACATCAGTATTCTACCTTCATTACACTAAACAGGTTTTCTTATAAAGACCAAGATTCATCTCTTGCCAGTTCATGAAATTCTATAGCACAAAGGGTGAGATTAAGACTTTTCACTTCCCAATGCTGAAGGCAGAATGAAACCCTTACTCCATTAGGTACACTTATTTATTCAGGCTGCAACAATGCAATAACTTGCTGTGATGTGATCTATGCTCATTCAGCTACTGGTTAGTAAAGCATATGTTCCTTGGTAGAAGGGAAAAATACTTTGAAAATCATGATAGGCTAATGAATAGCCAGTGGTATGTGTTGCCTTCTCTCACTTGTCTCTGCATACCTATCAGTGAGGAAGACTAACCTGGTCAATGTAGACACAACAGTTCCCTTGGCATCTTGAACAGGAAAAGTTGGTTATTTTCTAGATCACCTTAAATCTGGGACTTGAGGGTGAGGGTAGGGTGGTAAGATAATCACTGTTTTTTTTAAAGGCAACATTAGCACCAGAAATCATGTTAATTTAAAAGGCAAGTGAAGGAATGGGCTTTTGTCTCTATAGCGAGGTATTTCCTGTTCAAGTTCTTCACTTTTCTTACTTGCAACAGCCTGCTTGTCCTTAACTTTACAGCAATTGAATATAATTGGTAAAACTTAAGAAATTGGGGAGTTGCCAACAGGTATATATAATGAACATGTAGTTCATTATCTTATCCAGTAAGGAACATAAATGCATAGAAGCACAAGCCCCACCCCCAAAAAACAGATCACATGCAATAGAAGTGTTCCAGATCCTCCTATTCTTGCCTTTCTTATGGTAGACATCATGTCTGCGATGTTAGTATGTATAACAAAGGCACCAGACCCTATTCATTCCCTTAAAAGGGAAAAAAATGCCACAATAGTACATTGTCTTTATATTTTCCTTTTGTGCGATATTATGTGTAAGTTGCATAATTTTCTTTAATGAGGATTTAACTTTAAAAGTGTAGAAGGCTGTACTTATTACCGTGCAGAATGCTAATTTAAAAGGTCACATGAAAATGATCCAAGATATATTTTAAACCGTTTGGTCTGCCGAAGAACATGAAATCCACCAACTTACAGGCTTTTTAAGTACTGTGAAGGCCAATAAGCTTTAAGGAAAATGTGCGCGTAGTACCGGTGGTTAATGCCCGTCCATCTCCGGGTATTAACAGGATCTCCTAGTTCAGGGGTCGGCAACCTTGGCTCTTTTATGACTCGCGGACTTCAACTCCCAGAATGCCTGAGCCAGCTATGCTGGCTCAGGAATTCTGGGAGTTGAAGTCCGCGAGTCATAAAAGAGCCAAGGTTGCCTACCCCTGACCTAATCGCTCGTCCCTCCCCGGTTTTCTCTTATACCGGGGTAGGCAACCTCGGTTTTTTATGACTCATGGACTTCAACTCCCAGAATTCCTGAGTCAGCATAGCATAGCTGACTCAGGAATTCTGGGAGTTGAAGTCCATGAGTCATAAAAGAGCCGAGGTTGCCTAACCCTGTCCTAGTTTGATTTATGGACGGTATGAATTTGGGTGTGCGGGCTCACGTGCACAGCCTTTTTACCTCTCCCTGTCGGAAAGAATGTTTTGTCTTTTGTTCAAAAAAAAACCAGAACTTAAAAGTCTTTCCCCCCCCCCCCCCCCCGTTTTGTCTTCATAAAAGAAACGACGTCGCCCTTTATTTAAATACCGTCAAGGGAGAGGATGAGCATGATAAGCTGACTTTGTAATAATACCGCTTGGGGGTGTGTGAAAGCCCTAACAAGCAGGCATATACATAGAATGAAGGCTACTGCTAAGCTTGTAAGCCGCCCTGAGTCTTCGGAGAAGGGCGGGATATAAATTTTATTTATTTATTTATTTTAATTCCATTTATATCCCGCCCTTCTCCGAAGACTCAGGGCGGCTTACAAGCTTAGCAGTAGCCTTCATTCTATGTATATGCCTGCTTGTTAGGGCTTTCACACACACCCCAAGCGGCGTTATTACAAAGTCAGCTTAATTGCCCCCAACAATGGAATTAAAATAATAAAATAAAATAAATAAATGATTCTGGAACTGGATCGTGCAGAACCAAGATCGTGCATTTTCAAAAGCAACTAAAAAAAAAAATCTCTAGAAGTCGTCATTGTCCTGCAAGCGGGCCCGCGCGCGCCCAGACACCAGCAAAGCGTTGGGTGGTGGGGGGTTGTATTCTCGGAGGCGAGGTCATCTGACCCGGAACCAGCGCGTGCCCTCCAGGCTCCGCCTCAGCTCGAGGCACAGCTGAGCTCCCGATCCCCGCCCAACGGCTCTTCCTCGTCAAATTGGAGCAGGCGCTCCTAAGCGTGATGGAAGGGAAAAGGCGGGAATCTGCAGAGGGGGAAGGTGAGCGGGAGAAAAGTAGAAGTATTGTATGTACGAATGGCCCGTCAAGGACTTATTCGCCTCATGTGGCATGCGCACGCACATCCTCACCCATCCCGACAGGTTGGAGAAATATTTCGGGGTGGGGGGTGGGGGGAGGATCAGATCAGATCCGTAACCCGTTTCTTGAGATAACGCGTATACTAGTCTACCCAGCAGCTGGAACTCGCGGGTCTAGGTAAAGATAATGCACACTTATTAAACCCTGACATAAGCACAAGTCTTTTCAATCCAGCTGTGAGGCAGCCCATCTTTGATCGCACTCGAGAAAGTCACAATTATACATTATTTTCACAGGTATCTATATGTGTGAAAAGGAAACAAAAGAGCCAAGAACTGCATGTGTAACAATAATTCCCATCATGCACAATGCAGAAAAAGCAGTCCTGAACTTGGTACACGTGATGAAATTCTGTAGGTGTGTAGAACCGTTTCACACCATCAATATGTAGTATCTCTGTTTGTCTTCATTCATGTATCTCTAACCCTAATATCCTTGGTTTATCAGCATTGGAACCTATCCTAAAGAAGAGTCTTCCACCAGAAATTCAGATCCATCACTCCATACCTTAGAAAAAAACTTAATATCTGAGCTGTTCAAAGGGTATTTAATATCTTCATTGGTGCATCTCTTATAACTGTTAAATTATTTTTAAAAACAGATTATATTACTGTATTTTACAATTATTTTATTTTAGGCTTTCTAGTCCTATGCCTTAATATATAGTACAATGACTATATTTAATGTATAGAATATAACTATTTAATATACTGTCCAACTATATATGGAGAAGAGTGTATGTAAGTTTATGATGACAGCTTTATGTCACTTTTTTGCTTATTTTTGCTTATTTTGAAGCTGATAGATTTACCAAGATGACAGCTACTTTAGGACGTGTTTCCATTGAGACGAAACATACCCAGTCTGAAATTTTAACTATACCTACGGAAAATCATCTAACTCTTGCTGGAATTTCCAGGACAGATAAAGGACTTGCATTTAGTTCTGAAAACCATAATCTTAAGACTGATTTACTAAATAAGTCAGTTGATAAAGGATCCCTTTGTAGTCAAGATACTTGTTTAAATTGCACAGGAGAAACTACAGTTGATTATTTGAAACATACGCTTAACAGGGAAAATGAAAACACGGTGCTTGAGGTAAAAATGCAACCATGTACACAAGATTATTGCAATGAAGTGCTTGGAAAATATGAAAAATTATCAGAAGAGGCTCTTTCAGAAGCAGCAAGATGTCCATATTTACCAGAACTGCAACTACATTCATACAGTGTTCAATTTTCTTCATTAATGACACAAGATAGAAATACTGTACTATCTCTTGTCACCAATGCTCCTGATGGAACAATCAGTACAAATACAGAAATTACACCAGTAAGATTGTGCTTCTATTTATCATTTAGAAAATATCATAGTTATAATATTTATTCTGTTTTATTATATTCTAATTATATTAAATTGTAAACTAAAACTAATTACATTATTGAGTACTGCTGATTAAATCTAAAAAAATTAAGACTGTCGAGTTACATTATCACATGCAGATATACAAGTTTCTCTTATTTATCACATTTGCCTCAGGGTGTTTCATTAGTACAGATTTGGAGATAAAAAAGGCTGGGAATGGGGAAGGAATCTTGGAGGTATACAAAACATTTTAAATTCAAAATGGTTGGACTCAAAAGTGTTCTGTTTCAAATTCAGAACTGTTCTGAACTTTTATGAGTTTGGAGCATTTTGAGTGCAAAATATCTGCTTTGAATTCAAATTGAAGTACTTCAAGATGTTATATAAAATATTTAAAATTTAAAACAAGTAAAAACTATTAGGTTACCAAATGCAACAACAACTCCTTGTTTTTCAATATATGGGATGTAGAATTATATATTTCAGCATCAAAATATGTCATCTTTTAAATCCTGATAGTTTGAGAGAGAAAACATATGTTAATATTATAAAAATATATTCTGCATCATATAGCAGGGGTCCCCAATCCCCGGTCTGTGGACCAGTACCGGGCTGGAGCATGTCAGCAACCAGGCCACACAAACAAGCAAAGCCCCATCCGCGAGATGCAGGCAGCACACAAAACCATGCATCCCCTGGTCAGTGGAAAAACTTGTCTCCGCAGAACCAATCCCTGGTGCCCAAAAAGTTGGGGACCTCTGTCATATAGTGCTCAACAAAATGTATGTTGAATATCATAACCAGAGCAAAATGACATTTTTGCCCTCTACTGAATGGTGTTGATGACTTTTGAATCTGGATTATTCAATTCCAAATCCAGACAATATCTAAAAGCTTTGGTGCATCCATACATAGAGCATTCTAGTCTCTGCTGTGGTGCAACATTTCCATTGCAAGAACTGATAATTTATAGGACTTCTGTCTAAATTGATTGAAACAGGCAGAACACATGGAAACAAACCACTTTTTAAAAATTCTTTAGAGCAAGGGCATCTTTTTCCAAGCTTCTGAATCTGATCTGGAAGCTATTTTCTGCTGTTTAGGCATGTATGCAAACACAGCCAATTTGTTTCACTGAAAAAAGTATTTTTCCCACTGCTTCTTGTTCTGTAATTTCTTGGGCTAACCCATAAAAGGAGCTGTTTTCTTATCCTAAGTCAATTCAGGAAGTGTTGAGATTTATGCAAAACCTTATGAAAGTTTAAGTACTCTATAGAACCCCCCCACCACTTTCCTGTTTTCATGTTTCAAAAGAGAGTAGGTTAATGAAAGTTATATCAGGACCTCAGATTATTGCTAATATAGCCAACAATCTTAAACTCACTCCCTTCAGAAATCTATTCTGGAGAATCTGGGACAGTCTCTGTAACAATGAATTATGATAGAGAAAAGCTATACAATATAACTGCAAAAATAGTGGAACAAAATATGAGGTTCTCCAAGTTAGTTGAGAAAATATTTTCTGCTAAAGAAAACTCATAAAGGCTTAATTTTACAATGTAAATAATAGTTTTAAGCTTCAGTAGGATGCCTGCTTTGTTTCCTAGGTGCTGAGACCTTTATTAACTCCTTCAAACGCAAGTAGCACTATTTCTTGTGACCAAATCAAAGGCATTGTTAATAATTCTACAATGTCACAAACCTTATCAGGCTGCTCTGATGGTAAGTGATTTTAAAATATCAATTCTTCTATACCTGAATAAATTAGATTTCAATCAGGATATTCCTCCTGCAAATGAAAAAAATGTTCTATTTAATAAAATGAGACTAAGGTTCGGTTGAACCTCTCATAGGAAGAAAGGTTAAGAAGATTTTTAATAGAGTTGCCTATGCCATCTTTCTCATTTGAGGTATTTCATTGAAATAATCTCAGACAGATACTTCCAAAGTTATTTTGCTTTTTGATTTCAATGGTTTATACATTGTATAATGATTTGTCCTTATAATTTTTCACATTTGTTTTGTACAATAGAATTTTGCAATGGTATACATGCTTCATCTCAAGATACAAATGTATCACAAACAAGATCAGTAAGTATTAATTTTATATTTAGGTCAACATCTAGTAGGAGTTTATGAATTATCATGCAAGCAGAATCACCCATTTGAAGGTCTTCTGAAGCTGAACTTTGTTTCTATGTACCATATCTATATGTGCCCTGAGTTATGTTTTCAGAGTATTTATTATACATATTAGTCATTTATGGGTTACTCTACTGCTCATCCTTTTTATTTTATCATTTTTATTACAAGGGAGAGGATTTGTAATGGAAAAGAATAAAAATATTTTAAAGAGACAAAGTCTAATATCTTATTATAATCTGCTTTAGGATTGCTAAAAACACATTCCGAGTATAAAACAAAAAATAAATAACAAAAACACCCTGTCTTGCATCTGCTTACTATGTGGGGGTCTTTGATGAAACTCTTAAAAACCAAGTGGCCGCAGCTCATAAAGCAGGTATTTCCCTGGAGAAGTTGCAAAAAATTTTTGCCATATTTTCTTTGATATTCTTTAGCCACTTGTTAAAAGAAAATGAAAATGTTTCTTTTAAAAATATTTTAATGACAATTAAAAACTGACAATTTGAAATTCTTATTTACCTATTAGTGTCAGCAAGTTCTGTTTAAATTTTTAGATTTTATTCTTAATATTCTAATGTAATGTATCCTATTTAAAATATGAAATTGCTTGTATTTCAGAATGAGATCAAAGAGACAGCTGTAAGCCTTGTAGAAAATAATACCGAAGGTGTTTTTCACAGTTCAAATGGTACAGAGGCAGGCCACAATCTGGCAGCAGAACAAAATGCTGTGGAGGAATCCACTTATTCACAGAGAAATTACTCCACTCCTCAAGTGGTAAATATAATAATATATATCTGTATTAGATAATTTTGCATGTTTTTATTAAATTTTCTTTATTTTTTATGGTTAACATAGCTATCTAAATGGCACAATATATATTTTTAAAAGCTTGATATTGTTTTTATATAAATAGGCAATCCTTATCCATGTGAAGGTTGCAAGTGGTAGAATAAAGTATATTGAAGTAGTAGGCATGGAGAGGATATAGTTTTCCTTCTCATGCATGCAGACACTCAGACTTCTTTTTCATTATTTAATGTAAAAGATTAGAGCTCAAGTCTTAAAATCTATAATTCAGAAGTAATACCCTTTCAGTTTAATAAGACCTCTCTGATAAATGTACATAAGATTGCAGTTGTGTGCAATAAACAGAAATGTAAAGTATTGAGCATTGTTTAAGTGCGAGTATGGACATCTTTGTGTATTCTTCCAAAACTACACAAATATTCAGTGTTAATACCAGAAATTGACAAGCTGGTTTTAAGTAAAAATTTTAATGAAACCTTTTTACATAAATACAGTATTTCTGCCACACCTAGAAAATTATAGCAAATTAATAATTGGTTATGCATTTTAGATAATATGCCAGTTGAAAAATGGCACCCATATACTTTGTGTAAACAATACTGAGACAAGAGAATTGAAAGCTATTCATTTGGTTTCCCAGTATCAAGAACAATGTAAGTATCTGTAATAAATATATTGTTTTTGATATTCAAATTATTGTCTATGTTGGTGCATCTTAAATGTTGATATGGAGCTGTAATGATACACCACCACTGCACTGGTGGTGTAGTGATTAGAATGCAGTACTTTCAGGCTACTTCTGCTGACTGCTGGCTGACAGCAGTTCGAGTCTCATTGGGCTCAAGGTTGACTCAGCCTTCCATCCTTCCGAGGTTGGTAAAATGAGGACCCAGATTGTTGGGGCCAATATTTTGACTCTGTAAACCTTTTAGAGAGGGCTGTAAAGCACTATGAAGTGTTATTGCTATTTATATATTGAACATTATGGTACAATCTTTTCAAGCCAAAATAATATGGAAAGACAGAAATCCACCGCTCATGTCCACTTTATATAATTGACCTACCTGCCTACCCATTGTGGATCTATTCCTTCCCAAAAAATTAAAGTACATTGACCAGCTTTAAAAACTTTATCCTTTCTTGGTTTTTCAATGTTTAAGAATCTGTGGTATTTTTTACCAAAAAATCCCAACATTCCTTACTAGTCTCTGGTCTAAAGGATCACAGAATGCATGCTCCTATTTAGATATATTCTATTACATTTTGATATAGACATTGTATCATTGCATACTGGTCCTGCCTGTATATTTATAGCAATTTTTAAAGGGCAACAAAACTGAGGAAACCATTACATTTTCCAAATTACCGTATAACAGTCTCAGTTTCAAGAAAATGCAGTGTTACCATAATTGAAGTAACAGTGTAGGGGAAGAAAAAGTTTCTCAACTGAGTTAAAAATATGCATTTATATATTATGGAAGAGGAAAGGCCGTGATGAAACTTAAAAAACCTAACTATTTATGCACAAACTATCCACCTGATGTCACTCTTTTATCAACAATGAAAATATATGCATTAATAACCTGCATCTTGTACATAGCAATCATTGATTTTGAAAAGTACAAAGGCAAACAACAAAATAAACCATTTCAGGATTTTTGAAAAAAATATTGTTAAGATAAGTATTAAGAACCTATTGAACATACACATTTAAAGTTTTTCCTTACTCACCCCACCATAAAACTACCTGAAAGTATATATTGTTTCATTTTAAAATTTTATTTTTATATAATATATGCCAATAACTGACTTTCAATAAATGGGTATTAATTTATTAGATCTGAAAGCCTGGCTCTGCCAGCTAGCCTGGGACCCCGATATGGGCTTGCTATATTGGGGGTGGCTGTTGGGGTTGACAGAGACAATATCCACCCCCATGTCGCCCATCTTCTTAGCTTTTAGTTTCTTATTCAGTCCTTTTAATCATTTTGTAATTTGTTTACCTTTTTATTGGGAGCCGCACAGAGTTGCTATGAATTGGGTACCATATAAATTAAATAATAAACAAGAAAACATCCTTAACAACTTGTAGATTAGTCTCTCAGTGTGGTACCTTGTTATAGAAGGTATATAAAATAATGGTGAAATGAATCCAAGTAGTGGACATTAGAGAGCACAATAAAAAACTAGTAGCAAAACATCCTATAAGCCAGGGCCTTTTTCATGCAATTTATTACAAATACGCATATTTCAGAAAATGTGCTTGTGCACGCATATGTTAGGAAATACAATAAGTGTTTTACGTAGCCTTATAGGAAAAAATTATTAACTTTTTCTATTATACCAATATATAGGGGGTTAACTTGCATCAAATCACATTACTGATTCATAATGCTATCTATTTGCTAAGTACAGTAGCAATAATACTCCAGCTTTTCAGATTTTCCTAGAGTATTACCCAAGCACACGGGTCAGCAACCCGCGGCTCTGGTGCCGCATGCGGCTCTTTAAGCCGTCTCCTGCGGCTCCCAGTCCTCCTCTACCATTCTGGAAAAAAAGTGGGAGTAAAAAAGTCCCATTGAGAGAATGGGGTGGTGGAGGTTTGGGGAGCTGCGCGCGCAGCTCTCCAAACCTCCACCGCCCCGTTTGCAGAACTGCTGCCTTCGTCCATGTTTGACGAAGGCAGCAAGTCTCCAAACGGGGCGGTGGAGGTTTGGAGAGCTGCGCGCGCAGCTCCGCTGCCACCTGTGCAAGCCTCCGCCAAGAGAATGGGGCGGTGGAGCGCTCCGCTGAGAAAATGGGGTGGTGGAGGCTTGCCGCCCATTCTCTCGGCAGAGACTTCTTTCGGGGGATCCAGCCTCTGCCGCACCGCGCCAAGAGAACAGCAAGCCGCCCCATTCTGTCGGCGGAGTGCTCCACCGCCCCATTCTCTCGGCGGCTTGCCACCCCGTTCTCTCGTCTTGGCGGAGACTTCTTTCAGGGCGGCAAGCCGCCAAGAGAATGGGGTGGTAGAGCGCTCCGCCGAGAGAATGGGGCGGCTTGCTGTTCTCTCGGCGTGGCAGAGGCTGGATCCCCCGAAAGAAATCTCTGCCGAGAGAATGGGCAGCAAGCCTCCACCGCCCCATTCTCTCGGCAGAGCGCTCCACCGCCCCATTCTTTCGTTTCGGCAAAGACTTCTTTTGGGGGATCCAGCCTCTGCCGCAGCTGAGAGAAGGGGGCGGCAGAGGCTGGATCCCCCAAAAGAAGTCTCCGCTGAGAGAATGAGCGGCAAGCCTCCATCGCCCCATTCTCTCGGCGGAGCGCTCCACCACCCCATTCTCTCGGCAGCTTGCCACCCCTTTCTTTCATCTCAGCAGAGACTTCTTTCGGGGGATCCAGCCTCCGCCACCCCATTCTCTTGGCGGAGACTTGTAGAGCTGCTACCTTCGGCTGCTTTTCTTTCGGGGCATCCAGCTGTTGAGAGAAGGGGGAGGCAGAGGCTGGATCCCCCAAAAGAAAAGTAGCTGAAAGCAAGCTGAAACAGAGAGAAGGAGACTGCAAGAAGGGCGAGATCAGCGCGGGCTGAGAAATGCTGATCTCGTGTTCCTGGCAATCTCCCTCAATTTCCACTTGTGAAGTTTGGGACTGGCCTTACAGAGTTGCCAGAGCTCCCAGGAGGACACATACACCCGGCCGCTGATCAGCCTCTTGTTTTGCGCATGCGCACTCTTTTTTGCGGCTCCCAGTTTTTTCTTTTGTGAGGGAACCGGTTCCGAGTGGCTCTTTCACTGTTTCAGCTTGCCGACCCCTGCCCAAGCATGTAAAAAAGAATATTGGCATTTTGCGTGTAACTCATTAAACTTGTAAAAAAAAACTGTTTTTTACTGTTATTTGCCTGAAGTCTACACATACTCATATGTCTCCATTTGGTTTTGGGACCAATAAAATCGGAAAGGCCGGTCACTTTGAAATGGTTCTATAATGTCCATCTGGAGCAACTTTTCTACTTTATTTTATAAGACAGCTTTCAACTGCTCAGGAATCCTATATGGATGCTGTCTAATAAGTCAGGTTTCCCCATTTTTATTCTACACTCTGCTAGGGTAGTTGCACCTGGTTATATGGTAAATGTATGTTTATAGTCCCAACATTTTGTCTATCTTTCTTTTGATGGTCCCTAGGCCTAAATTAATATGTATTTTCCCATGGGGTAGTTGCAGTATTGTCTCCCAAGCTTGATTTAACAATTCTGGATGCCTTTCTTTTAGAAGAAACAAAGCCATTGCAGATTCAGCTTTATTGCAGCATTTCCTCAGGAGGATGGCATAGTTGATTCTTTTTCCTTCTTTCCAGCTCAAGTTCATAATTTACTGGCCCAGTTCTTCTCTTTACTATGTGGGAACCCTACCTGTTTGCTTTCTTTAGTAAGTAATAACAACGGCACTTGATCTCCTATATTAAATTGCTTTGCCTTTAAATCTTTATCATAGTGTCTTTCTGGCCTTCGCTGCCTCTCTAAATATTTTTGGGCAACGTGTCCTAGGACTTTTAACTTGTTCCTCTGCATTAATATATATTTGATTACTTTCTTAGGGTCTTCTAAGTTTTCATACCACACCATTCCTTAATAATGCCTAAAACTCTTCTAGGCTGTCTCCCATACAGTAACTCAAAAGAGCTAAATTTTGTGAATGCCTGGGGAATTATCCTGTAGGGATAGAAAAGGCAGCCATGTATACCAATGTTTTGAGTCTTCGCCTGCACATTTCTTGAACATAGTTTTTAAGGTCTGGTTCACCCTTTCCATAATAATTGCCTGTGGATAAGGACTTTTATTCCCAGGTCTACACATACATATTTAAACAGCACTGATTGGAAATTGGATCCTTGACCTGCAAGGATCTCATTTGGTATGCCTAGTCTACTTAAAAGATTTTGACCAACTAATTTGTTGGTCACATCCCTTAATGGAACTGCTTCAAGATACCGAATTGCATGATCACAGATACCTAGGATATACTTATTTACTAACTGTGGCCAAAGGCCTACAATATCCACAGCTGTTTTAGAAAAAGGAATAGAGATTAAAGGCAATCTCTCCATAGGAACTTTATCATATTCCCCTTTTGGTTTTACCAATTGAAACATAGGGCAGGATCTACATTACTGGGCCACTTCTTTACAGATCCCCCTGGCCAATAAAAGCTATCCAAAATTCTGTATGTGATCCTATTCCTGACCATGGATTTTCATGAACTAGTTCCAAAATCACCTTGCGGTATTCCCTGGTGAACTGTTATCTGTAGTTCCTTCATATAGGGATTAAACCTTTATTCAGTACAGCAACCCTGCTTTTTCTTAGAATCTGGGTATCGTTTCCCTGTTTCTCTCCTTTTCTGCTGCTAGCCAACAATGTTTTACTGGTGGGTTTTTCTTTTGTAATGTCCTAGGTGAATTTCCCATTTAGGAGTGTCTATCCCTAGGAGTTCACCCCTAGGTTTTGTCAGCTTTTCATAAAACCTTTTCCTTTCTAGGACATCTCATTTCTCCTATGAAACCAAGATAGTTAGGACAAATCCCAGGTTCTTTCACTTCCTGCTTCTGCTCCATTCTTTTATTTGTCTTAGACTGGGCTGTACCTTAGCCTCCTTCTTGAATCTTTTTTTCTGAGTCCAACCCTCTATAAGTGGAAAATCTGTTCCAGTCATTAGGTTACATGGTAAGTTAGGATTACTCCTACCCACCGTTACCTGTTCCTTTCCCTCTGTCTTTAACCAATGGAACCTTTTCAACCTGCCCAAACATACTTGCAAGGGGCTCTTTCCCCATAGATGCTGCCTTTTTACTAAAGGAGAATGTATTAACATTTGTCTGCTCCCAGTACCTATTAATCCTCTAACAGTGACCCCATTAACTTGCTGGGATTATAATTTTTCTCCCCAGAGATACTTGCTTACTGCAGACATTCTCCTTTTCCTCTGGCTTTTAGTTTTGGCAAAAGCCCCACCGTTGTAATAACCACAGGCCTCTGACTTCCCAGTGCTCTTTTATTTGGGCAGGAGGTAAAGCTTCTTTCTTTCGCCTTTATCCCTTTAGGTTTCTTTCTTTTTTTTATTGAAAAGTTTTACAATACATTTTTAAATAGAAAAAACTCCCTCCTCCTCCTCCCCTCTCCCCAACCCTCCCCTCCCCTCCCCCCTCCCTGACTTCCCAGAGCTGAATACAGGGTATAGTAATACAAACATAAGCTAAAATATGCTAACAACAAAAATAAAACATAATGAAACTTTTTAGTCCCATATTTATTCTGAATATATTCAATCCGTCTTCTCCATTCCACAATATATCTCTGTTGCAATTGTTCTTTCAAATATGCTGAAATCTTTGCCATTTCCGCCAAGTTAGAAACTTTCAAAGTCCACTCTTCTATAGTCGGCAGTTCCTCCTTCTTCCAATATTGCGCTACTAAACGTCTTGCTGCCGTAATTAGATTCAACATCAACTTAGTGTCTATAACAGTACTATCTGTAATAATACCCAATAAAAACAATTGCGGAGAAAACTTTATCCTTTTCTTAAACATCTTTTGCATATTCTACCAAATTTTAATCCAAAAAGCTTTAACCTTTTTACAAGTCCACCATATATGAAAATACGTTGCATCCTCGCAACCACACCTCCAACATTTGGGCTGGCAATTCGGATACATACTTGCTAATTTTTTTAGGGTCTAAGTGCCACCTATAAAACATTTTATAAAAATTCTTAAATTTTGGGCCTGCGTAAATTTTACATTTCTAACCCAGATCTTTTCCCAAGTGTCCATTGTAATAACTTCTTGAAAATTCTGGGCCCACTTTATCATACAATCTTTAACAAGTTCCATTTCTGAATCAGTTTCTATCAATGCATTATATATCCTTTTTATATGTGCTTGACCTTGATCTCTAATTTGTTTTACCAAATTTTCATCAATCATCGAAAAACCAACTTTCTGGTTCTCTTTCCATCTTGCCTGTAACTGCCCATACTGAAACCAAGTTTGTACAATCTTTTCTTCTTTTAAAATATTATATGGCTTTAATTGCCATACATTCCTTTCTAAACTTAAGATTTCCTTGTACGTGGTCTAATCATGTTTAAATCCCACATTTATATTTTCTATTGCATGTTTAGGTATTGTCCAAATGGTATCTTATAATTTAACTTATGTGTATGCTTTTTCCAAACTCGCAACAGAGCATACCTTAGTATATGTATCTTAAACACATTATCCACCTTCTTATCATACAATAAATATGCATGCCAACCAAATAACAAATCATAACCCTCAAGTCTCCCTTGTGTTAAACCAGTCGCTTATCGATGACAAAGCAGCAGCCTCATAATATAATTTAAAATTAGGCATTTTAAGACCGCCTCTTTCACGCGTATCTTGCATTATCTTAAATTTAACTCATGGCTTTTTCCCTGCCCAAACAAATTTATTAATACCTTTTTGCCATTCCTCCAAATTTGAATCCTTTTTAAGTATAGGTATCATTTGAAACAAAAATAAAAATTTTGGCAAAACATTCATTTTCACTGCTGCAATTCTTCCCAGTAAAGATAATTGTAATTTTTTTCCAACTATCTAGTTCTTTTTGTATTTTCCCCCATAACATTTCATAATTATTCTTATATAACTTCACATTTGAAACTGACAGATAAACCCCCAAGTATTTAATCTTTTTAACTATTTCAAATCCCGTTAACTCTTCCAAAGCAGCCTTTTGTTCTATAGTCATATTCTTAGACAGTATTTTAGTTTTTTGTGTATTTATCTTAAATCCAGAAACTTTCCCATATAACATTATTATCTCCATCAATTCCACAACTGAATAAACCGGTTGAGTTACTGTAATAACCAGGTCGTCCGCAAACGCCCTCAATCTGTAATCCTGATCTCTTATTTGAATTCCCCTAATTTTATTTGAATCTCGTATTTTAATCAGTAATATTTCCAATGTTAAAACGAACAATAAGGGTGACAACGGACACCCCTGTCTTGTACCCTTTTCAATATTACATATTTCTGTCAAACTATTGTTTACTATTATACGAGCTGTTTGCTTCTGATACATTGCCCTAATAGGTTGTAAATTATTTTCCCCAAATTCCATTTTCTCCAATACTTTCAACAAAAATTGCCAGTCCAATTGATCAAAGGCTTTTTCAGCATCCAAAAAGATCAGCGCTGCGGAGACCTGATTATTTCTTTCCAAGAATTCCAATAGATCTACAATATGTCTCACATTATTCTTCATTTGTCTACCACTTATAAACCTTTAGGTTTCTTTCTTGAACAGGCTTTCCTTTCTCCTCTGTATCTATTTTTCTGACATCCTCTGACCATTTTGTTGCCATATGTTCCTCAGCCAATTCTACTGCCCTTTGACCTGTTTCTGGGTTGTGATTTGCACCCAAAACCACACTTTGGTAGACAGTACTGTACCTGTAGAAACTGTTCTAAAATTACTTCTTCTGCCACTTTTTCTTTGCTCTTTTCATCTGACCTCAACCATTTCCTGTCTAAATCTTCAATCTTATGCACAATTAATGAATCCCTTCATGCTTGTCATATGTGTAGCCCCTAAACCTCTGGGAGTTATATAAACCTGTATAGGATTATCTCTTGGACATGGGAGTAATCCATTACTTCTCTTGTTGCAAAATTAGTATAAGCTCTCAAAGCCTTTCCTCTTAAAAATGGGACTAGCAACTCTTTCAAACATGACAAAATATGCTTTTATGTTAGAACTTCTGACATCTTAGGGATTTTTATTTCTTTGGGACCATCTCCTCTCTATGCATTCTGAAAAACTTAAGAGGTGATTGTGCCCCTTCTGGTGACTGGACCCCTTTAAGTAAATATATGAGCCCCTAAATTCTCTTGCCTCTTTCATTCTTTTTCCATTGTAGCCTATCTTTCGTTTCTGTCTTCCTCCACAGCTGCTCTTCTTGTTTAATTAATTAAAGCTGTTGCTGTTGCTTTAACATTTCTGTGATGTATTTGGTCCAAGTTATTTGAGCCTAGTCCCCTTTCTGGCTCGTCTACCTTCTTTGGTTTAACTCCAGACATAGGGTGGATACCTGTCTCTACCAAAGTAGTAGTCTCTAAGGAACCTTTTCTCTTTTCCTCATCTATGTATGTGGTGTAGGTTCTGGTAAGAGATGTTGGCTATTATTTGCAAAGTTTGAATTCCGCAAAGGCCAAACTCCCTTTTATAGCTAATATTTGCTTCCTTTTCATAGAGTGTACAGTGAACTTGAATTGAGCCCCCAGTTGTGTGGTTGCCATCCCCACCTATTTATGGATATCCCACCACAACATGTGTCACAGGTTCTTTTAATTATATCCAATTCTGTGGGCTCAAGACACAAAAGAGCCAACACAACACCTAGGTTCCTAGACAACATGGACAAGCATTCCAATTTATTTATTTATCTACTACTCACCACTACACTTTCCCCCATTGCTACAGCTATTACTTGCAAGTCCTACTACTGCAACTACTATTCATTATGAGTTCTACTATTCCTGCTCCCAAATACTGCTAGAGAAAATTATGTCTGACTGCTTTACAAACACACGCTCTCTCTCTCTCTCTCTCTCTCTCTCTCTCTCTGAGCCCAGGCTTTTATAGTCAACTTTGCTGACTTTGGAGAGGGCTTAAAGAGAAGAGAATAGCAGCACAGGTGATGGCCATTTTCTAGTCAACGTGCTCTCCTCTGAGAGCTTTCCTCTCTCAAAAAGGAAGCAGTATTTCCTTTCTTTTACAAAGTGTTACACTACCATGTATCTCTGCATTCATAGTTTTTATGTTTTCTACACAAAAATGAATACAGGTTCATATTGCAAAAACTATGTATCATTGTACAGTATGCCTATTTTTCCTGCAATGGGGAAACTTCTTTCTGCATTTTCTGCCTAATCCAATAGGCAGTGATATGTCAGTGAAGCTGGAAATATCTTCCCTGGAGGAGGAGGGGTTGTCAAACTATTTTTCAATTTTGTTTCTCCTTCTATGACAGAAAATTGGTATTTGCTTGCAATTTGTCTCTTTTTCAGATGTTTATTAAAGAAATAGCTACTCTCCTTTCCCATGGTTATCTATAAAGAGACAATGGACAAATGACAAAATGAGCATTGTGACTAAAGTTCTATGTGTTGTATATGTGCATTAGCACTGCAGTCATTTCATTTTCATGAAACTTATCAGGTTCTGTGGATGCTTTTAGCTTTCTGTTAATGAACTATTTTTAAATCTTATTGCCACAGTGAGTGATGCTACCTTCTGACTGAGGAATCAGAATTCTGAAATTGATTTGAAAAAGAAAAGGGGTTGAGCAGCTTACTGATTATGATGCCAGGTCTCCCATGTGGGAACAATTTCTCTACCTGAATGAGAATTATTTTTTCTGTCTCCTTTCTGCTAATAAGGTCCAACAGAACTGGGAGATATATTTGTCATGGAAGGTACAGGAAATGGGCAATAACAAGGCTATATTCTCTGTCATCCATCAAAAATGGAAGGAAACTTTCTTTATGCTGAATTTGACACTTAGGTAATTTATAATTCACATTGGAGCGCAAATTTCTCCCCTCATGAAAGAGAAATAATAATCACGTTGTTACTGTCAAGTCATCATTCCCTCATGTGAAACTTTACAGAATCTGTACCTTATGCTCCTCTCAAGTCAGAGCATTCTGCTGTTGTTTCCTCAGAATATTTTTGACCTTGCCTTTTTTCTTGCAACTACCAATTTAAGCACATTGTGCAGAAATAATCTTCCAATGTCTATGTATCTTTCTCATAAAGTTTCTCCTACATTTAAAGAAGACAAGGAAGAAAAAAGAAAGGAGGAGGATTTGGATCAGTTTTTTCATTATTGCAAAGATCTTAGATTCACAGTCAATATCACATGAGTACTAGTATATTATTCTGAGGGTCATAACACTAAAGTATTTCCATATATTAATACAAAAATTGAATCAAAAATGAAAAGTGTCACAGTATGACATGAAACATAAATGCATTGTATTAAAAAAATACTGTGGAACAGCTGCTTGCAAAATAAAGCTACAAAATAGTTATTCTACCTTGATCACTTGGATATTTTTCATTAACTAATACATCAGTGTTTAGTTTTATTATTGAGCTGATGTGTAATTTTTTTTTCAAAAGCATATCTAGAATGATTAAATTAAGAAACCCATCCTGCTTTCCATTTTCATCTTTCCTTTATGCACAGAGAGATAGATCTCTCCTTGTTTTGGTCTTTTTCTTATCTCTACTTGCCTGGCGTTATTCTTCTTTTCTTTTCTTTTCTTTTCTTTCACTGAAAAACTGATCTTGCTTGATTGGCCTTTCCTATTCCCTGCTGGCAAAAATCCTTTCAGAGTAGGGCAATCAGATCTGGTTTTTCTGATCGCTACCCTCCCATCTTTCCCAGGGAAGAGGTAGTCCTAACTCTTGGCTCATTTTCTGAAGCTGAACCTTGCTAGTCTTGCTTATAAAGCCCAACACCAACTCAAGAAAGAAGAGTAATATGATGTAACTTTACAGAGAGAGGTTAAAATATATTTGTACTTATAACCGTGAAGAATATTGGAAGCTACCTCTTTTTACTTTTTTCTTTCTTTACTGTTTTTAATCTTTTTATTTTTGCTTTTTCTTTTATTTCTTTTTTCCCTTTAGATGAATTTGTGCTATCTTTTATCTTCTTGTTTAAAAATTTTAATTAAAAAAATACATTAAAGCAGCCTGGCATCAGCTCAAAAGTAACAGCCACCAAGAAACATGACAGCAGGTTGGCAATTTCTGGGGCAATGTTGCTGAGCATAAGAGGCCTTGGGGCACTAATTATGCAACCAGCTGACCATGGATCTACAATAGATATACCCAGGGCCCATGTCAAAGTAGTATTTATTTTTTGCTTCCTAATATATCAAGTAGTCACTTTAATTACCTGGCACCTGTTGGAAAGCAAACACTTCCAATTCTGATCCTTCAGGAAATTCACAGTTTGATTGCTGAAAGCTTTCTCATGGAAATGGTAAAGGGATGCAGAAGAGAAACGGCTATCTTTGATACTAATACAGATAGTTAGTAGATAACATGGAAATATTAGGAATATTTGCTGGTTGAAATGATAATGGTTGATTCTTGATTTTGAAAGAAACCAAAGCTGAATATAGTCAAATGTATTTTGGATTTTTAAAATTTTGAATTTTGATAATATGGCAAGTAAGATTTCAAAGCAAGAATAGCTAATTATTGAAAAGCTTTTCAGGGACTCAACACAGCAAGGACTTAGTAGATGGACTTATTATTAAAATCCAAAAACTGAACCCATTATTAGCAGTTGATAGGTTCTAGGACAGTGATGGCGAACATTTTATTGTCGGGTGCCGGATGGGCGTGGCCCAGTGGGTGGGCATGGCCGGGATGGGCATGGCCACCTCGATGTTGCTTGTGGGGAAGGACGGCTGTGGGGGCCAGGCAGGTTTGGGGGAGATCCAGGGGGTCTCTGGCAGATGGGACAGTGGGCATGAGGTTCGTCCTGTGGGGTGAGGCAAGACCAGGCAGGGACTGGGTTGGCTGCTGCCTGACAACATCGGCCCCCGCACACAGCGAGCGCATGGGGTCCAACTATATCTGTCAGCAGCCACAGTCTGCCGGCCCCTTGACCAGCGCACTCTGAAGCTCCACAGCCCTCTGCGAATACCAGGCCAGCCCTCCAACAGGAGGTGGAGTAGGGGAGGGGAGATCCAGTATACCAGTTTCTTACCACCGCCTGGCTTGTTCCGCGGCCTCATGGCACTGGCATTGCGCAGGAGGCAGCAAACAGCTGGTTTCGGCATGGTGTGGCTGTTTGCCACCTTGCGTATTGCACCCAATGCCGCTGCAATGCGGCTCGGCCGAAAGCAGCCATGGAACAAGTGGGGCAGGTTCCCCTCTCACCTGCCCATTCAGCTACAGCTTTGGTGGCTCTGTAGGCAGAGTTGCGAAGTTCTCTTCTCTGACAGAGAACTTCACAGCTCTGCTTACAGAGCCACCAAAGCAGCAGATGGATCGCCAGAGCCTCAGGGAAGGAGGGTGCTGAAGTGGGCAGTTGGGCCATTGGCAAGAGCAACGCGGTTGAGCGGAAAGCAGTCTCAGAACACATGAGGCAGGTAAGGAAAGAAATCCTCACTCCCCCCAGAAATTGCCTTTCTTTCCTTACCTGACTCCCAGCCCAGTGCTGTTTCTTCTTCACAATCCACCACCGCCACTTGCAAGGACAAAGGAAGTCTTTTGGGGGGGAAAAAAGGTCAATCAATTCCAACTTCTCGTGAAAGATCACAAAGTTGGAATTGATTGATTGACTTTTCCCCCCCAAAAAAACTTCCTTTGTTTCCTTGCACGCTTCAGCATCCTCCCTCCCCAAGCCTCCGGCGATCCACCTGCTGCTTTGGTCGGCCTGCCAGCCCCCACCTCAATGCCCTTGTTGTACTTCAGTGTCAGCCTGTGCTCCCAGCAGTTGAGTCTGAGGAGGAGGAGGAGGAGGGGTTTGGAGAGCCTTTGGTGTTGGAGGGAGGCTCTGATGCACTGCAGGACTCTCAGCCTAGCCCCTCCAGTCATGTTCCTCATGAGGCTCAGCTGTGTGAGGAGGAGGTGTCGGACTCAGAGGAGTCAGAGCTGAATCTGTTCAGAGACACTAGAAGCAGAAGGCAATCCAGCAGAGCAGAGTAAATCAATGAGGCAACTCAGTGAAAGGAGGAGAAGGCATTGAGAAGCCACGCTTTGGGACAGATAATAAAAGGGGAAGGTGTGGGCGGTGCTGGTTGCTGAAGGCAACCATTCGGAGACATTCAAAGAATCCTGGTCTGTTCTTGCTAATCTGTTTGACTGTTGTTTGACTCTTGTTGGATGTTTTGAATCATGTATTTTTGGTTGAAGAAAATATTCTGTTGCTTTTTTGTTTGAAAGACTTTATTGTTTAGAACTGTAAATAAATTTGGGTTGGGTTTTTTCCAGCCTATTGATTGTTAAAAGGAAAAAGGGGTTGTCCCTGACACACAAACAGGGCCAGTCCTAGGCTGGAACAGAACAGCCCTGCCCACCACCGCCTAGCACAGCTGCCCCAGGGCTGCAGGGGCTGGCCTGGCATGGGAAGGGCATGCGCCCCACCCTCCTGCCCCCTGCAGGGTAAGGTTTCTGCCCCCACCCAGATGCCCTCGCCTTCCCCAAGTGTTTTTTTTTACTAACCTGCCTTTCAGCTGCATTCCGTTTCTCCGTTTGTTTCTCAGCCTTTGTTTGCTTCTCAGATCTCGTGAGAAGTTAGAAAGCCTGATGAAACTTTTCTTTTACGGCTTCGGCAGGTGTCTGGCAGGGGGAGGAAAGCAACTGGTCTACCACCGTGCTAGCACCGCCACATTGCTTCTCTACCCCATGCACAGGCCCTGCCCCACCCCACATGGGGCACCGTGCTCCCCCCATCCCCCCGCGACACCTTCTTTCCAGCTCTGACGCGTCACTTCCTCCGCCGCTGTGTGGGACTAAAATTAAAGTTCAAACAATCAATTACAACTTTGCAAGATCTTTTTTTTCCCCACAAGAAGTTGAAATTGATTGAAGGTTTTTTGTTGTTGTTTTGTTTTTGTTTTTTTGAACACGGCGGCGGAAGCCTAAAACGAAAAGGTTTATAAAACCCAGCTTAAAAAGCCACTTGCTCAGGGAGATTTTGATGAAGGTTGCGCATGGACGGGACTTAAGGCCTTGGACTGGGGTGACGGCACGCATGCCCACGCATCCCATAGGTTCGCCACCGCAGTTCTAGGATATAATGATTATCAGCCTTATATTCTCTTGGATTCAAAATTGTCATTCTTTCTATATTTTTCAGATTAACTATAAACTATTTCCCACACTGTGCTGTCAGTTATACTTGCCTACTTAGAATCTTCACTCTCCAGCTCTGGCAAAAGCTAGCTCCCAATACAGCACTGATACCATCTAACTGTCTGTTCAATTAAAAATATCAGCAGTTTACAATGGGAGACCATCATTTTCAGTTTTGAGTGCTTTTGTTTATCATTCCCAAGGCTTTACAATCTGTTATAGTATTGGTCATGGAATGCGAGTGGCAGAATGACCTAGTGGTGAAGACGCTTACTTCTTACTGGAAAGGCTGAGAGAGCAATCCTAAGTAGGGGTAGATGTTTCTCTCCTAGGGCGAAATAAAAAATATCTGCTGTGAACTCTGTGTGGCATCAGAAAGGGCATCCGGCCAGTAAACACTCAGCTTCATCCAGTCACCCCAACTCTACCCTGAATTAAGGGGTTACAGGGTCTTTTGAGTTTTTATGATATTGGCCATGCAGTAACTCTATCTCCAAAATATTAGATACTGTAGTCTGTTATAAATGCAACTAATTATTTGTAGTTCTAGTTCCAAAATAATTGAATACGCTTGTTTATTATATGTTTCATGTCTTGAGCACTCTGGACTTTTGTATAAATATCTGAAAGAATTCCCCACTCTTCCATTGTATTTCTCATTCATCAGTGCCATGCTTGATATCTAAATTCTATATCTGAAGTCACAGAAACTAATTTCTCTGTGATTTCCCTCTCCCCTTAACATACTGTACAGAATCCTTCCACCAAAAAAGTGATCCCTACTTCAATGAACTGATAGACAGTACATTTTCGTACAATATTAAAAAATAATTCATGCAGAGTTACAGTTTGTCAAGATTCTGCTTTATGCCGTGAGATTAGCCTTTTTTTCACCATCTTTGTTCTGCAACTTCTGTTGCAGAGATTTTCAATTTTTTCATAGCATCTTACAAGATTCCTTCATAAATTCCTTAAGATTTTGCACGTATATCCATTGTTCCTTCTTGGTCTCTGTGATACTTTCTGCTTTGATGGCAAAAGTGATTCTTACTACTTTACTGTTTCATCTACTGTCTTTGAAGGTTATATTCCTTTGGACTATCACGTCAGTGAGAAAAAAACTGTCTTGGGAACAGTGAGGATCATTTATTTCATCCATTTCTCTCTTTTTATAGATACAGTAAGTTTCATATTCCATGTAAATGTTACATTCTTACTGAAAGTGATATGAAATTTCATGTTATTCAGACCATGCTTTTACCTTGATCTCACCACCTTTGAAACGAATAAAGATTTCACTGCATTATCTTAACATTGATGTACTCAGCTATTTTACTGGGTTTGTATTTACCACCACCACTACTCAGGCACTATATTTATTGCATAACAGCTAACACACTTGTGTTTACTACTGAGAATCTGAAAACATTTACTAGAATGGAGTCTGATCACATTCTAGGAAGACCTGTATCAGACAAAAGCTGATATTCTTTCTCAAATATCTTGTTCATCACTCACTATAAATAAGATGCACAATCTCAGATAGTTATAAGCTTTAGTAGAGCTATGCTTTCTTCAGTACAGTATCCAACTGCCTGACTCACCCCCAGTAAATATAACTTGCTACTTTCCCATTTTCATGATGCATAGAAATTATGAAAAAAACATCATGAATGTTTATTTAAACCTGAAGTTATTTAAGTTGTCATCTCTGCATTCAAATAATCTACTTTCCATTTCTATAGAGATATCACTATTTTTTTTTAGAATGTACTATTTCAGGTAATAGTGAGGAATATTTTGAATATATAGAGGGAAATGGAGACAATAACAACAACATCTGGAACATCATCATCATTGATAAAATCACCACCAGTCAATTGCAAGTCTTACTTGGAACAACTTACATCCTATGTAAGATCATCAAACAACATCTGCCTATCCCAGATCCTTGGAAAGGACTTAATAAGTAGACAAAAATGCCAAATCCAGCCTGACTGACTGCAAGAAATTATCATAATAGTAATAATCCCTCATGCATGGAACATTGTCAGAGATACAATATGTAGGCATGCAAGTTCATTTGTGGGAATATACAACCACTTGAAGCACTTCAATTACCAATAAGCAGCCTGTCTATTTTGTAGTATTGACATTTATTTTGTTTGCCCTTTCCCTATTTTCTTTCAGTCTGATCTCTAGTTTTGTTTCACAGATAGGAACAAGTTTTTCAGTTTTCTGCCTACATTTATTTGTTGCTATTTGGCATCTGAATTTGGAAGTATATTGTTCCTCCATTAGGAAAGGCATTTCTAGATTTATTAGCATATTTCTGCCTATCAGAGGAGTAAGATACATATCCGTTTAAAGGATATCCTTCTATTTCAGAAATAAATATATCACAATAAATATCAAGTGTTGCCTTTTGTAACAAAAATCTTCATTCTTAGTTATCTAGATATGTTACCCAGATATGTACTGAAGATATTGTTGCGCCAATTGTCATTCAATAAGCACTTTCTTATTAGATGCAAGCAACTCGGTAACATCTGTACTTGGGCAGTTTTTGCCAGTTGCAGGTAAACTGGCTGAAGAGGTAAGTATATTTTTTCCCTTTTCCTCCCAACTCAGTATTTTTAATCTTACAATCTTATACTAGATCTATGCTTATTATTTCTATGATTTTATTGTAGGCTTTCTCTGCAGAAGGCTTAATAATGCAATGAACTGTTTTTTCTTTCCATGCTGATAACTGTAAGCCACCCAGAATTGTTTGGAGTCCAGCAGTTTCTAAATTTGTGTGGATAAATAAAAAAAATTCATATATTAAAGAAAGGGCTGGCATCCCTTGTGTGGAGCTTTCAATTACCTCTGCAGGGTGAGGATACATTGAGGCAATGATCATGTTTCATGAAACTGAATAAAATCATTTCTTAATTTATTTGCACTTGGGGGGAAAAGTTTCCCTGCTGAAAACCGCTAGAGTACAGAAAAAGTATAGGGTCTGTCATAGTAGAAATAATATTTTGTACTTGAGCAACAAAGTGTTTGGAGATTTTTCTGACCCACCCTGTTTAACAGAGTGAG
Organism: Vipera ursinii; assembly: GCF_947247035.1. Classification (NCBI taxonomy): domain Eukaryota; kingdom Metazoa; phylum Chordata; class Lepidosauria; order Squamata; family Viperidae; genus Vipera; species Vipera ursinii. Next base: position 110,991,405 of record NC_139512.1, on the reverse strand, counting down.
TATCCTTCCCTTCACCTGAATGGATATCTCCAGCCAATAACCTTAGGTGAAGCAGGGTAATCTTTCTGAGATACCTGGCTCTGCCCTCCCAAAAAGTAAAAATACCATCCCCTTACCACCCAATATCTTCCAAGATATTTATGATGCTCTATTACTATTTTATTTTATTTTATTTTATTTTGCCAGGCTAATAGCAACCATGTCATTTATCTTAATACAGAGCCAGCTCTAATCCTTACTCTTTACCTAATTATTATCTACCTAGTCCAGACATGTCAAACACAAGGCCCGGGGGCCGGATCCGGCCCGCAAAGTGGTTTCATGTGGCCCGCGAAGCCATCCTGGAAACAGTGAGGGAACGGCCCCCACTGCCTTGGCCCTGGCCCAGAGACCCTTCTCCTGCCAGAGACCCTCAGATCTTTCCCACTCCTGCCCAGGCCCCCATAGGCACCCTTGATGCGAACGATGTAGAGCTGGCCACGCCCACCCAGTAGGCCATACGCACTCAAGCCACACCCACCCAGTAGGCCACGCCCACCCAGGCCATACCCACTCGGCCCCCTGAGGGCAACCACAATGCTGATGCGGCCCTCAATGAAATTAAGTTTGACACCCCTGACCTAGTCTCTCATTCCTTTGGCTTTGCTCTTTTTTATGCTGTCTTTTTCATTTCTCATTTCATCATCATTCATTACTTGTTTTAATTACAACATATGTATCAATTAATTTTTCTCTTCCAACTCTCTCACCCAAATACACTTTTCATGTTTCTCTGTCTATTGCTTCCTTCCCTTCTCTTTTTATTCAAATCCTCTGTACATTGCTGTAATTTCTTTTGTTTCACCTATTCATTTTTTTCACTGTTTCAAACATTTCCAACATTTGTAGTATTGAATAGCATATGCAGATAATCTTTTTGCTCTCTGGGGTTCTGCTCAACATCCTGGAGCTGCTCCTAATCAACAATGTGCAATATGTAGTAATAGAAGACAGTCTGTTATGAAGGCAATGATTTAAAGTATCAGTTCTTTCAAATGATGTTCTCTAAGACTATTCATGTTTGATAGTAATATTATAAAGTGTGTAAATGTATGATAATATAATGCAAATAGAATGTTTGGATTTTATTTTGAGCAGCCTGATAATGGATCCATACATACAAGCAGTTCAGATCTGAATCTTCAGGAGCCAACAAAACTAACTTTAGTTGGGTAAGAATAGTAAAAATGCATACATTCCTGGCATCATTGTATGAAATAGACATTTATATACCGTATTTTTCGGACCATAAGATGCACCTGACCATAAGACGCACCCAGTTTTTAGAGCAGGAAAACAAGAAAAAAAATATTCTGAACCAAATAGTACCGGTATACTTGGAAGGAAGGAGGGGAGAGAGAGAGAGAAGGAAGGAAGGAAGGAGAGAGGGAGGAAGGAAGAAAGAGAGATAGAGAAAGAAAAAGGAGAGAGAGAGAAAGAAGGAAGGAAGAAAGAAAGAAGGAAGAAAGGAGGGAGGATGGAGGGAGCAAGGGAGAGAGAGAGAGAAGGAAGGAAGGGAGAAGGAAGGAAGGAAGGAAGAGAAGGAAAGAAGAAAGAAAGGAGGGAGGGAGGAAGAAAGAAAGAGAGAAAGAAAGAAAGGTAGGTACCGGTAGTTTCTTTTCCCTGAATAGGTTTTCTAAGATGCCGAAGCAATTTCAAACAATTTGCAGTATTATCTTGCAAATGGGAAATCACTTGCAATAAACTTCGCAGAGAAACCTGCAGGGACAACTCCTCACGGCTTTGCCTATGAGGTTTAGTTTAGCAAAAACTTTCTTTAGCAGCGAGGTAAAAGAAAGGAAATGTGCGCACGCAGGGAGGGGGAGGCAGTCAGAAGGCATGGCAGGCACGTCCGTATTTCCTCCTCTGCCGACCAAAGACAGGGGCGGGGAGGAGAATTCCATGTCTTCATTCAATCACGTCTCTCCAAAGGAGCTGATGGACTGCGCTGACTGAACAGGAGACAAGTGTTTTCGCTTACCTTCGGACCATAAGACGCACCTCGTTTTTCCACCCACTTTTGGGAGGGGAAAAGTGCGTCTTATGGTCCGAAAAATACGGTAATTATCTCTGCAGACTGAAAAACCTATTGTTTACAGTTGTTTTCCATAAACAAGGTATTTTTATATAGTATATATATTTTATTGATGCCAGCACACAGATTCTAATTTGATATATTTTATTTCAGTCAAGTGAGCAAAAGGTTACATTTTGAGATACTTTGTTAACTTTTGCAAGGAAAATTCATTTTAGGATTCATATTGTTGCATAATCAACAGTGAGGATACTGTATACATTGGAACTAAATATATTTGGGCACTTTCCCCGATATAATACAATCTGTTGTGAAATTGTTAGATAATTCAATAAAAATGCAAAGTATACAGTTTAAACATCATTAAATAATAAACATTTTTGCTTATAATTTAATTATTCTACCAAAAACATAGAATTCATGGATACCAAAAGGAGAAACTAAATGAAGAAATTGAAATGAAACAATTATATTTTTCTTGTTACCTTACTGCTATGTGGGTTTCATCTTTCTAATATGCACTATTCCATAAATGCTTCATAATAGTTTAGATGCAACATGTGTTTGTTTAGGTTTCCTTATGCTTCCTGGGATACAAAATCAAAGAAGCCATGCAATTGCACTAAATCACAATGCCTCAAACTGTAAGTAAACAAAACGTCACTGAGATATTAATTGGCTATGTAAGAAAGGAGACGTTTAATTTGTTTCTTTCATATATACTCAAATATATCCTACAGATGCTATTGGAGGAAACTCAGATATAATACTTGAATAAACGTAGACATGCTTTTACACTTCTAAAGCAACTTTTTGTTCAGTTTAAAAAAATATACCACACAATAAACTAATCATGACAAAATGTACATTATAGTACTAAATTACTATATATTTTCCTGATAGTATTAAGTGAAAATAATTGTTGCATTTTGCTTTTATATGCTAAATACTGTGCATGGCACAAGGATATGAGTTTATCTGAACTTTAGGCCTTTTATTTTCTGTATTTTTCCCTATTTAAATAACCTTAAGTTAGACATGGCTCTTAGTGAAGATGGGAAGAATGCTTAATAACTTTTGCATTAAATTAGATGCATATCAAAACATACTGTAGAGCAACGGCATGCAATGGAAAGCAATCCCAAAAGATAACATAACAACAAATAAATGATAATAATAAAATGCTTGGAGTACATGAATTCCCAGAGCCTTTTAGCGCAGTTGATTTTCTGGAAGCGTATTTGTCAGCAGTCTTCAAAATACCTACATCTGTGGCAAAATATGTAAAGGATATAACTAATAGAAATGCATATAATTTAACTTACATATTTCTCAGTCTAGTACAGTGGGTTTGGTCCAAGTTCTTTCCTTAGTGGGACTTAGGTAGCAAGCCTTTTCTGCAGCACCCCTTGGTGGGAGGAATAATCTCCCCCTGGGATCTGGCAAGCCTCCATACTCCTAGCCTTTAAGAGGGGGTTGAAAACCTGGCAGTTCCTTCAGGCATTGGGGTAAGGTGAAGCTGGAGCCCAGTAACTGCAGTTGTGAATCAGTTAGGGAATGTTGATTTAACTTCGGCAATTCTTTTTTTTTATTTTAGTTTTACTATTTTGATGGATTTTATTATGGTTCATGAGCTGCCCAGAGTTGTGATATTAAGACAAGTGACCATACGAGTATTTTAAGTAAATTTTAAAAATAGTAGATAAGAGTGAGCATTATCTGAAAATGTTGAACTATAAAGAATTTAATATACTTCTCTTGTTAAACACAGATACTGCGATTGTTTTGCCAATGGTGATTTCTGTAGTAATTGCAACTGTAATAATTGTTATAACAATCCAGAGCATGAAATAGAACGGTTTAAGGCTATTAAGGTAATTCAGCTGTTCTCTTTTTATTTTGATATGCAAATTATTTATATTTATTAGGTTGCTGTGTTATTTTTAAAGCATTTTAAATGAATTGCATTTACGTATTTCATCAATTCAAGATATCAAATTGAGTAAACATATTAATTAAAACAGCCTTTTGAAATACAGGTAGTCCTCGACTTACAACTGTTCATTCAGTAACTGTTCAAAGTTATAACAGCACTGAAAAAAGGGACTTATGACCATTTTTCACACATGACCATTGCAGCATCCCTATGGTCGTGTGATCAAAATTCAGATGCTTGGCAACTGACTCATATTTATTACGGTTGCAGTGTCTTGGGGTCACGTGATCCCCTTTTGCAACCTTCTGACAAGCAAAGTCAATGGGGAAGCCAGATTCATTTAACAACCGTGTTATTAACAACTGCAATGATTCCCTTAATAACTTTGACAAGAAAGGTTTTAAAATGGGGCAAAACTCAATAAATATTTCATTTAGCAGCATAAATTTTGGGTTCAATTGTGGTCGTAACTTGAGGACTACCTATAGTGATATCTTAACACCATCTCATTTTTTACATATCACATGAATTAGGGGCGGAGAAATTATGTTAAAAACATATCTCTGTTCCGTGATTTTGATGCAATTTCATGTCATCATAGGTGATTTGCATATTGGTTTTCAATTCATCTTTACTGGAAAATGCTGTTAATAATAGGAATGGTACCGCAATTAACAGATTTGAGCAACTTTTTGGATACAAAGGGGAAAAAACATGCTTTGGAGAACATATTTTCTGCTCTTGTTAGGATTTCTTCAAACATGTGAAACATGCAAAAATTCTTTTAGGACTAATGATTCAGATCAAGGATTCCTGATGTACTAACAAAATACATACTAGTGTTTTAGATAATTTGACAGTGAAATTCTGCTTGACAGACCCTTTGCCTTATATAATCCTATTTCAAAAGCAATAATGTGCTTAGAAATTTCTGTCTCTTGCAAAGAGTGAACCATAATCTGTTTTAGGACAGGTTTGCTTTTAGGAAGAAAGTAAGCTAATCTTTTTCTTCAGATTGCTTGAGAGGTATATTCTATATGAATAATATGTTTTATTTAGGCTTGTCTTGACAGAAATCCAGAAGCTTTCCTGCCAAAAATTGGAAAAGGAAAACTTGGAGATATTAAACCAAGACATAATAAAGGTTGTAACTGTAAGCGTTCAGGGTGCCTAAAAAATTACTGTGAATGCTTTGAGGTTTGTATTTTTTCATCAGTTTTATAAAAGTATTATCATAGCAGAAGGATACTTAGACTAAGCATTAAAAATACTTAGACTAAGCATTAGGGGAACCTCCAGGGTATGCGATCAGGGAAAATTAGAGAAAGCAATTGTGGGGAAAAGGGGTTTTTAAATTTTAAAAAGCCTAAAAAGGGATGAGAGAATGGCAAATAAGAAAATAAGGAGGACAAAATGCCTGCCTATAGCATGCTGAATGGTAGTAGCTAGCCAATTTTTGTTGATCCTTAAAGCTAAGAGGTGGTTAGACTTTTAAATACTAGGGTAGGGTAGTGTAGGGCAGGGCAGGGCAGGATGCCACCAAGAAATCCAAAAATTGAGAAATCTGGAAAAAAAATCCCAGAAAAAAATAATGGCAAATCACTTTTACATTGTAACCAGGAAGATAACACAGACAGTAGGACTGTGCAATGGTCTGGTTTAAATCCTGATAATTTGAAATGCAATAATGTATGAATGAGGCACTAATATAAAACAGGGCTTTTCAACCAGTGGTACGGGTACCACCTGTGGTACATTGGCACCTAGCAGGTGGTACATGACCATCCTAGAAAAGTGGTAGCGGAGGAGGGGAATGAGCTGAACTGGTGGCAGCACCACACAAGCCTCAGCGAGAGATGGCTGGAGCTGCAGGGCTGTCAGGGCTCAGTGGAAGCGCCAGGATCAGCGCCAGGCTCCAGCTCCACTGATCCCAGTGCTTCTGCTGACCCCAGAAGAAGCGCCAATAAGCTGAAATGATGCAGCATCTTCCAGGGTCTTGTGATTTACATTCAGATGCTTGGCAACTGATTCATATTTATGATGGTCACAGTGCCCTAGGGTCATGTGAAGTAACCAAAACCTGCGCAACCACCAAACAGAAGGAATAAAAACCAAACACCCCTCACCCCACCCCCACTTGTCAGCTTGCTAGGCGACTTGTACTCGGATGTTGCCATATCCTAAAAGTGGTACAATGGGTGAAAAGGTTGAAAAGCCCTGATATAAAACATCCTAATGTGGCTGCACTTTAAGTTGCTTGAACTGCTTTATGTTTTTCAAACTTTGAACCACTTTTAAAGATAAAATCCAAAACACTATATAGCCCTAATATGAAATCTATGAAATTACCAGGAGTCAAATTTACCTAATCTTGTCTATACCTATCTTGTAGATGTGAATGGTGTTGTTTGGTATGTATGGCTTCATAGATCTGGAAAAGCTGTAAATAAAGATTTAAAATAAATGTATAGTTTTAGATCCTTAAATGTCTATGATTGCACCTCTGGAGACAGAATGTTTTCATTTACAGAACAGAGAGTGAGGTTTTTCTTTTCAATTCGTCCTTCATCTTCTAAACAGTTTGAACTCCAAACTTTTTAAAGAAATTGAAAACTTCCTAGAATAGTAGGGCAAGTGAAAATTGGACAGGGATTAGGCAAATTCCTCTCATTTTAAAATATTTAAGCATTCTTTGGATATTTGTTCAATGGAAATATCACTGGACTCAAGAGATTTATTTCCAAAGAAGCAGCAATATGATTGGATTGTTGAACAGTCCAATCTCGTTGTTGTTGTTTTATTGTGGACCTTTATTAAATATCATGTCCTTTTAGGAATATTTTGTTTCTCTGTAGGCTAAAATTATGTGCTCATCTATCTGCAAATGTGTTGGATGCAAAAATTATGAAGAAAGCCCTGATCGAAAAACATTAATGAATATGCCAATTGAAATGGAATTTAAAACCAATGAAGGAAATGATTCTCAATCATTTTCTAACTCTGAAATATTATCAAAAACCAAGAAAGAAAGGTAGAAATTACCTATGTAATATTTTTCTATTTCTTTTGTACTATGGGAAAATGTTTAGATAATTGACTTCCAACCTCTGTTCTTTTCCTTTGTAGTTATCCAAACCAGACTTAGTAATTTGTAACAACTGTACTTTCTAATACAAGTACAAATGCATATGTTCTGTGAATTATACAACTACAATTTCAGAACTCTCTCAGAATTTACTACTAATGTATTTGTACTGAATTACAATATGGATGCAAATAGAAAACATGGAAACCTCCATAAGCAGGATTTTTTTTAAAAAAATGAATCCAGTCACTCAAAGATTAGTAATCAATAAGGGAAAGCTTCAGGAATCTTTAAAGTAAAGTAATCTTTACTATTTTTATGTAGTTACTTCAAGAATATAAGTGTTTGAGAGACAACTATGAAACCTACCTATTTCTGTGGAAAAAGATACCCCGATTTGATATTTTTAAAAGCACATTTATTACCAACTGGTATTGTCTGACTAAAGACTGAAATTAACATTTGGCAATGAAGTAAAGTACTGAAAAACTGCATTAAAGGTGCAAGGAGTGGTGGGTAACAGCAGGGAGCTTAATTCAACATTTTTCCCCTGCTTTACTGTGCATCCAATACCCATAGGTAGCCAGGAAGATGCCAAAATAACAAGATGTGCATAATTCAAAACTCCCCTTTCATATGCCCGTCCCAGTCTGATCATTCATTGAATACATTTTTGTCAGTTTTCTGCCAAAACATCACATGCAAGTATGCAGAGATTGCACTATAACATGGCTCATATTTCAGCAGTCGTCCTCCCTGCAGACAGCTATGTCCTTATCTTTTTCCTCACAGGATTCCAGGAGATTGGAATCCTGTATAAAAGGAGATTGGTTGCAGAAAGAAAGCTGCAAATTGAAAAAATGTTGGTGTCTCTCAGACTGACTTCTGCTGTCACTAAACACCTGTTCAGGGATGAGTCAGTGTTGAAATACAAGTCTGTCACAGAACAGTTAGTTAAGCAATGAGTAAATTTAGAATTTGGTGGTTATGTATGGTAATTCTCTTTGCATCCATTTATATATTTAAAGTGTAATTATATATTGTTTTGTTGTAATAGACAATCTAGTACGTGTATATCCTGGGAGGTGGTTGAGGCAACATGTGCCTGTCTTCTTGCTCAAGGTGAAGAGGCAGAAAAACAAGATTACTCCATTTGCTTAGCTGAACAAATGATCCTAGAAGAATTTGGGAGATGCTTATCACAGATTCTTCACTCTGAATTTAAATCCAAAGGACTGAAAGTAGAATAATGTGTTTTACTTGTGGAACTAAAGTATTGCTTGGAATTATTTTTAACTTTGATAAAATATATACAGTAACCCACTTAGTTTATTTTCTAATTCTATTTCTCCTGCTTTTATATTATCATAATTGATCATTATTTTGTTGCAAATTACCAGAGCAGCAAAAGGTTCACCTGGATTATTCTATATTTAAAGTATTCTTCCTAACATGGTCTGTATGTATGTGCATATACAATTTGTTTACTCTTATTTTACTCCCCTTTGTTCAGTACTCAGTGTCTGGCTAAAGATGATATCAAATTGAAGAATTGCAAGGTCCCTGTTTAATGTTCTGTTGTTAGAATGAAAAGAACTGTTTTCCATTTGCTTTATTTACTAGTTTTGTAACAATGGCGTACATTTCAGCTAATAAATACCCTTAACAAGATTATTTGTGTGTGCTAGACAGTATTGTGCAACGAATGTGTACCACATAAAACTGAAGGCTTGAGGCATAATATTCAAGATACCCCCATTCAATGAGCAAAGACCTCACTTCTTAAATTTCTGGAAGATGAAGGGGCAGAAAGAATGCCTAGAGTACCATTAAAGAAGGGCCAGAAATCAATGACTGAACATGATATGAACTCATATTCAAGTCTACAATCTGGTGATAAAAGAGGCAAAATATTCTTATTTCCTCCTTATTTTGTTAGTGAGCTATCCATCAAGTGCTCAAGTGCCAGGACAATTTTGCACAATGGTTTGCAATTAGCTCATAGGAAGAGTGTGATTAGTCACAGAAATGCAATCCTAGAAATCTAAACAGCGCACATCCCTCCAGCAATATTTTAATGTAGCATAATTTAATATTAATGTTATTGTGTTATATTATAACATAATTTCATATATCTTGTGAGATGATGATATAATATGAAGACTTTTGGTAGCTGGCTTGCAGCATGACAAGTGGAACATGCATCAATCATTGATGGAAATTCTATTTACAATCTAGTTAGAAGCAATAGATTTGCAAATGATCTATTATAGCAAACAATCAGCCTCATCCAGTTTCTTCTCTGAAACTGAGCTGTTTGTATTTTCTATCTTACTGTATATGAAAGCAAAAGAAGGAACTGCATATGCATTTTATAAAAAAATGCACCAAAGTGTCATCACTGAGAATTCAACTCAAAACATTTTTAAAAAAACCTATGAAACTAGAGGGGATAAATCTAGAGAAACTTGTGTAGTGCACATTCTCTGCTTATGAAATTGAATATTTATCTGTTTAAATATTATGTCTTAAATGTAAAAAAATGCATCTTTAGTGTTCAAATAAGACAAATATATGCCTTGATTTTCAGGAGGCAGTGTAATACAAACAATAATGGCATAAGAATGACAGAGAGATGCAGATTTGTTTTCAAAAGCTCGATAGTACATCTCAAAAAATGCTTTTCATACATCTTAATTACAATGTGGATTTTTGCTATCCTGTATTATCCACTTCAGAGATAAATGTGACTCACTATTAAATTAGTACAATGTAGGAACAACTCGTAACACTGTCTGTTTGTGAACCAATTTTGTTGGAGTAATTACATTAGTAATAGCCGATTACTCAACAGTCTTATGTTTCTATGAAATTAAAGTAATTACTGCAGCTAGAAACACATCTATCTATATTATACTGTAATAAGAAAACTAGTTGGGGTGTGCAATGTTTTCAATGTCTTTAAGGCATATATCATTATGGTAAAATTACATTATTAAGCAAAAGTTTAGGAAAGTCTGGAAAATCTTACATCAAGTAAGAAGGGAGAATAAATCCTTTTAAATGACAAACCTAATTAGATATAAGAACAGAATTCATAGCAGGTGACTTATAGAGGAGGGAAAAACAGACATACATGATTGAATCTAAAGACAGAAGAGATTCTAACAGTGGCACTATTCTGGAGCAGAAGATGATTCAGAACACTTGTTGGATTTAATACAAATATACACCTTGACTCACTGTGTAAAATTCTTTGCAATGCTGTTGCAGACATAGATCTTGCTGTGTATGGGAGAGTGCTTGTGTCCATGTCAGGATCTTGTAGGATCTGATTCATTTCACATTCAAGGAATTTATACTAAGTTGGAGGAAGTCTTTTTCTTCCAGAAAGACATGTAGTTCTCTACTCATCTGTCCATCCATCCATTTCTTGTAACAAAATAAAAAAGACCTTATATATAAGCAAAAAGCTCTTCATCAAAGTGCATTCATATTTACCTAGATGCTATAATTTTTAATATATTTTATTACTTAATGTCATTTAATAATTAATTATTTTCATTATTTATTGTATGGCTGCCCATCACACATAAATTACTCTGCTAGTATTATATTGTGATGCCCTGAGAGCCAAACTCTATTTTCTCTTAATGATGAGTCTGATGACTGCTTTTATATCCTTGTAATTTTAATATAGGTCAGTTGAAAGAAAGGAATTGGTGAATTTCCCTGGCTGTGCTTCTCCTACCTAGTATCACCTGACAACAGGAAAAACAACCTCCAGGCTTTGTCCTTAACATGCAATCAGGTGACTTCGACAGCTCTGGGTGAATGCCTGAGATGAGGGCTTTAATCATTTGTCAAGTTGTTTGAATTTGGTGAACTCTATCCCATTGACCTCTGAGTTGGAACATCTTTGAACACAGGTGTAGTACTCTTAAAAGGGTGCTGGACCTGTTCATTTAAATCAAGGGTAGTAATATTTCAGATTTTTCATCAACCTCTAAACTTTTATTATATGAAAATAATTTTATAAATACCACTTTGGTAGTACTACAAATAATTAGTAATTACTGCAATAATAATTATTGTTCTATCTTACATTGTTTGTGATACAAACACAAACAGACACAAGTTACTAAGGAGTTGAATTATTTACCTCAACCAGGCAGATAACAGTAGACAAGTTCATCAAACAAGGTCTTTGCAAAGAGTCCTGAGTTAATAATTCCATTTCAGATTTAGGTAGAAAATGGTCCAAATTCTTTCCAGGAGTAAAAGAGCCAAGTCAGATAGTCAGCCAGTCTAATAGTCAAGAGTTCAAAAGCAGGCAAACACAAAAACAAGAGTCAAGAAATGAAATTCCAAGCTATTGATTCCAAGTAAAGCTGAAGGCAAAATGGTTCCATAAATCAATCTGTGGGCACATGGCTTAAATACTCAGGCTTCACTTTTTATGTCAGCCATCCCAAATAAACCAAACAGGAAACAAGACAAGATGAACTAATACTATTTTATTGTAAGGCTACATTAACAGAATCTTGCAAGTCTGAAGAAACAAAACTTCCCGTCTCCACTTTAACTGTTTGATCCATTAGGGTGTGTCTTTCCTAAGTTTCTTTTCCTGGCTGCAGTTTTTCTCCTGCTTCTATTTTTTCCTAGACCAGGGCTTTTCAAGCGGTGGTATGTGTACCACCTGTGGTACATTAGCACATGGCAGGTGGTACGTGGCCCTGCCCAGCCAAGTGTAGTGGGAGAGGGAACAAGCCAGCACAGCGCAGGACTTACTGTGAGAGAGTCCTCCGGCACTGCAGAGTGGCTGGAGCGATGCAAAGGCCCCAAGCTCACTTCCGGCTCACCTGGAAGAGAAAGGGGGGCAGAGACAGGAGAGGCTATAAAAGGAGGCAGTTTGGGCGGGAGAGGCAGAAAGAAAAAAAGAGGAGGCCTTGGGAGGAGATGGAGTCAGCTCTAGGTGCGCCGAAGGGAAAGGAGGAGGGTGGGGGAAAAGGAGAGGAGATCCAAGCAGGCTGGCCATGAGCCAATCTACAACTTCTGCGGCAGCCATCTGCTGGCAGCAACAAACAGGCAAGAGACACAGCGGAGGAGGGGTCTCCCTCCACGAGGAATGAAGAAAGGAAGCATTGGCTGAAGGTGAGGCACGGAGGGAGGGAGATGGAGAGTGGAAGGATTCTTATGTGCTTTTGTGACTTTGATTTGTGGGATTTGTGCAATGTGGGCTTTGTGTTCTTAAGGAGTGTTTGGCCATTTCTATTTGTCTCATGTTAGCTTCTATTTCTCTGCTATTGTTAGGTGTAAGTTTTGTTGCGAGGGACTTTGAAGTATTTTTCTCCTGAATGGATTTTGCCTGTAGCGTTCCTTTACTTATGAATGGAGCCATTTGGGGAGGCTGCCTTAGCCAGCAGCCAATACTTACCACATTTTGTTTTCTTCCTTAAGTGCCCGCTGCCGGTTCCTTAACTTTCCTTTCTAGCCACTAACTTATTCTTAAAGGGGAATGCACCTTTTTAAGCTAGTTCCCTCAGCAGCTTGTCTTTTCTGTCTCTGGAGGCTTTTCCTTGTTTGATGAATATATGGAAGAGGGAAAATAGGAGTGGGGATAAAATTCTTCCTTCAGAAGGAGATGGGAATGAGAAAGGGAGGAAGGGAAGGAAGGAGGGAGGGAGGGAAGAGAGTCCCGCCCTAGCACTTGACCACCAGCAACCCTGCCATTGACTTTGCTTGTCAAAAGGTTGCAAAAGGAGATCACATGACCCTGGGACACTGTGACCAACATAAATATGAATCAGTTGCCAAGCATCCAAATATAAATCACATGACCCTGGGCATGCTGCAATGGTCATAAGTGTGAAAAATGATCATAAGTCATTTCAGTGCAATTGCAACTTTGAACAGGTTTTTTTTTGGGTCATCAAGTTTTTGACACCTTGCTAGGTGGTACTCCAATATTGCCATACCCTAAAAGTGGTACTATCGGTGAAAATGTTGAAAAGCCCTGTCCTAAACAACATCTTGTCTCCTCTTTCTCCAAGATAATTGATAGGTTCCATTACACTTTACTTAGTGAGGAACCTCATTAATAATAATAATAATAATAATAATAATAATAATAATAATAATAATAATAATACAATAATAAAGTTGGAAGGGACCTTGGAGGTCATCTAGTACAACCCCCTGCTCAGGCAGGAAACCTTATACCATTTTAGGCAAATGGCTGTCCAGTCTCTTCTTAAAAACCTCCAGTGTTGGAGCATTCACCATTGATAATGTTGCTTTGCTTACTGCTGCATACTTAGAGACCTGGAACTTGGGAGTCATGCCTCACCCTTCAATTGATCAGGAGATGTCTGTGGTTGTTCAGCCTCAGTGAATCACACCTTGATGAATTTTGAGGCTGACAGTCCAGAGGCTCAGCTAGAACAATGTTATGAGTCAGATTCTGAATCTGAATGATAACCCATGTCCATAATAATACATAATTTCATTAACTCTTAAAGGTCAGTATTGATCAGTTTGGGGAACTCTGAATAAATACATATCTAGTGATCTGTTATTCCTGTTTTATCCTATGTCTCTCTCTTACATAAAACAACTTGGGTTTTGATCACTGATTTAGCATTGTTCCACAAATATGACAAAGAGGTTATCAAGACCATTTGTCAGGACCCACCTCAATCCACATCTTAGGAAATAAGAACTCTTGGATGCAAGTTTAGTCCAAAAGGAAAATGTTTACTAGGAAGGAATTGATTGTGGGAATACAAGACGGAATCTGACAAAGGTTACATTTCAATCCTATATAAACCATTCCCATTTCAGCCCCTCCCCTCATCCATTTGGTCAGATGTCAGGCCCTTCCATGGGAAAGGGAACTCTCCTTGGTTTTATGGTTATTGCTTTCCTTTTCAGTTGTAAATGAAGACACAAACCAGATCTGTCTGTCCCCCTCCCTTCCCCCGTTAAAACATCCCCTGTTGTTCGAAAATCGCTTTAGTAACCATCCTCTCCCCCCCCCCTCAGAGAGATGGCAGAATCCCCAGTAATAGCACATTATTCTACCTATACAATTATGAAATGTGATATAAATGGATTCTGACATTCGGCTCTCCTTTCAGAAAAAAGATGAGTCCATCTGTGGGGAAAGAAAACATATAAATGTTAGCCTGGTTTGTTTGGATATTCTGTATGAAACCTCTTAAGCAACTTAGGTGCTTTAGCATGGAGTTTGTTAACCCACTCATTTTCTGAGGAGGGGAGGTGTTTCCATGCCACTAAATATTGTATCGTTCCATGGTTTTCTGGAATCTAAGATTTCTTTCACTTCAAAATGTTGTTCTCCTTCCACCATGATGGGGGGTGGTGGTGGTGGGATTTTTTCTCGTAGTGGAGATTGTTGTTCTCTCTTTAATAGACTGCAGTGGAAGGTTGGGTGTATTCGTCTAAGATTTTTGGGTAGTTCTAATTCAACTGTTACTGGGTTTATGATTCTTTTAATTGGAAAGGGTCCAATATATTTTGGTCCTAGTTTTTTACAGGGTTGGAGTGATTTCAGGTATTTTGTGGATAAATATACCATCTCTCCTACCCTAAATGGTGTGGGATCTGTTCTTTTTTTGTCTGCCTGTGTCTTGTATGCTTTTCTGGCATCTTCCAACGCTTTCCTAACGATTGGCCATGTATTTTGTAATTGAGCAATCCATTCCTTCAGATCAGGGATAACCGGTTCTTTTGGGGTTAGTTCTGGTATTGGGTTGAAACTCTGGCCTGTAGCTACTTGAAAAGGAGTGTAACCTGTGCTTGAGTGGACTGCATTATTATATGCTACTTCTGCAAAAGGCAGTAGGTCCGTCCAGTCGGACTGCTGAAAATTAATATAGCATCTCAGATATTGTTCAAGTATATTATTAAGTCTTTCAGAAGCTCCGTCTGTCTGAGGATGGTGACTAGATGACAGTCCTTGGGTGGTTCCTAAGAGGGATAAAAATTCTTTCCAAAATGCCGATGTAAATTGCACCCCTCTGTCAGATATGATGTGTTGTGGTGCCCCGTGCAATCTGTAAATATGCTGTACAAAAAGTTTTGCTAATGCTTTTGCAGTCGGGATTTTTTGGCAAGGTATGAAGTGTACTTGCTTAGAGAACAGATCTGTGACAGTCCAGACTACGGTGTTTCCATTACTTTCTGGCAGTTCTACGATAAAATCCATGGCTATTTCTTTCCATGGGGCTGAGGGGTTTGCCACCGGTTGTAACAGACCTGGCGGTTTCCCTTGCAGTCTTTTGGCCATCGCGCAAATTTGACAGCTACCCACATAGCTTTCTATGTCCTTTTTCATAGATGGCCACCAAAATTGCCTTTTAGTTAAGTGTAAGGTTTTTACAAAGCCAAAGTGTCCTGCTGATTTTGTATCATGGCACAGTTGCATGAAATTGATTCTCTGTGTGGCAGGTATATATAGCTTCTCCCCCACCCACGGCAGTCCATCTTTAATTGTGCACACATGTTTTTTTTTGTGGAACCATTCATCACTTTCCAAAGATTTCCTGAATTCTATTCCAGTTTGGCTATCTACCTTCGGCTTCATTTTTTCTTGTGCCCTGGTGGTGACTGGTGCTGCCAGTTGTTGTTCCGGTACAAGTGGTTTAAAGTCAGTAACTCTTGTGCTGTTATATTGGGGCATGCGGGATAATGCATCTGCAAGGAAGTTCTTTCCCCCCGGTAAGTGTTTGAGAGTGAAATTGAATCGGTGAAAATGTTGGGACCAGCGGGCTTGCTTAGGAGTGAGCTTCCTGGGCGTTTTTAGTGCTTCCAAATTTTTGTGGTCTGTCCAGACCTGGAAAGGTATTTTATTTCCTTCTAAAAATTGGCGCCATGTTAGTAATGCCCACCTCAACGAGAATGCCTCTTTTCCCCATATTGGCCAGCGTTGTTCTGTTTCTGTGAGTTTTCTGGATGTGTATGCGCATGGTTGCAATGTCCCCCCATCATTTTCTTGTAATAGTACGGCTCCTACCGCTACATCACTCGCATCTGCCTGTATTACAAAAGGTTTGTCGGGATCTGGGTGTTTTAGGACAGGTTCAGCAGAAAAAAGTCTCTTTAGCCTCTCAAATGCTGCTTGACATTCCATTGACCATTTCAGAGGCTGGCTGGGTTTCACGGGTGACCCCCCCTTCGTTTTCAACAAATTTGTGAGGGGCATGGCTATTTGGCCAAATGCGGGGATGAATTGGCGGTAGAAGTTTGCAAACCCCAGGAAACTTTGCAATTGCTTCCGTGTGCGGGCAGGTGCCCACTCTAGTACTGCCCTGACCTTCTCAGGGTCCATTTCGATGCCCTCTGGAGATATGCGATATCCCAGGTAGTCGATTTTTTCCTGATGGAATTCACACTTCGATAATTTAGCATATAAGTGGGCAGCTCGCAACTTCTTCAGGACTGCTCTGACTAGTTTGATATGTTCCTCTTTGCTTTCTGTGAAGATAAGAATGTCATCGAGGTACACCAGGACCCCCTTATATAGGTGCTCTCTCAGCACGTCATTAATTAATTGCATAAAGACTGCGGGGGCCCCTTGCAGTCCAAATGGCAATACTTTGAATTGATAGCACCCCATTGGGCAGTTGAATGCAGTCTTCCATTCGTCTCCTTCCTTAATCCTAATACGGTAGTATGCTTCCCTCAGGTCTAGTTTGGTAAAAATCTTTCCTTTCGATAGGTGGGATAACATATCCTTCATTAGGGGAAGGGGGTACAGATTACATTCACTAATTGTGTTCAAATTTCTATAGTCCACAACCAAACAAAAGGACCCATCCTTCTTCTCCCTGAACAGAACCGGGGCGGCCACTTTGGGTTTGGCAGGCTCAATAAATCCTCTTTCTAAGTTTTTCTTTATGAATCTCTCCATTTATGCCATTTCCCTTGGGCTCATGGCATACATCCTGGGTTTTGGGAGTTTTGCCCCAGGTTTGAATTCTATGGTGCAGTCTGTGGGGCGGTGGGGGGGAAGCTCATCTGCTCTTTCCTCACTGAAAACCTCAGCCAGGTCCCTGTATTCCTCCGGTATCTCTGGTAATCCCTTCTCTTTCCCCACTGCTGCTGTCTCCTCCCTCTGGGTTGGGGGGGTGCTTTTGGAGTCTAAGTTCTTCTGCCCCCCCTTTGGGAAGTTGAGTTATGCTGTCCTCCAGTTTATCCCGGGGTTCCATTTCTTCAGCCATTCCAGTCCTAGGATCATTGGGCATTCCATGCCTGGGGCCACTATAAACGTTATGTCCTCCTCATGGGGCCCCAGTGATAGGTGGATTGATAAAGTGGCTAGGGTGGCTGGTCCTCCCCCTGCTATTGTCCCATCTAATTGACTAAAAGAGATTGGATGTTTTAGCCTCCTCACTGGGATGCTCAATCTCTCCACCAGCGTTGGGCTGATAAGGCAGCGGATGCACCCAGAGTCTATCAGAGCTTTTATTTTGGCTGCTTCAGGCATAGGGGAAGCTAACATAGTCACTGTCTTAAGTATGGGTGGAAGGGGTCCACTTACCAATGGTTCTCCCTCTGAGCTGTCTTCCGAGTTGTCCACCGTCCCTGCGGTGCAGGCCGGAGTCCAGTCCCAGTTCCTGGCAGGAATTGTGGACTCTACAGCCTCTGTCCCCTTCATGGAAGATTCTTTTGTGTTGCCTTGGGGCTTCCCCGGCTTCTTGGAGGATGATGCCTCTGGTTTTCGTGGGGGGGCTTTTGAACGACAATCTGCAGCACGGTGGCCCTCTCTCCCGCAGTTGAAGCAACGTTGATTTTTTGGCTGTGGCTGGTGGTTTTTCCCCCTCGCGTGTTTGCTCGGGTGGCAGGCGGCCCCATGGTTTTCCTCTGCAGTGTCTCTTCAGTAGGTCTATTTCCACTTCCTCCGCCAGGATGTACCAGTCGTCGAGGTGGGGTGGGTCTCCTCGAGGCAGGCAAGCATCATACAGGTCGTAGTTCAGACCGTCTTTGAAGTGGCTAAGGAGGATGTCTTCTGGCCAGTTCAGCTTGCTGGCAATGGCTCGGAATTCTTGGGTATAATCAGCCACTGCTCGCCTGCCCTGCCTCACCGTTTTGATTCTCTCCCGGGCCTTACGGTCAGCCAAAGGATCCTCGAACCGTTGCCTCAAAGATGACATGAATCGGTTGAAGTCGTTGAGTTCTGGGGCGTTGGAGTCATGCAAGTTCACCACCCAGTCTGCAGCCGTCCCGTCCAGGGCAGATTGCACAATTCGGATGCGTGTTTTGTCACTGGGGATATCCCGTCCGTACTCTTCCATGTAGCTGAGGACTTGGGTTAGGAAAAATCCCAGTCGTGATGGCTCCCCCTTGAATTTGACTTCCAGGGGCGGGAGTCTTTGGCTGGAGCGTTGTCTGCGCCGTGGCCGGTATCGCTCCTCATCCTGGTCCCCATCTGTGGTTCTGGGGGGGGGTTTACTGCTGAGGCAGCAATTCCTGTTCCATTGGATGGCCCCGGGGTTTCAGGTGTTGGATCCCCTCCGTTGCCTTTCCAGTTGCGTCCCCAGGCGCTGCCTCGGTTGCGATTTTCAGCTCTCTCCTCCCTCAGTGAACTCAGGGTTGCTTTCATCAGATCAATGGCCTTTTCCAGGATCCGCTCCTCCTCGCTGGCGTGCAGGGAACTCTCCATCTCTTGCCTCCATTCCGGTTGGTGGTTACTACGCCTCAGGGCCTTTTCTCCCGAAGCCTTTTCCCACTCACTTTTCCTTCCAATGCCCATCGACCACCTGGGTTTTCGGTCATACTGCTCCACCGCTTCTTCCCCAGGGGAATATGCCGCTTCAGCTTCCCATCGCCTCTGGGATTCCATTTGGGGGGAAGACTCCCCCTCCATGGGGCTTCCCTCCTCTCTTGCTTCGTCGCCAGACATTTGTATTTGTTGCAAAGTCCCCCGGTAAGGTTTTCCCTTCCAGGTTGACTCTTAAAGCAGATTCCGTCTACTGTCGGGACCCACCTCAATCCACATCTTAGGAAATAAGAACTCTTGGATGCAAGTTTAGTCCAAAAGGAAAATGTTTACTAGGAAGGAATTGATTGTGGGAATACAAGACGGAATCTGACAAAGGTTACATTTCAATCCTATATAAACCATTCCCATTTCAGCCCCTCCCCTCATCCATTTGGTCAGATGTCAGGCCCTTCCATGGGAAAGGGAACTCTCCTTGGTTTTATGGTTATTGCTTCCCTTTTCAGTTGTAAATGAAGACACAAACCAGATCTGTCTGTCCCCCTCCCTTCCCCCGTTAAAACATCCCCTGTTGTTCGAAAATCGCTTTAGTAACCATCCTCTCCCCCCCCCTCGGAGAGATGGCAGAATCCCCAGTAATAGCACGTTATTCTACCTATACAATTATGAAATGTGATATAAATGGATTCTGACACTATTGGGAAAGTTGCTTCTGACTTCAAAGTTGCTTCTGTTGTTCAAATAATATGTTGTTTGGAAGTTGAAGAAAGGTAAAATAGAAAGGAGCAATCAATAAGTGATTAGGTCCATAGCTTGAGAAAGATTCCTATTTTGAACATTTGGATATTCCAATCTTATCAGTAAAAAAATGGCTTTTCAGTTCACGCACAGATTATGGTTAAGAACAGAAAAAAGTTCCCATCTTAGAAGACTGGGAGACGAAATAGTTTTTGAAAGTGAAAATAATCCCATTGTTGAGATTTCTGTAACCTAATACCATTTTCTTTTCAATAAATCTGGCTAAGGAAGCCTCTGTGACAATATTGGTTTTGAGTAAAATCAATTGTCCACTTCTTGACTCCCGCAAAGAATGTAGGTTTTGGCAGTGGCTGCCAATGAGAGTGGCTATGGCCAGCAGCACCTCCTTCTGGCCATGCCCATTGGTAAAATGACCTGTCATTTGGGCTTAGAGGAGAAACCGGCAACTCTTACCTTTTTATACCTTGTCACAAGGTAAATAGTTTATGCTAAACTTATAAAAGCAAAGTAATGCAAATATTGTAAATTCTGCTAAGACTCACAGCAAATGTAATTTTTGCTTCTAACAACATCACAAATTTCACTGTTTCATTTGTAAACTGAAAATTATACTATGCTTCACAAAATACAAACAAAATGTATGAAAGATTCTGGGTCATTTAGTACTGCCATGATGTGGGTCACATAAATATTGCCGATGAATGTCAAGAGTTGAATTTTGACTAATGTTGCAATCAGTGGGCATGCAGGTTGGTTTGTGCAATTTATCAGAATTGTAGCTTGAACCCAGTGTGCTATTACCATAATGAAAATTAATGGCCACTAATATTTTACAATAAGCTATCCTGCTCAACAAGGCTTCTACTCACTGCTGGTGGAACCAAAACAACCCAAAGGAAAGCACTTTTCAATTATAGGACAGAAGGTTTTTTGAAAATGCAGATGAACACAACATATTAAGTACCTTTGCTATGGAATAATATTATTGTGGATCGAATATCACGCTGCCATTTTCTAGAGAAATGTCCTTCTGATCCATGAATTACAGGATACTAGAGTATTAACTAAAGTGCATTTTACATCATTAGCTTTACAATCTCAACCATAACTAATTTGAGCAAGGCTGAACCAAGGGTTTCTTCATCAATGAATGCAGTGTCACTAAATAGACAAAAGGTTTGCAAAGTTTATATGCCTTTATAGCAATGTGAACATTTTCATATAATCATAGGATTAGAAGAGATTTTGGAAGTCTTCTACTACCTCTTGACCAGTGCAAGAATCCTCAGACCAATGGGGATTTGATTTTCCCCATCACATACATTTGTTCAAGGCTTTAACAAGCATCTTTTGCATAAGTTTATTCTACAAAAAGAATATGCTAAATCACTGAAAAATATAACCTATTCTGCACAGTGATTGCTATTTTTTTCCTCTTAGTCTTTTACCTTTGAATTGCCAGATAATTTAACTACCAGAAGACAGGCATGATGGTCAAAGCCTAAATTAGTGTAATTTTAACTTTCTGAAAGAGTAACATAGTATATTTGCTTTCATTCTGCAAGTGAAAATCCAATATTTTGGATCAGATCTGATGCTAAAACTTCATGCTGGTTGAGCCTTTATCTCCTTTATCCAAAGATTATTTAAGATCTGATCTGGTACTTTCATTTTTCCATTGGTGATGATGATGAAATTAGATGCAAGTTGAGCTGGGCATTGGGATGGGGGGAGTTTACTACTCTTTGTCTCAGACTGGCTTTGTGCCAAATTGAGAGGCCATACTGAGAGAGAGTAATTTAGATCTTTTAGTGATCTGCACAACAAAATTAGTGTCAGGGGTTCTGTAACAAAAGGGCAGATAATGGGGCTTGTTCTACGCCTACATGGGGTGGGGTAAAATAGAAAAAATATAACAATGTCAAGAAGCATTTATACTTGGTATCTCACATATTGCATTCCTCTTCTATTTTCTGTAGTAATAAATACATTTTCAAGGAGAAGGCTATAGAGACAGCTCTATTCTCATATATGTGATCACAGCTGTAGAAGTATGTTTTGGCTGTCTATTCAATAATTTGGGCTAATTCCTAAATTATTGGTTTAAAAATTTATAAGATGTTATTACATTACAGTTTTATTTATGAATAAAATAGCTAACCTAAGGCACCCCTAAACTTTGGATTCAAGCTTCTAAGCTCTATGGCTGTGGTGGCGAACCTATGGCACACGTGCCACAGGTGGCACGCAGAGCCCTCTCTGTGGGCACGTGGACCGTCACCCCAGTCCTAGGTCTTCAGCTGGGTTTAATAAAACTTTTTTGTTTTAGGCCTCCGCTGCCGTGTGCAAAAAAAAAGAAGGGTTCAATCAATTTCAACTTTTTGCAGGAAAAAAAAGATCTGGCAAAGTTGGAATTGATTGAACTTTTTAGTCCCATCCAGTCTGCCGTTACCACCACAGCCACGCCCACCCAATGGGCCACACCCACCCGGCACCCGATGATACATAAGTGGGTTTGTGGTTGCAGTTTGGGCACTCGGTCTCTAAAAGGTTCGCCATCGCTGTTGTAAGGTATCCAGAATGATCAATGACAAAATGTTGGGATAAAAGGTAATTTATATATATTTCTGATCAATATTGGAACTTGTTTGGTAGAAGCTCAAGGGATCTGGAACTTGTTTGCTAGAACTTGTTTGTGTCTAGGAGCCCCACAAGAATTCAAAGTAAAATTACTTCTACTAGTCCAGAGGTCGGCAAACCGTGGCTCCCAGTCCTCCACTGCCATGTGCAGTCTCACAAACGAAGTGGGACTAAAAAAGTTCAATCAATCAATTCCAACTTCTCGTGGGGAAAAAAAATCTTGCGAAGTTGGAATTGATTGAATTTTTTTAGTCCCACTTCGTTTGTGGGACTGCCCACAAACTTCCTTTGTTTGTGGGACTGCACGCGGCGGCAGAGGAAGTGACAGAGGACCACGGTGGAGCTGGAAAGAAGCTGCCATGTGGGTCCAATCGGGGTGCAGGATTTTTGCCAAGCAACTTGTATGGAGCCGGGGGGGGAAGGCCATGATTCCCCGCTCCTCAGCCAGCCAGCCACCATCGCCCGGTCTACTCCTCACCTGGCCAGCCGCCCTCATGCTCTTCTCCTCCTCCTCGTCCTCCCCACTCAATCGGCTGCCAGCAGCTTGGATGGGTCTGCTCCATCTGAGATGAAGAAAGCAAAGGTGCAGCAGCGGGATTGCTCTCAAACAATAAGAGCCGGGTGCGTTGCTCACTCGTGTGCACCTGACTTATTGAGAGCAATCCTGCTGCTGCGCATCCACTTTCTTCAACTCGGATGGAGCAGAGGCACCCAAGCCACTGGTGGCCGCTTGAGTGTCGAGGACAAGCCTTGCTGCTGCTGCTGGGCCACACCTGGGCTACGCCCTGCTGCTGCCTCCCAAACTCCATCTTCACCACTGGCGGAAGCAGCGGTGAAGCGCTCTGTCCTGGGGAGAAACAGCGGCGGTGATGGAGCGCTCCATCGGGAAGGTGGGGGAAGCAGTGGCGGCGGTGGAGTGCTCTGTCGGGGGTGGGGAAAATAATGGCTGGTGGCAGGCACTTCGTGCGGGGGGGAAGCAGCAGCAGCAGCGGTGGGGTGCTCCATCAGGGGCAGGTGGGTGGAAGCAGTGGCGGCGGGGCACTCCATGTGGGAGGAGGGTAAGCGGTAGGGTTTTGTGGCTCCCGGTTTTTTATTTTCTCTGGGAAATGGGTCCAAATGGCTCTTTGAGTCTTTAAGGTTGCCGACCCCTGTACTAGTCCATATATTCTCTCATTACAGTACCAGGAACCCCCAGATTCCAACCTTGTCCTGGGTATACTTGCTGTGCACTCTTAAAGAGCCCTTTGTTCATCTGTCCCCATTTGTGGTAGCCTCCTGAGGAGATTTTGTCTCATCAGAGAAACACTGTCCTCCAAGAAGCTTGTTTGACACCTAGCCTTGGTTTTGGAAAAGTTTTTCTTTGTCATCTATAAAACTTGTCCTTTTAAAAAAAAAAGCACCAACTGCAGCTAATTCCTGTGGATGAGAAAGAATGCATGTATGACCTCAGCTACTCAGTAACTTTTTCTCATTCTTCAGCCTTGCACTGAGATACTACCTGATGATCATCATAACTAAAATTTAACATATTTGGCAGCCACCAGTTTGGAGAAGTTTATTTATTTACTGGAAATAATATTATAAATAAATGCTACTTATTCATGAAAAAATGAGAACATAGTGTAAAAGCTAGTTACGCTTATCTTAGGTTCATTTGTGCAAGCTATGTAGTTAATATAATTTTTTCTCAGATGTTGTCCAACCTATTCAGATTCTTTTTGTTCACTCACTTCCACTCTCCTTTCTGCTCCAGTTTAATTTTATCATACAATATTTTTCTTATAGCCAAGCTCATGAAGTACATACATTACACCCAGCAAATGTCAAGAACATGCATTAAAAGATCTCATATGGCATGTTTGAAGAAAGTTATAACAATTTTTGCAATACTAATACTCATTTGATCAGTCCTTCTTGTCAGTGTGTACCAATAGATCTGAATGAATGCTTTTGTCCACATTCATTCTACAAAATACTAATGGATATAAAGTGATTATTTACTCCTTAAGGCAGCATGGTGAAGGCAGGCTGGAAATATATAATGAATATATTCCATTTTAGTTTATTTCTATTATCTCCCTTCTTTCCAAATTGTCTATTTAGTAGCATTTCCTCATTGCTTAGGAAGCTTATATCAAAACAATCTCTGTTCAAGTCATGCAGTTATGAATTTCATTCCAGTCATTGCAACATTATGATGTTATATTATGATGACAGTTTTGGGTTGATGCTATTAAACTAATCATTTTTCTTTAGCAATTACATGAAATGTACTCCTGGCTTTTAGCCTTTGTTTTTAACAAATAGCTTGTTTTATTCTGTATGTTCAATTACAGTTTGGAAGAGTTATTATCCAGTGCACAGTAATGAAGAGGCTAATCAGTACACAAATCAGTAAATAATGCACCAAATCCTTTTAAGGAAAATGAGTGGCATTTTGCAGCCAGTCATCCCTCATGCACAGCAAGTTTCTGTTTCTAAGGAGTTTCCCTTTAATCATTTCCATCCTATTTCATTAGCAGAAAAAACTTACATACCTATAGAAATGCCCTTCATGCTCTTCCCTTGCAGGGTAAGCAACTTTATACAAAGCAGAGAAAGTTAACAGTATAATAGTCAGCTCAAAATGTAAAGAAATAAAACTAAGGGAGATAGAGATAAATATAGTTTATACCAGCACACTAAAAAGCAGAGACATCACCCTGTCAACAAAAGTGTGTATAGTCAAGGCTATGGTCTTCCCAGTTGCAATGTATGGCAGTGAAAGTTGGACCATAAGAAAGGCTGAGCGCCAAAGAATTGAGGCCTTTGAACTCTGGTGCTGGAGAAGACTCCTGCGAGTCCCTTGGACTGCAAGGCGATCAAACCGGTCAGTCCTAGAGGAGATCAACCCTGACTGCTCTTGAACTGTCAGAGCGGGCGGCTGTGTGAACGGAGCTCTCTCCTCGCACAACCTCTCACCCAGTGTTCGCGGGGGCTTTTCGGAGCTTCAGGAGGTCCTGTAGGGACATCCGAAGTTGCAGGCAGCCCGGAGAACCTTCATGAGCGGCAGTTCGTGTTGAAGATCCGGAGAAAGTCTGATGCGAGCGAACCGGGGAGAAGGAGGCCAGTAATGGCCGACATGAAGATCTGACAGAGGGACGGAGCTAGCACGTAAGCAGCGGGACAACGGTAGAGCGGAGCTGACGGAGAGTGTATCCGAATATTAAATAGGAAGCGCTTGTGAAAGAGGTACTGGTTCGAAGTGGGAGCCTCACGGAGAGGGAATAAGCGGCGATAGAAGTCTGGAGGGAGGCGTTTGGCAAAAACAGCAAGGGAAAGAAAGCCGAAGACTATATGACTGTATTCTAGCTGGAGAAAAGCTACAAGTCAAAGTCTGAGCTTTGGAGCCTTAGAGACTGAACTCTGGATTGTCGGGCGTGGAAAGCGATCAGCTTGGTCTAGTCTGGTCTATCCTGGTAAATTTTGAATTTGTGAACTTTTGAAACTTTTGAAATTCTACTCTACTTGTCACGGGCGGCCATTTGATATAGCAATTTAGTAACTGGAGGTTTGTTTAGTGGGACACCTACTGGTCTTTGACAGCAGAGGAAGACGGAAAAGGTGCCAATTTCTGCGCCGGAAACGGGGGGGGGGGGAAAAAAGAAGAAGAACGTGACTTTGATTATATTCATACTATAGAATTCTATTATATAAATTGCTTAGTTGGTAATAAGTATCTGGTGGTAACTGTTTTATATATCTTTTGTCATAGAGTTAAAAGGTTTATATAAGACTCAGGGTATTATACATTGATAAAACGCTGTTATAATTGGGGAAACATGACAAGTATCTCGGGAGCAACTAAGCCTAGCGCTGGCAAAAAGGCAGCAGCACAGGGACAGGGGATGGCCTCAAGTCCCTCCAATCAGAAATCTATAGAGGATATGCTGCAAAGGGAAAGATCTAACTCGAATTCCTTTAAAGATTTACATGCCCTTTTGCAAAACCTACACGAGGCAATGGCCAAAAACCACGAGGAGATGAAGAGAGAAATAGGCCAAATAAGAAACGACACTGGTGAATTAAAGGGGAAAATCCAAGCGATAGATGATAAATTTGAAGGGATTCAACAGCAATTAGTCAAAAATGAACAAAGACTTCAAGATATGGAAGCTAGAATGGAAAAAGAGGAAAAGAGAGTAGATGATTTAAATGAAACACTCCTTCAGGCTAATAAGGAATTAGAAACAACAGTCATTTTTCTGGAAGCAGAAAAGGCTGCTCATTATCTACGCTTCCAGAATGTTCAAGAAAAAAGAGGGGAAGATCTGTTGGTCATGATGGCAGAACTGATGGCAAAGGCACTCGGTGTAGGGAAGGAGGAAATGCTGGCGGAAATTGATGAAACATACAGGGTCCAAACTAATTATGCGAGAAGGCACAACCTCCCAAAAGAAGTACATGTAAGGTTAGTTAAAAAATCAATTCGGGATGAGCTTCTGCATAGATCTAGAGAGGAACCATTAGAATTTCGGGGCCAACCAATCACCATCCTTAAACAGATACCTAAAAGGATGAGGGATCTGAGACACGGCTATCAATTCTTAACATCCAAACTAATAAGAGAAAATGTAAACTTTAGATGGCTAACTCCAGAGGGTATTCTTGTTACGTGGCAGGATAGAAGGCATAGACTGGACACGATAGAGAAGGCAGAAGATTTTTACAAACGCCACTTCCATAGCCAAGAGGAAGTAGATTTAGAAGATCAAGATGGAAGGGAGGTAAGAGAAAGAGATACAATACGTGTGGCAATGGATGGGAAGATCTTAGCTACAGAGGATAGAAGGAACAAATCCGGTGAGTTAACAGAGAAACATGGAACTAGAGACAAGGAAGAGAGAGAGCCCCGAATCACGAGATCCACAAAAACCAGAAATAAGTAAGATGAAGGGAGGTGAGTGTAGTATTATGTCTGTGAATATTAATGGATTGAATTCGCCAGTGAAAAGGCGGAAATTTTTTAATAGGCTTATTCACCAACAATTGGATATCGTGGCAATACAAGAAGTCCATATAAAGGAACAACAAAAATATTTGTTAGTACAACCAAGAATAGGGAACCTATTCGTTTCCTTAGACCGACACAAGAAAAAGAGAGGAGTGGCACTATATGTAAACCCAAAATTGACTGCAAAACAAATTTATAACGATAAAGAGGGTAGAATACTGATAGTCGAGGTTATAATAAATCAC
Organism: Vipera ursinii; assembly: GCF_947247035.1. Taxonomy (NCBI): domain Eukaryota; kingdom Metazoa; phylum Chordata; class Lepidosauria; order Squamata; family Viperidae; genus Vipera; species Vipera ursinii. The sequence continues at coordinate 110,963,930 of NC_139512.1, read as the reverse complement.
AGGAAGGTCATGATGGTAGAGATATATGCCCCAAACCATAACCAAGAACAATTTTTCAAAACACTTCACAATAAGATATGTAGCATTGATTATGAGGAGATTTGTTTAATAGGAGATTTTAATGCTATCCTAGATATAAATTTGGATTATATGGGAAAGACGCTTAGGAAAAAGAAGAGAAGAACTCTACCGAGATCTTTTCTTAACTTGGCTGAGGAACTAAATATCCAAGATGTCTGGAGGGAAAGAAATCGTAAGGCTAGACAATATACATATTACTCCAACCGACATAACTCATGGTCTAGAATAGACATGGTGTGGATGACGAAAGAAATTAGTTCAGAAATAGATGAGGTACATATAGCGACAGGTACTTGGGCAGATCACAATCCTATTAAACTTATCTGGAAAGGTTCCAAAAAATATCCAGATGGACGCTTCAAAGAGCAATTTTAAAAGAAGACGAATTCAAATCTAAGATGGAGAGAGAACTAAGTTTTTTCTTTAAGGAAAATAAAGCTATAGACACCTCAGTACAAAACAATTGGGATACAGCTAAGGCAGTGATGAGAGGGGTAGCGAGGGCATATATGGTATATAAAAATAAGGGGAAAAGACAACAACGGGAAAGATTAGAAGAGGAATATAAGAGCTTAGAAGTTACACTCCAACAAGATCCACAAAAAGAGAATATCAAGCAATCTATGGATCTGATTAAACACAAACTTAACATTCTAGACAAAGAGAAATTGGCACAACAATTGAGAAACACGAAACAAAATTTTTTTGAAAATGCAAATAAACCGGGCCGGTGGCTCGCATACAAATTGGGAAAACAAAAGGGGAAAAACTGGATTCACGAACTACGAGATGAGGAAGGGAGAATATTCCACCAGGAGGGAAAAAAAAAATTATAGCCCAGGAATTTTATGAACGTTTATATAAAGAAGATAGCCAGGCAAGTGTGGAGAAAATGGAGGAATATTTTCAAAGAGCCAAACTACCTAAGGTCACAGAAGATACCAGAAATATGTTAAACGAGGAAATTCGACTATCTGAGGTGATAAAAGCTATTAATGCACAAAAGAATAATAAAGCATCGGGACCCGACGGTCTTCCATCAGAGATTTATAAAGAATTACAAAATATCCTAGCTCAACCCCTAGTGGAGGTATTTAACGCAGTATTAGAAGGCGCAAGGACGCCTAAATCCTGGCTAGAGGCAAACATAACCCTTATTCCGAAAGATAACACAGACCATACATTAATCCAAAATTACAGACCCATATCACTTCTTAACTCGGACTACAAGATATTTACATCAATTATAGCGGAACGATTGAAACGATTTCTGAATGATTTCATACACGCAGATCAAAATGGTTTTCTCGCTAAGAGACACACTAAGCACAACATTAGAATAATATTAGATACATTGGAGTACTATGAATTACATAGCGAACAACAGATGGCATTACTTTTCTTAGACGCCCAAAAGGCATTTGACAATGTTAAATGGTCTTTTTTGTGCCAACAGCTTAGCTTTATGAATATGGGAGAAAAATTTATAAATATAATTAGGGCAATTTATGACAATCAGGAAGCAAAAATAATTATTAATGGGGAAGCATCTAGCAAGTTTCAAATTCAAAAGGGAACACGGCAAGGCTGCCCCTTATCACCGTTGCTGTTTATATTGACTCTTGAAGTATTAACGAGAACTATAAGAAACGACCCAAAGATAAAAGGATTAACCATTAAAAAGGAAACCTTTAAATTGCAAGCTTTCGCGGACGATCTAGTTTTTATTATGGAGGATCCATGTCAGACGGGACCAAAGCTATTGGAAGAATTATCTAAATATGGTGAGGTTGCCGGACTGCGAATAAATAGAAATAAGACCAAGATGATTGTTAAAAATATGACCAATAAACAAAAAGGTAATCTGGCCGAAATCACGGATATAGAAATAGTCAAGAAAATAAAATATTTAGGGATTAACATTACGGCTAGATGCACTTCACTCAAAAAGGATAATTATGATAGTGTAGTGAATCAAATAAAAGGTGACCTGGAAAGATGGGGAAACCTAAAACTCTCATTATTGGGAAGAATCGCTGTCATTAAGATGAATATTCTGCCTAAAATCCTGTTTCTGTTTCAGAATATCCCAATTCAACTCGACTCTAAATTTTTTCGAAATTTGGATAAATTATCACTAAATTTTATTTGGCAGGGGAAAAAACCAAGAATTAAATTGAAATATTTACAAGACACGAAGGAAAATGGGGGTTTTGGATTGCCAGACTGGGAATTATATTACCACGCCGCGGCCCTGAGCTGGATTAGAGAATGGGTAATCTTGAGAAATAGAAGACTATTAACTTTAGAGGGTCACGATTTGCAATATGGCTGGCATGCCTTCCTATGGACGGAGAAACAAGGTCTTTTCTCGCATTTTCAAAGACACCGGATCAGGCAAGCGCTACTCAATACTTGGAAAAAAATTAGATCTCACAATTACACCAAAATACCGGTCTGGCTATCCACCCTTGAAGCGATAGTTTACCCAAATCTGTTTGATTTGGGTAACATAATCTCATACAAGGATATTCTGAATGAGGAGGGGGAATTGAAACTTAGGAATGAACTAGAATTACAAGGTATAAAACTCGATTGGTGGGCCTACTTACAAATCCAATCGAGATTTAGGAAGGATAAAAATGAATGGGGGATATATACCTCTGAAACAGCATTGGACAAAATATTATTGGGACCGGACTCTAAACAAATAAGGAATTTTTATAAATTACTTTTGGGATATAAGCTGTTTGAAGAGCAAGTGAAAGACCCCATGTTGATCTGGGCTAACAATTTAGGACATAACATCGACCTAGATACTTGGCAAACAATTTGGGATAGGAATAATAGGATAACACTGGCCTCATCGTATAAAGAAAATTTATTTAAAATGTTTTACCGATGGCATCTTCCCCCAGCCCGCTTAGCAAAAATGTACACAACAGCATCTCCCAAATGTTGGAAGTGTTCTGAAGAGATAGGCACATACTTCCACACGTGGTGGTCTTGCAGTAAAACACAAAAATTTTGGAGAATGATTTGGATTTGGCTGAAATAAATATTGAAACAAGATCTGGAGTTTAGTCCAGAACTTTTCTTGTTGGGAATCACGAAAGAGAAATATCCTAAAGATGTGCTATACTTAACGATCCATATTATCACAGCAGCTAGAATATCATTTGCGCAAAAATGGAAAAAGAATGAGATCCCAGGACAAAAAGAGGTTATTAGGAAAATTTGGGATTGCGCTGAAATGGACAAATTAACTTTGGAATTAAAGAATAAAGATCAATCAGACTATTATAGAATTTGGAACAAATTGTATCTTTGGATGGATAAAAAGAAAGGTCTCTATTAGGTTTTACAGACTAGCTCACTGTTTTAAATATTGTGGTATTTCACCGATTTGTAATCTAAGTGTATTTAAGTGTATTTTTGATGTACATATATACATGTATATATATATATATTTAAACATTGTAGACAAAAAGGTTTGTCAGCTCGCTGGTACTGTGTCCAATGTTTTTAAATAATAAATTTAATAAAAAAAAAAAATAAAAAAAAAAAACCCTGACTGCTCTTTAGAAGGCCAGATCCTGAAGCTAAAACTCAAATACTTTGGCCACCTAATGAGAAGGAAGGACTCACTGGAGAAGAGCCTAATGCTGGGAAAGATTGAGGGCAAGAGAAGAAGGAGATGATGGAGAATGAGGTGGCTGGATGGAGTCACTGAAGCAGTAGACGTGAGCCTAAATGGACTCCAGAAGATGGTAGAGGACAGGAAGGCCTGGAGGAACGTCCATAGGGTCGTGATGGGTCGGACACAACTTCGCAAATAACAACAACAATAGTTTATACCAATACCAATCATCCTCGATAGCTTACTATTGTTTTGTAAACCATCTTTGTTCCCACTACGTTCATATTGTTTCTTACATTTCCCTTAGTTCTTTATACGATTCCTCTTTCTACTACGGTAATTGTAAGCTCCCCCACCCCTTCTTTTTCAGAAGAAGGATCTGCATGCATGTTTTGAGTGGTCAAAAAACAGTTTGAGAGATGCAGCAGTTCAGTGTGTCAGAAGGAAGGCCAGCAGCCTCCCTGCTTTATTTGTCATCTACATGTGGGGTCAGTTGCTGATGGGAGGGTGTTGAAGAAGGGTGGGAAAGGGTTTTCTGACACCCTCATACTTATCCCAAGGAGTGACCTCTATACCAGTGCAGAGAATGGAATACAAAGGGCACTAGTGCCAATGATGCTCCTACTCAACCTCACATTTGTGGATTTGGTTGCAAAGACAAGGGAGGCTGCATGAGGTGGACATGTTTTCATTTTCAAAAATTGAAAGATCCCAGCTGCACAATTTGCAACCATTGCCAGGAAAACAGAGAGGCAAGGAGAAGCAGGCTGGGCAGCACAGCCATACAGTTCACAGAGGCACTTCATGAGACATAGCCAGCCTGCCTTGCCAGCCACACAGAGACGGGACGGTAAGGCAAGAAGATGGTCCAGCGAAACTCAAAGCATTTCCACCTGGAAGTTGATTGGGACCGGTTGGGGTGGGGGAAATTAATCCACTGGTTATAAACCAAGGTAATGCTCAGAACCAAACTTTTTAACAGATTAGTTTTGCTGGCACTGCATGTAATAGAAAGGACTCTTGCAAGTGGTTTTTTTTTAATGTTCAGCTATTATCTTAAAAGAGAGGAAATGATGCAAGCACCCCAGAAAGCAGATGGCTCTGGGTTGTAAACTGACATATCCATTAAGCTAAGATAGAAACAGCTTTGAAATGACTTGCATATATTATAAGTAAATTGGCTTGATGAAAGACCATTCAGACTTATTATCAATAGGACAATCTATTTTCTCTTGCTTTTCTCTCTCCTTAAGATTTTTTTCTACCCTACAGAACTTGAGGAGGGAAGGAATTTATTTCATACTCCCTGTTTGCTATTTCTTTTTAGCAGAGCTCCTTTGCATGATAGCTTTGCTCCTTAATTTGCCCCAAAGTGATACTAGAGGGGGAACATGCAAGAGCAACAGTGGGCAATGGACACCTACCTGAAACGATGACCTCCTTGCTCCTCTACCTGTAGCAATTCTCTAAAGCTGAATGATGTTAGGGGAGGCAGTAATGTCTAGGATGGCATTTTATTCAGGACTCATATTCATACGTAGGCCTCAGTTACATCGTTTATCAGAGTTCTCAGACATGGTTTATGACCCCACCAGGAGCAGCTTTGAGAGGTTTGCACGCTATTTCAGCTTCTGTCCAGGAAACTGAAGCACTATCAAAACCTATTTCTATTTCACTGTGCAAACTGGAGTGCCTCAGTAAAATGTGAAACAAGGCCCAGAAAAGCTCCTTCCTAGGAAGAGGTCTAGGAAGAGATCATCAAATCAACTCTGCACCAGCTTGTGTCAAGAGATGGATAAGGTTTGCAGTCTGGTCTTTTCACCTGGGAACAGCCATGAAGATTGTGCCAGATTCAGAGGACAGACATGGATCCAAAGTCCTGGCCTTTTTCTGCTGCAACTGTTCTACTCCAAGGTTGTTATGCCACCCTCAGGATCACCTACACCACTGTCTCATTTGGGCCAGACTTATAGTAGGTGAAAGCTGGTTGCCTTCATGATTGGTGTGAAGGAACATAGCCAATGCCCAAGGCAAAAGAGGGGTCATTCTCACATGGCAAGCTCATAGGAAAAGTAAGCCTAGCTGGAATTACTTAGGGTGGAAGGGACTGGTAGCCCAAACTGTTTCCCACTCATTCTAAACTGAAGTCAAGACAAGCAGGTGTAATATGTGGAGGTCTGAGGGCCATCTCTCTGCCAGGCCCCCACCTCAGCCTCCTTCCATGGGAACAAGAAGGGCAGATTTGCTGTCCTGCTGAACCTGCTTTAAGGACTCAGAAACCTAGATGGGAAAGTAGCACAGCAGAAACAACTCCTTTGCACTTAGCAGCCCGTAGTGAGAAGCTAAGTGAGGAAGGCTGACATATCCCCTTGGGAAGCAAGGGTACCACTTGGCCAGGTCGGCATGGAGCGAGTCTTCTAGGCACAAGAAGCCAAACGCCACAAGTTCCTTCTGAATGGTTCTGCTTTGGTGGCAAAAAGGTCTGAGCTTGGAGCTGGTGGAAAGATGGGCTGCAGATTGAGGAAGTCACTTGGCCCTTCCTTCTTGCATTGGGCCGTACAACTGCTCTCCGGGAAATCCCACTTTTCCAAACGAAGTGAATTATTAAATATTTCATTTATGCTTCACCAGTCTCTTGGAAAAAGTAATCAAGGAAGTTACTAAAGGATCTTTCAGAATTTAAATAGCAGCTCACTTTCTAAGTCTACCCGAAGAACAATTGTTAATATGAACAATTGCAATCTATGGACAAGGACCTTTTATTTAAGCATAAGGAAGAAATGCTGTCTTACAATATTTGAAAAGGAAAGTACAGCACTTTTTCATATTCATAAATAAAAGGTCTTTGTCCGTGCACAAAAGGGAAATAATACAAGGCAGGTGATATACTAACCAATCCCTCCTTTTTTTTCACTAAATCAACAGCTTTTTTTTCCATAGAAGATTTCTTTTCTCCAAAGTACAGCTTTTATATTTTTGGTGGGATTTTTTTCTTCCAAAAAAAATGAGTTTCTGATAAAAAGAGTTTAAAAAAAAATCTCATTCAACTCTGTTAGATAATGAGATATTAGGGAACATTCATGTAATTAAATGATCTTATTTTCTTTAGTTCAGTGGTGACAATAACATGGCTTTTTAAAATTAAGAACAAACTATCAAATTTGGGTTCAGTTTTGCTTTCAGTTTTTTTTTTTTTGTTATTGACAGAATTTAATTTTTAGTCACACAATGGATTTGTTCAGCGTAGATTACTGAGGACTGCTGCCACAAATAAAGATGATAAAACTGAACTGGATGCCTTTCATCAGTGCTGTATAGCAGCTGGTTTTAAGAGAAATGATAAGGACTGTCCTGTTCTGCATATCAGGACAATCTGCCAGCAAGTCCCTCTGAAAACTAATAAGAAACTCATTTACAAGCTGAACTATGAAATCTACTTAGACAAATGAAGATACTGAATTCTGGTTCCAGTTAATCAGTTCAGAAGGGACAAGAGATTTGAGGAGGTCTCTTTCCCCCTTTTCTGATTATATTTGTCTTCCATTTCCTATTCATGTCTCTTTTAGCTTAGTCAAAAGTTCCCTGTGAATCCATAAAGGGCTTCTAAACTCGAAAGCACGTAAAAAAAAGGCAAGTAGAAAAATAGGGACCTCTACGGTGGGAAGGTAACAGCGTTCCGTGCACCTTTGGTGTCTAGTCATGCCGGCCACATGACCACGGAGACGTCCTCAGAGAAGCGCTGTATCTTCGGCTTTGAAATGGAGATGAGCACCGGCCCCTAGAGTCGGAAACGACTAGCACGCATGTGCAGGGGAACCTTTACCTTTTAAACTCCCCCCTTCCTTTTTTTCTCCTTATTGGAATGACAATACAAGTGTACCTCAATTCTCTTATTTATTAGAAGGCTTCAAAGCCACTGCAGTCTCTTTGTCTTAAGAAATTTTATCAATGGGTTCCTGACTAGGACTTCTATAAGCTAAGGGTTCTTTCTCCGAGCTTGTGGGTTGGTTTCCAAACATTTCATTACCAGGGTATTGGTGCAATACAAAAATAATCAGCTACTCCAGAAGCAATTCCATCAACATGTCTAGTTTAATGAAGAGAAGGATGACGGGGGACACGATATCAGTGTTCCAATATCTCAGGGGCTGCCACAAAGAAGAGGGAGTCAAGCTATTCTCCAAAGTGCCCGAAGGCAGGGCAAGAAGCAACGGATGGAAACTAGTCAAGGAGAGAAGCAACCTAGAACTAAGGAGAAACTTCCTGACAGTTAGAACAATTAACCTGCCTCCAGAAGCTGTGAATGCTCCAACACTGGAAGTTTTTAAGAAGAGACTGGATAGCCATTTGTCTGAAATGGTATAGGGCTTCCTGCCTGAGCAGGGGGTTGGACTAGATAACCTCCAAGGTTCCTTCCAACTTTATTCTATTCTATTATTAATTAGCATTAATTAGTATTGTTATGATAAATGCAAGGGCTAGTAAAGTCTGCAGAAAATTGCAATAAAATGACATCTTGTACAAGCTGACAATCATAAACATGCCATTGAAATAATAGTTGTAGTAATATTATTATTATTATCATCATCATCATCATCATCAGACACATCGACCTACTATGAACCCCTCAGAATTCAAATCAACTGAAACCAGAGACAGCACCAGCCCTCAACCAACCCATGCAATCCCCAACCAGCACCTCACCTCCCAAAGACCCTCACCTGACACCTAGCCATCACAAGACCCTCACTTGTGACCCACACCTGGCCCATTGTAAGACCAACCACAAAATCTTCACTTGACACAACCCACTCACTTGACCCATCACAAGACCCTAATCTGATGTGACCCTCACTATCACAGAACCCACTGACCACATGAAGCCCTTATAAACAGAAGAACACTGACACCGACATCCCCTAAGCTCTGCTGAAGATGTTACCTAGCCTGGTAATGAAGCATTCGTAAAACAACCCACAAGTTCGAAGAACGAACCTCCACCCTCATCCTACACCCAAGATACAGATATTTGTCACTGTCGCAAACTTCTATAAGCTTGTTGAAACTGGCTCTACTGAAATCTGGTATGCTTATACAACTATGCTCCGATTTTTATTTTGATAGTATCTTGACATTCTCCCAAAATTCCCACTACATTTATCTCTTCAACCAGCTCTTCTCTATTGGTTAGGACAGGCATGTCAAACTGCCGGCCTGCAGGCCGGATGCATCACGACAAAACCGCACCCTCCCCATTGCCGGCAACAGGGAAAAAGTCGCAATATGTCGTGCGACGTCACATGACGTCGCCTGGGTTAGGATAAGCACTAGAAAACTGAACACTTTTGTCTCTTCTTCAACTTTCTGGAAAATAATACTGTCAGCAACGCTACTGAAGATGTTTTTGGATCCTGCAGTCTTGGCCATGTTATTATGCAGTCTCCGGTTATTATGATATTTCTCCAATTTTATTGACTGCGTGTGATTTTCACTATAATGTGTTGATTATGTTGTAAGAAAAGTGATTTTTAATGAATGGGACTGTTTAAGACTAATGGAAGCATAACATGAAGAAGTTGAAAAATAAAAAATGTGCCATAGCCTCAGATTTGCAGCCTGTTGTATGTCTTATCAGAACTTCCCTATGGTAATGCTTGGCACCCTGAGTTTCCCAGCTTCTTTTGACCTCTTTCTTCTCACTAAGGCAATTGTTTTCTTTGAGGCAGTAGAAAGGCAGTAACCTAAGATCTAGTATGTTATTATTACTTATGAATATCCCCCTCCTTTCTTAAATGTATAATATATATATACAATGTATAGATATAAGTGGATATCTTTTGTTTGCTGGGATAACTCACCAACATTTTGGTGGGGTCACCTCCAGTTTACATAATAAACACTGCAGTGAGTCTTGGTTATTCAGCTTGGGTCCTGTGTTTTGATTCCACAGTGTTGAAGTTGAAAGAAGGAATCTATTTCTTACTCATCCATGGAAGTCGTTGAAGGCCTACAGCTCACTCCCTCTCAGAGGGTTGTAATGATGGTGGGGGGGTGTTAAGAGGACCCTTGTGTAAGTTGCCTTGAGCTATCAGAGAAAAGATGGGAGAAAAAAGCCAATAGAAAAATAAGTCATTGGTTGTGTGAAGCTATATCTACTTCTACTAAATGATTGGTTCACTACTAGATCATCACAAGCAGGATGCTTATATATGTACATTGTGTTGTGGGTGCCTTCATATATTGTATGACTGTATTATGCTCAAGCCTATCAGAATACAGAATCTTTGCGTCCTAGTCCAATCCCCTGCCTAAGAAGGAAACCCTACACCATTCCAGACAAATGGCTGTCCAATCTCTTCTTGAAAATCTCCAGTGTTGGAGGGCCCACAAATTCTGAACACAAGCTGTTCCTTAATTCTAGATTGAATCTCTCCTTGATAAGTTTCTGTTATTTCTTGACTTGCTCTCAGATGCTTTGAAGAATAGGTGGACCCCCTCTTCTATGTGACAGCCTCTAAAATATTGGAAGACTGCTATCATATCACCACTAGTCCATCAATACATGTCATGTCATCAGTAAATGCAGGGCCCAAAGCTAGCCTCCTATGTCACTTGTAGCTATGGAAGTATGTGTCCATATGTGATTCCACCTACTGTACATATGTTTGGAAGGACTGAAATATTTGTTCTAGAATTTTTCAGACAATATATTCTGAGCCTTGAATCTTAAGGTCTGTCATTCATTTTTTCTGCCACAAGGATCATATTTGATTATCGCAAATCATCCAGTATCAACTTGCTTTTATGTTACATTTGCTACAATTTAATTTAATTTGTTTTTACTTTTTTATTATAACAGGATCAAGGGGAATTATTCTCCTTACTGATGTGCTATCTTTTGTTTTATATTCATCCATCCTAGTTGGATTGTACAATCTACAATGCATTTTCTAATATGAACTACTTGTGACAAATTGCTTTGTCAACTTAGTAACTGCACCATTAAATCTGACAATTGAATTATACATATCCAAAATTATGATAGCTTTTAAATATGGGGGAAAAAGTTTTCCAGACACTCCAAATTCCACCTCATTTTTCTGCTGCTCATTGTTGCCTTCAACTTAATAGCATGTGGGGCAATATCCCACTTCCATGGATAATAGTTCCCTGCTAAAAACAGAATTATTTATTTTTGTTGCTACAAGAACCAAAGAATATTCTTCCCAGCAGAATACTATTCTTTCAAATTCAAATTAAATTTTAAAAGAAATCAAGTTATTGTATTCCTTTTATTAATGGTGTCATATAAATATTTGAAGAAACATAAATTTGTGCTCATGTTTGGTCATATCATCACATTTCTCAAGATTTGTTAAATTAATCATGAATGCTATATGTGAGAGCATATCTAAGAAACAGGATAACATTGCACTAAATAGGTGATCAGACAGATAAAATGTGCTGATATGGGATTGTGATACTGGGAAAGAACAGAAAATGGAAGATTAAAGGATACTTGCATATTCTAGAGCATGGCTTTTCAACCGGTGGTACTTTGGTGCCTGGCCAGTGGTACACAACCATCCTAGACAAGTGGTAGCAGGGGAGGGGAATGAGCTGAAGCAGTGGCAGTGTCGCAGAAGCCTGAAGGAGAGACAGCTGGAGTTGCAGGGCTATTGGGGATCAGCAGTAGCCCCAAGATTGGTGTGTGTGGCTCCAGCTGATTGGCACTTCAGGGAGCTGGAGGTTCCCTGAAGGGAAAAAGAGGAAGAGTGGGGAGAGAGGAGACAATCTAAAAGAAGGTTTTGGCAGGAAAGGGCCAGCGAGGAGCTGCCCTCCCAGCCCCTGGGCGCGCACACAGGAGGCGGCGAGCACCTGGCGTCCCTGCTTACTGTCCCTGCTAACTGCTCAGAAAGAAAAGAGGCAGGAGAAGCACTTCCCTTTGCCCCAGGAAGCTGGCACTCTGTGCCTGCTGCCTCTTGTGTGTGCCCCCAGGGGGCAGGGCACAGGCGGCAGCAGGGGCCCTCACTGGCTCCAAGGCTGCCCCATGGATCTAAGGCTGGCCGCGTCCAATTTGTAGATCAGCGCCACACCCACCACCAGCATCTCCATGGCCAGCTTGCTGACCTAGGCTCGCAGCCAACAAGCTTCCCTTTTACCGGGACCGCTTCTGCCCACGTGGGATAGCTACAGCTAGCGGCAGCATGGAAACTGACAGCACTGGCAATATCTCCCGCACCCATCACCACTTCCTGGGTGCAGAGGAAGGAAAGAGATGGGAATGGGAAGGAAGGAAGGAAGGAAGGAAGGAAGGAAGGAAGGAAGGAAGTTATAATGAAAGGAAGGGAGGCTCTGAGGGAAGTCTTGCCTTAGCACTTGGCCATCAGCAGCCCTGCTGCCCTTTCACCATCCCCTTGCCCCCTCCTCCTGGCCTATCCTTATGGTCTCCCATCTTATCACAAAGGATGCTTTGGTTACAAAGCCGGGTCTCCTCGCATGGAGAGGGAGTGGGCCTCCCTCTGACCCAAGCACTTTGCCCTCCTGCACCCACCATGAACAACCTAGCCAAGGAGAGTGAGCACAGCAGCAGCAGCAGCAGCAGCAGCCTCAAGGTGGAGGTAAGTGCAGCCGGGAACCCCCTCATGGAAGTGGGGCTGGACTGGGTTAAGCTGCAGGGTCCTGGTTGCCTGGGAGCTCGAAGGCTGGGCTAGGTGCTTGTTCTGTACCAGCCTGCTACCGGCCCTGCAGAAAAGGCAGGGACAACCCCTTTTACAAGAAGGCAAGAGGCTGGAATTACGCCTGCCAAATTTATTGCTACAAAAACAAATAGAACAAGACACAAACCAAGAAACAGGAGCTTTTCAAGCAGTTGCCTTCAGCAAACCAGCCCTCCCATGCATTTCCCCTTAAATACAGTTCAGGGCGTGGCTTCTCTCTGCCTCCTTCTGAGGAGCCCCATTGCCTTCCTCTGTTTACTCCTGATTGACTGCCTCCTGCGTCGGGCGTCCTTGAACAGGGCCAGCTGTGGGTCATCTTCATCCACGCTGTCAGGCTCACACAGCTGGGTCTGCGTCATGACCAGATGAGAGGAGCCTGGCTGAGGACTCTCATCAAGCTCTTCAACACCCCCCTCCTCCTCCTCCTCTGAGTCATCCGACTCAACTGCCGAACCCACAGGCTGACCCTGAATCACAACAGTGCTTCCCTCCACCATCTGGAAGTCCCCCATGCAGCCCAAGAGGGACGGTAAGGCTCCTCTGGTGGATCATGACCCGGTGCCCACCCCAGTCTCACTCCCCTCCATCAGACACCCCCAGATCCCCCCACAGGTGATGTTGAGCTGGCCACGCCCACGGGCCATTGACTTTGCTTGTCAAAAGGTTGCAAAAAGGGATCACATGACCCTGGGACACTGTGACCATTAGAAATATGAATCACTTGCCAAGCATCCAAATATATATCACGTGACCCTGGGGATTCTGCAACGGTTGTAAGTGTGAAAAATGGTCATAAGTCACATTTTTCAGTGCCGTTCTAACTTCAAACAGTCACTAAGTGAACTGTTGCAAGTCGAGGACTATCACTTTCTTCCTTTTTTTTTTGGTCATCAAGTTTTTGCCACCTTGCAAGGCAACTGGTGGTACTCAAATACTGCATATCCTAAAAGAGGTACAATTGGTGAAAAGGTTGAAAAGCCCTGTTCTAGAGAAGAGTTATTAAAGAGAGATTTGAGAAGCCATGAATTAACATTGAAAACATAAAGAGGGAAATGACATCCCTCCCACCTTTGTATATGGTCTTCAGAATCTGTTCTGCAATAGTATGTGGGGTTGATCTTTGGAGACAGGGCAAAGAGACAGAACCAAGGTAACTATCAGATAAAAGGCAGCTGAGCTTGCAGCAGGAATGTACCGTAGGCCCCACTTTCACGGGCTGTAAACAAAACTCAGGTTTCCTTTTAAAAAATATTAAAAGAAATTGGTACTAAATCTTGACATGGAGTTTTAGTAGAAGTCATACACAGTTAACCATATTGTTAGATTGCAGTGGATGTTTGTGTGAAGACAAGAGGCTGGAATTACGCCTGCCAAATTTATGAGTGGTTGCTCATAAAGGCACTTCTGCCAGGATTCTGAAGTGGCCACTGTGGTTTGAAATTTTGCTTAAGTAAATTGCTAAAGATAAAACCTAAGCAATCAGAAGATTCTGAAGATACCTATTTCATCGCTTAGAGAACAATATATATGATACTCTTGCTTATCCTTGGTTAGTTTTCTATACAAGGTGAAGTTTAATAGACGAAGCGACTTTTTGGTAACAATTAATTTCACTCATTATTCACAATGAAGTAGCTCTGGTGCCTATCTTGTACCTCTTTTTCATTCCCAGCTGTATATGTAGTTAGAGGAAATGATATAATTTTATCTATTATGTATACAGCCTAATTAGGCACTGTCCCTTTGCTTCTACCTGACCTACTGTGCTCCAAAATGAACTACCTGCAGCTTTGTATTTTTCTAGCACAACAATACCCCCTGGTGACTCCAATTTACTGTAGAAAGCATCAAAGGGGGGGGGAATCAGTCAGACACTGAATTCAAGGTATTTTCTCTTATATTCTCTTTGCTGTAGCTGCCTCCCCTAAGTTTAATGAAGTCACATTACAATAAGCCAATGTTGAGTGAGGGCTCTCCTTCATGAAATAAGGTATTATTAAACTATTCTCCACTGTTATTTTCCCGGGGTATGCCATTTATCTTTAGTCAGCAGTTCTTCAGTTGAATTTCTTGTTTTGTGTCTCTGCTGCAAGAGCAGCTCCTCACGCTTTTCCTCCATGTCCAAGTCTGCCAAAGAAAAGAAAATAGGATTCTTCTCTGAGGAAAAATGTAAACTGGATGTTGCCTACCTTACAAAGCACAATTTTGAAAGAGCACCTGATGCTGTAATTCTTTCTTGTAAAATGTTTCACTGTTTTCAGTTAATTTAGCATATGATTCAAATGACTACATTGTTCAAAGGGGAATTAAAATAATATGAGCATACTGTTCATCCGAAAGAATGAAAAGACATCTTACTATCCTAGGAGACTTAGGAACTTGTCTTTCTGATCGAAACTTGGAGAGATTGACAATTTTTCCATTTTATGTCTAATACAGGTTAAGTCCTTGACTTATGAGCTGTTGCTTAGTGACCAAAATTATGTCAGATCACCCAAAAGATACTTACAAACCACTTCTGAAATTAAGAAGCCTCCCCGCTCCCCCCAAATTAAGTGACTGCAGTTTGGGTGTTTAGGAACCAGCCCGCATTTACAGCCATTTACTGCATCCTGTAATCCTGTAATCACAATTAATTATGTTTTTGCTGAAAATTAGCATTTCTCATTTTCAGCAAAAATGGACTATAGCAAATAACAGGTTTGCCACATAAAAGATCATAAAAATGAGTCTGGTCATGTGGTGACCCACTTTATGATTGTAATGGGCAGACTCCATTACAGGACTACCTGTCTCTCACATTGATGTAATTTACACTCTCTACTATGACTTCTAGGACTTTCCACTCAATAGTCATATGCTTCTCTAAAAAGAGAGCCAGTTTGGTCTAGTGGTTAAGGCACCAGGCTAGAAAGTCAAAAATTATGAATTCTAGTCCTGCCTTAGCCAATGAAAGCCAGCTGGGTGACCTTGTTGAGGGGAAAATAGGAGGAAAGTGAGTTGGATATGTGAGTTGTTTGTAATAATAAAGGGGAGCTATTTTACCATTAGATCCTCCTATATTATGTAGCATATCAGTCAGCAAGGGTTGCCAATATTTTTGGATTGGGGTGGGTACTTCAGCATCTTCCCACGTGATGTTTAGAGTCTTTAAGTCTTCTATGAACATTCTTTGCCATGTGTTTCAAGGGCCTCTTAGTCCAGGCACAGCAAACTGCCGGCCTGCAGGCCAGATGCATCACACTGAAACCGTGCCCACCCCATTGCCAGCAATGGGGAAAAAGTTGCGATATGTCGTGCGACATCACGTGACATCACGAGTTTGACACGCCTGTCTTAGTCGTTTGGCATCGGGCAGGTCCATCTGATTGCCATCTTGGGGAGACTGTCAGTACACCGTATAAACATAGAAATTTCTAGAGAAATTCTTGGTGGACACTGTCAAATGCTTTCATAAAGTCAATAAAGTTAATGGCCAGAGGATGTTGATAGTCAACGCTCTGTTCGATGATATTTCATACAGGTGAAGATTTGTTCACAGCAGGACCTTCAACAGTGAAATCCAGCTTGTTCTTCTCTCAGAAATTGGTATATGATACTTTGCAATCGTCTAAGGAGAATTATGCGCCAGAAAGAATGAAGCGACTGGGCCAAAGCTGAAAGGACGCTCAGCTGTGGATGTGTCCGGTGGCGAAAGGAAAGTCCGATGCTGTAAAGATTTTTTCTCCATAGGAACCTGGAATGTAAGATCCATGAATCAAGGAAAGCTGGACGTGGTCAAACAAGAGATGACAAGACTGAACATCGACATCTTAGGTATCAGCGAACTAAAATGGACAGAAATGGGTGAATTTAATTCAGATGACCATCAGGTATACTACTGCGAGCAAGAATCCCTCAGAAGAAATGGAGTAGCCTTCATAGTCAATAAAAGAATAGGAAAAGCAATACTGGGATACAATCCTCAAAATGACAGAATGATCTCAGTTCGAATCCAAGGCAAACCATTCAATATCACAGTAGTCCAAGTCTATGCCCTAACCACCAGTGCTGAAGAGGATGAAATTGACCGGTTCTATGAAGCCCTATAGCACCTTATAGAACTAACACCAAAAAATGATGTCCTTATCATGATGGGGGATTGCTAAAGTAGGAAGCCAAAAGATAACTGGAATAACAGGCAAGTTTGGCCTTGGAGTACAAAATGAAGCAGGGCACAGGCTGATAGAATTTTGTCAAGAGAATACGATGGTCATAGCAAACACTCTTTTCCAACAACCCAAGAGATGGCTCTACACATGGACATCACCAGACGGTCAACACAGAAATCAGATTGACTATATGCTCTGCAGCCAAAGATGGAGAAGCTCTATACAGTCAGTAAAAACAAGACCAGGAGCTGACTGTGGCTCAGACCATGAGCTTCTCATTGCAAAGTTTAGACTTAAACTGAAGAAAGTAGGGAAAAGCACTAGGCCACTCAGGTATGAATTAAATCATATCCCTGTTGAATATCCAGTAGAGGTGACAAATAGATTTAAGGAATTAGATCTGATAGACAGAGTGCCTGAAGAATTATGGATGGAGGTTTGCAACATTGTAGAACAGGTAGCAACCAAAAAAGAAATGCAAGAAAGCAAAATGGCTGTCTGAGGAAGCTTTGCAAATAGCTGAGGAAAGGAGGGAAGCAAAAGGCAAGGGAGAAAAAGAAAGATATGCCCAACTGAATGCAGAATTCCAGAGAATAACTAGAAGAGATAAGAATGCCTTCTTAAATGAACAGTGCAAAGAAATAGAAGAAAACAATAGAATAGGGAGGACCAGAGATGTTTTCAAGAAAATTGGAGAGATGAAGGGAACGTTTAATGCAAAAATGGGCATGATAAAGGACCAAAATGGCAGGGACCTAACAGAGGCAGAAGAGATTAAGAAGAGGTGGCAAAATTACACAGAAGAACCATACAAGAATGAGCTTAACGTCCCTGATAATCACAGTGAGGTGGTCACTGACCTCGAGCCAGACATCCTAGAATGTGAAGTGAAGTGGGCCTTAGAAAAGCTGAGCAACAACAAAGCTAGTGGAGGTGACAGTATTCCAGCTGAGCTATTCAAAATCTTAAAAGACGCAGTAAAAGTGCTACACTCAATTTGCCAGCAAATTTGGAAAACTCAACAGTGGCCACAGGATTGGAAAAGATCAGTTTACATTCCAATTCCAAAGAAAGGCAGTGCCAAAGAATGTTCAAACTATCGCACCATTGCACTCATTTCTCATGCTAGTAAAGTTATGCTTAAAATTCTACAAGCTAGACTTCAGCAGTATGTGGATCGAGAACTACCAGAAGTACAGGCAGGATTTCGAAGAGGCAGAGGAACTAGAGATCAAATTGCCAACATACGCTGGATCATGGAGAAAGCTAGAGAGTTCCAGAAAAATATCTACTTCTGCTTCATTGACTATGCTAAAGCCTTTGATTGTGTGGATCATAGCAAACTGTGGCAAGTTCTTAAAGAGATGAGCGTATCAGACCATCTTATTTGTCTCTTGAGAAACCTATATGTGGGCCAAGAAGCAACAGTGAGAACTGGACACGGAACCACTGATTGGTTCAAAATTGGGAAAGGAATCCGGCAAGGCTGTATACTGTCACCCTGCCTATTTAACTTATATGCAGAGCACATCATGAGAAAGGCAGGGCTTAATGAATCAAAAGTTGGAATTAAGATTGCCGGAAGAAATATCAACAACCTAAGATATGCAGATGATACCAGTCTAATGGCAGAAAGTGAAGAGGAACTAAAGAGCCTCTTGTTGTGGGTGAAGAAGGAGAGTGCAAATGTTGGGTTGAAACTTAACATTAAGAAAACCAAGATCATGGCATCCGGCCCTCTCAATTCCTGGCAAATAGATGGGGAAGAAATGGAGGTAGTGACAGATTTTATTTTCCTGGGCTCCAAGATCACCGCAGACGGGGACTGCAGCCAAGAAATTAAAACACGCTTGCTCCTTGGGAGGAAAGCCATGGCAAATCTAGACAGCACACTAAAAAGCAGAGATATCACCCTGTGAACAAAAGTGCGTATACTCAAGTCTTCCCAGTTGCAATGTATGGCAGTGAAAGTTGGACCATAAAAAAGGCTGAGCGCCAAAGAATTGAGGCCTTTGAACTGTGGTGCTGGTGAAGACTCCTGTGAGTCCCTTGGACTGCAAGGCGATCAAACCGGTCAGTCCTAGAGGAGATCAACCCTGACTGCTCTTTAGAAGGCCAGATCCTGAAGCTAAAACTCAAATACTTTGGCCACCTAATGAGAAGGAAGGACTCACTGGAGAAGAGCCTAATGCTGGGAAAGATTGAGGGCAAGAGAAGAATGGGACGACAGAGAATGAGGTGGCTGGATGGAGTCACTGAAGCAGTAGGCGTGAGCTTAAATGGACTCCAGAAGATGGTAGAGGACAGGAAGGCCTGGAGGAATTTTTATTTATTTATTTTAATTCCATTTATATCCCGCCCTTCTCCGAAGACTCAGGGCGGCTAATGTTGTCCATAGGGTCACGATGGGTCGGACATGACTTCGCAGCTAACAACAACAAAGGAAAATTATGCAAAAGGTCTTTCCAGGCACCGAAAGGTCATGCCCCACCAGTTGGTGTATTCTGAGATGTTAACTTTCATGGGGATTTTAATAATATCCCTTCTTCACCAGTCCTCTGGAACTACACTATTTTGCCAACATTTATTAAACAATGTTGTCAGTTCTTTCACCACAGCCTGGCCACCATATTTTAAGATCTCATCTAAGTCAGCTGCCTAAGGCTTCTAATCACCATATTTACTTGTTCAGTTGTGGTTTCACCAGTATTCATCTGAAGCTCTTGTTGGACACACTCTTCATTAAAGTTATATATACTGAATGGGTTTGGCTGGTTAAGAGTTTCATGGAAGTGTTCAACACATCTTTTATTCTGCTCATCTAGGGTGACCAAAAGATGAGATATAATAAATAAATAAAATATTTCTAACTGCATCTCAGTAGCACCAAATTTTCAATTTTATTATCTTTTTCTTTTTTAATTTGAATATCCCAATACAGGGCAGAGCCATGAGATGTCCCAATACTGCCCTAACAAAATCTAAACACAAATTAGCTAAATCTTGCAATTTTCATATTTGTATTAGCATAATTCCTCTGGGAATGTTATGAGAAGAAAAGACTTTATCCATTCAACTTTGTAAGCCTGAGAAAGTTAGGCAATAGGACTATAGGAGCATCCAGAAATCCAATGCATTTTATTAACTAAAACTCTCCTGCACATTTCTGCAGTGCTGTGCAGACTTTGTTCAGCAGCAAAATGAAGTAGCTTGTCTAGTAGCTGCCATTTTATCCCAGCACACAAGCAGGTAGGAGAAAATGGTGGCCACATTTGGGTCACTTCTGTGCAACCATGGGACACATGGTCTGCCCTCATTCCCCAGTAAGGTCAGGAAAGCTTTGAATGGTGTGATGGGTGATGGACGTATGGGGACCAAGTCCAAGCACTATGGATCCCAGTGGGGTGGGATGCGGGGAGAGAGGCAGGGAGGCATATGAGCAAATGACTGCCGGGGCACTGCAGCCGTCATAACTTTGAAACAGGGTCGTATGTAAATTTGGGGTGCCTGTTGTAACTTGGAACTTTGAAGTTTAAGCGACCGTCATATCTCAAAGACTATCTGTAGCCCTTTTCAGGTTGGAGCCTTTTTTTATCTTTTGAAATGTCAAATATTTAATATAATACAAGAGAGAAAGGAGGGAGTTCATTCTTTTCACTACTCCTGTTTTTCCGTTTCAAAAGCTGTACTTTCAAAATCAGCTCCAGCTCCAGTATTTCTTCCCTCTTGAAGGGTTGTTTTCCAAAGAAAATGGTGTATCAACTGGATCACAGTTGTTTGCTCTGCAAATTTACAGTTTTCTCTCCAGTTCATCATTCAAGTCTGAATACAATGGAAGATAATGCAATATATTTTTAACATTCTGACAGGCTGTTTTGTGTAGTCTCTGTAACAGAACAAGCAATCTCTCCCACTGCAGTGCTATATTGTTTATGGTTTTTTAAAGAATGGATGCACTTTGCTAATGGATGGATTCAGCACAGCATCTTACTTGAAATAAATTGTATATGAAGAGATTTAACAGAGCTTGTACACATAAGAAACGTTCTGTGCTACGAAGGATGACTTTATAATTTGATATTGTTTCAGTTGAGTTGCCGTAAATTCTTGGAAAGAGACCCAGAGAGGATTTCTATTATTTGAAATAAGTATCTGTTCACTTTTAAATGAATTTACAGTCAAAGATCAAATTAAATTGTTTATTGTCTGTCTTTTTGCTTTAAAGCGAAATGAGATTTCTCCTATCACCTTCGCTTCCTCTGAAATGAAAGAGATTTAAAAGAAGAAGAGAAGCCCCAATTCTAGGAAAGGTAGCACAAGAAGTAGCTGCTATTTTTTTATTGTCATTTATCCAAAGCAATTGTTTTTATTAAGGGTAAATCTTATAACATCACTGGAGAGAAAAGAACTTGACAATCAGCCAAAGTGTAAGGTCATTGTAAACAATAAATAACGTCTTATTTTGTTCGGGGTTCAGATGAGATCAATCCAGAGTATAAATGCAATCTCTCTCAGGACTGATCTCTTTCTTCTGAAGAAACTGTTGTAGCTATGTTGTCAAGAGCCCCAGCTTCTGCATCAAGAAAGAAAAAGTAAAAGCATGTTTGCGTTACTAGACAGGGGGAAAGCACCCAATGACATTGACTGTTCTTTTACAAAATAATGTTGGGAAGACTTTTGCACAGTTTAGTTCTCAGAAAAATCAAGACATCCCCACGCTATGAACTTAATCTTGAGAAATAGATTGTTGCAGTAGGGAAGCACATGTTGCCTCTTTATTTCTTCAGTTGTAATTTCTACCAGTATTCACCTGAAGCCAGTGAAGAGCTTTGATGCATTGAAAGTAACCTTAGGGCCCTACTGGAAAATACATTGTGCAAAATTGGCTGGCTTTGACTCATTGCTTCATTGATAACAGTGCTTTTATCACACTTGCCATTAGAGCCTTAGCCTTTCATCTTCCTGTTATTATTTTTTTCTTCTTACAAATAATTTTCTACCTGAGAAAAAAGGTAGTGAAAAAGATTACACAGCCTAAAAAAATGAAAGTAATTTTGGGATAAATACATACCCCCAAATATTTCCACATAATGCCCCTGAAAAGTTATTTATCACTGAATCATTTACCTTTGAAAAACTATAATTCAATATGCTTTTCTCTCTATTTGATATTGCATGTCTCTCTTCATTTTTATACCAATATCGCAAAAACACATTAAAACAGAAGAGATGCTTACTAATGTCAGAGCTGAAATGTCACACAGCATTTTATAATCCACCTTTATTAATGAATTAACAATTTTAATACTGACAATTTTAATTATCAACTGATATTTGATGATTGATTCTATTTGGACCCTCAAAAGAAACCTTACTTGCCATATCTGAAATCTAGTACAGGGCTTTTCAACCAGTGGTACGGGTACCACCTGTGGTACATTGGCACCTGGCAGGTGGTATGTGACCATACTAGAAAAGTGGTAGTGAGGGAGGGGAATGAGCTGAACTGGTGGCAGCACTGGACAAGCTTGAGCGAGAGATGGCTGAAGCTGCAGGGCTGTCAGGGCTCAGTGGAAGCGCCAGGATCAGCGCCAGGCTCCAGCTGGAGCTCGGCGCTGATCCCGGTGCTTCTCCTGACCCCAGAAGAAGCGCCAATAAGCTGAAATGTTGCAGCATCTTCCAGGATCTTTTACATTCAGATGCTTGGCAACTGATTCATATTTATGACGGTCAGAGTGTCCTAGGGTCATGTGAAGTGACCAAAACCTGCTGCAATCACCCAGCAGACAGGGGGAATAAAAACCAAACACCCCCCCACCCCACCCCCACTTGTCATCTTGCTAGGCAACTGGTGGTACTCGGATGTTGCCATATCCTAAAAGTGGTACAATGGGTGAAAAGGTTGAAAAGCCCTGATATAAAACATCCTAATGTGGCTGCACTAAGTTGCTTGAACTGCTTTATGTTTTTCAAACTTTGAACCACTTTTAAAGATAAATTCCAAAACACTATATAACCCTAATATGAAATCTATGAAATTACCAGGAGTCAAATTTACCTAATCTTGTCTATACCTATCTTGTAGATGTGAATGGTGTTGCTTGGTATGTATGGCTTCATAGATCTGGAAAAGCTGTAAATAAAGATTTAAAATAAATGTATAGTTTTAGATCCTAAATGTCTATGACTGCACCTCTGGACACAGAACGTTTTCATTTACAGAACAGAGAATGAGGTTTTTCTTTTCAATTCATCCATCTTCTAAACAGTTTGAACCCCAAACCTTTTAAAGAGATTGAAAACCACCTAGAATAGTAGGGCAAGTGAAAATTGGACAGGGATTAGGCAAATTCCAGCCGGAGTCAGCGCTGATCCTGGTGCTTGTGCTGAGCCCAGAAGAAGCACTGATCAGCTGGAATGTTGCAGCATTTCCAGGATCTTATGATTTCCATTCAGATGCTTGGCAACTGATTCATATTTATGACGGTCACAGTGTCCTAGGGTCAGGTGAAGTGACCAAAACCTGCTGCAACTACCCAGCAGACGGGGGGAATAAAAACCAAACACCCCCTCGCCCCACCCCCACTGCCAATCCTCAACAGAAATGCTCACAACAATGAAAACCTCGGACAGGAGGAAGAGCGCCGCCGGGCAGGCAGGCAGGCAGGTGTCTTGCTCGGCTGTGGCTTGGGGGGCACTTTTTTCAGTGCCACTGTAACTTCAAACAGTCACTAAGCGAACTGTTGTAAATTGAGGACTACCTGTACTTCATCACTTTTTTCCCTTTTGGGGGGAGGGGTATCAAGTTTTTGACACCTTGCTAGGCGACTGGTGGTAGTCGGATGTTGCCATATCCTAAAAGTGGTACAATGGGTGAAAAGGTTGAAAAGCCCTGATCTAGTAGAACAAAACATGGAGAATAAAGGCAAAGGAAAAACAGCACACCAAAATTTAAAGAGGGAGATAATTCTTTCAGAAAAATAATCAATTAGATGCTAAAATGAAATAGCAAGGAAGCCGACCTCATCATTCTTGGGAGCATCAGATTCGAGGGCCAGAGACTCATATTCAAACACTTTTATCCCAGTCAATCTTACCCATGCCTAATTCTGAACAATTGAGAGCTTTGTAGACAACAGCTAATCAAGATCAGGTTTTGTCCATCTAAAGAAGACCAACATTTGGCATGTGTCATAGCATTTGGATTGGGGCACTAACCTAAACTGAGCAAAGACATTCCAAATCCCAGGGGCCACCAGATTAGATTTTCTAAATTGGAAAATCCATTCTGTAGAATGAATGTGACCCTTACACAACATAAGTTAATAATTTCATTCATTTTCATTTGTAGGTCTTATATAATCCTGGACTGGCTCCCTATTGACTAATGAAGCATTACAATGGCTTCTCAAACAATAGTGTACTGACTATTAGCCGGAATGGGAAGCTAGTACATGTTATTATATGGACACTAAATTGTTATTTTCTTCCTAGGGACCTTCATGACGGGATAACCTGAGCTCTGAGCATCAGCAATTTGTACACGCAATTTTGTATTTCCCTTTATTAAAGTAGTAGCATAAGTAGCCACTTTATATGGGAGAAACTACTAACCTTTAAGATGTAGATAGGCCAAGAATTCAATTATTGTACGCATAATATTGTTATATGTCAGCAGTCTCGTGGAAGTATCTGGGGGGAAAAAATCAAGTATTACTGATTACATGAGAGAATGAAGGTGAGAAGGCTAGATAAAAGTGGGAGTTAAGGGTTAACGTAGGATACGTTTCTATGAACAATGTTTTAATTACTTGAAGCAAATGTAGGGGTCACTCCTTGGAAATGAAACTGGGGGGTATCCTCTGGAATTTATAATCTTTAATGGGAGGTTTTGATTAGCTTTAACTTTTTTATCTACATATTATTTTAAAATGTAAACTGTTCTTCTGTGGATGGAATTATTGATTATATATACAGATTTTTTCTGCCTGAAAAATGCATTGCATAGACTAGGATTTCTCAACCTTGGCAACTTTTAAGTTGTGGGAGTTGAAGTTCACACATTTTAAGGTTGCCAAGGTTGAGAAACACTGGCATAGACAATAATAGTAGATTCCCTATCTACACTCCAGGGACTTTTTCCATGCATATTTGGAGGGCATTCAAGGTGATCGGAGGAGGGAGAAAGGAAGGAACCATGAGAGACTCACTGGGCAAGTGAGTCAGTTCTCACAATGACAATGATCACATTATTTAATTTTACTTAAATACAATGAAATCTAATTTGTATTTCATCCTACTCCTAACTTCTACTGTCGGCGATATAGCTGCCCAGCTTAAACTTAAGGAAAATGCATGATTAATTTTGTACATATTGCCCAGTATTTTCTTTTAAAACAAAAATATCATCTTAGGAAAATAAAATTACCCACTTTAATAGACTTCATCATGTTTCATTAAAATAACACCCACATAAAAGGGCAGCTTGTCAAGCAGAAAAGTTGTGCATCATGATTTAGAAAAGGAGAAATCAGGAGCAGCTTTTAAGATATGCTTGGAAGTACATAGCAGAAAGGTATTAGAAGACGAAAAGTTACCTGCTTTTACATTTTCTTCGAGGTTTGTGTCACGTTTACCAGCTAAACCATGCTTGACGCTAAAAATCCTGTCTATTGCATCTGTAAATAAAACAAGAGATGAGATAAGGTTTTATTACTCAAACATTCACCAGCGTATTGTGAGATATCTCCCCGCTAGGTAAAAAGGTTCTGAACAAAAAACGTAACAGATATTTTTTGATGGAATGATGCACATTGAATGAGTGGGGGGGAAAACCTTCATTAACTGTAAAGCAAGGTGTCTAACCTATTGCAACACTGGCATACAACACCAGCAAATTCAGCACAATGTCACAATTTAGGTGTAATCATGCAGCTGTTGGTATAATGAAAAGACAAGCAAGGAGTTGCCTTCCAGGTGCTGTTGGCCTGCACTCCTAACATTTCTCGTTCTTCACCATTTTGGCTTGAGCAGCTAGGAATGGAAGTTCAATGGTACCTGGAAGGTCACAGCTTGCTCATCTCTGTTATAATGTGAATGTCTTCAGCCAAATATGGGATTAAGCCATTGCCACTAAATTAAAGAAAAGCATTTCTGGTACAATAGCCACTTTATAGCCATTTGTTTGCTCTGGTTGAAAAAGGTGGACATATTTGGGTGCACACAGTGTGCTGCCTTGGGTTCAGTCTATTTACTTGAGAACAGGTAGCACAGTGATTGCTTCCTTTGGTTTTAAGAAACATATTAGATTTATTTTGGCAGTAAACTGCAGTTAGTTTACACAAATAGCCTCCAAAAGCCATCTTACATTCCCCAGGTGGCTCTTCTCTCCCCCTTGCACTGGGCATTTCCTTGAGGAGTTGTTCAATACGACCTGAAACAGATGATGGCTATTACCTATCCTTAGTGAAAATTGAACTTGAAAAGTAGATTTCCTTTGTAAGACATGGCCATCTTTGGCCATCTTTCATCCATTTTTCCACGATTCATTTGAACCCAACATAAACAGAATACAATGTTCCAAGAAAAAAAAATATTTGAGTTCTGTTCTCGACTTAGACAATATATTAATCCTGCCTTTCTTTTTGTAAGTAATTGGCACTCAAATACCATTATATGATTTTAAAGTAGTGTCCAGATATAATATTGTACTCAAAATATTGAATAAGCTGAGTGTGTCCAATGTACACACCAGATAGCAAAGGATACCTGTAGCGTGTTTGCTCTCCTGCAATATTTTTAATTAATGTATTACATCTATTAATATACCACTCCCAAAATTAGCTTCAATTGATCCAGCTGCTGATTAGCAAGGGATACATAATGGGACAGAATCATAGAATTCAAAAGGGCTAATTGGGCTGTCATGTCTGTGTAAAAGGATCTCCAACAGAAGGCCATGCAGGTTCTTTTTGAACACACTCAATGTCACACATTCACAATTTTCCCTGAGAAGTGATTCTATGGTGAAACTGTCTTTCCTAGAATTCAACCAGAACTGCTTTCCTGAAACCTTTCACCATTACTATGCGTCCTGCCCTCTAAATGATAATGGTTAAAAAATAACTTTGTTAGATGAAGTCCTGCCAGATAACTTAAAAATGCTATGTTATCAAGTATCCATTACTCCTGATTCTTTGTCAAAGATAATTACACCCAATTTTCTCAGTCTCTTCTCATACAACTTTGTTTCCAGTCTCCAATCCTCCTCCTTGTTGTTTCCTGCACTTCTCAGGACACATTAGTTGTACTGGGAAGATAACTAATGCAGGACCATTAGTTTCTGTGATTTGGAGACTATATTTTTGTTAAGGTAAAGGTAAAGGTTCCCCCGCACATGCGTGCTAGTCGTTTCCGACTCTAGGGGCCGGTGCTCATCTCCGTTTCAAAGCCGAAGAGCCAGCGCTTGTCCGAGGACGTCTCCGTGGTCATGTGGCTGGCATGACTGCACACCAAAGGCGCATGGAACGCTGTTACCTTCCCACCGTAGTGGTCCCTACTTTTCTACTTGCATTTTTATGGGCTTTCGAACTGCTAGGTTGGCAGAAGCTGGGATGAGTAACAGGCGCTCACTCTGCTACGCGGCACTCGGGATTCGACCCGCCTTTTTAGCCACAGTGAACAGTGCTGACTCATATTCAATGCGATCAATTACATGACAAGATTTTTTTATGCATGTTGTTTACCAAAGTAGATTGACACTGTTTGTTGGTCAGTCTTTGCCTTACTTTTTTTTCTTACGTGAAGAACCTTACATTTGTCTCCATTCAATTTCAAACTGTAATGTGCAGCCCACGTCTCTAATGTGTAAGTACTTTAAAAAAAGTATTGTTTACTTATTTGTACCATGAACAACAGTTGTTTTAAAAAATAAAAACAAAATTGCTGAGATGTCCTGTTCAATTATTCTGTCCCCCACTCAGAATTACCTTTCAAGAACAAGTTTTTTTTTTTGGTTTTGCACCTATTTAAACGGCAGGTTCTTGGGCTAAAACTAGGGGATATTCCCCCTTGCCTTTATTTTTCAATCCATATCAGATTAATTTTCTAAAGCAAACATCACTTTGATTATTGGGAAGTTAGAGAAATTTATTGGGAAAACAAGTAAGTCCTTCCACTTGATCACCCGAAACTGGAAAGTGGACAGGCTGACATTATGTAGCCTGATTTCATATGAATTGATGATAAGTAGCTTCTATGTATTGTACCATTTTTGTCAGAACATTTGTTTTTTGGGGGGGTTTTTTGGGGGGGGGACTAGAGAAACCTTACCCAAGTTCCTGCTAATGCGGAGCTTCACAGCTTTTCTAGCAAACAGCAGCTGCCATCCTCTCAGCTAATCTACTGAATGGAAAAATCACTTTTCTTCAACAGTGCTGTAAACTCTTTGAGAGAATTTCCACATCATCTTTTATGAGGCAACATAGCATTTTCTACATTGTTATGTCTGCTATGTTTTTACAGAGCTGATAAGTTGAAAAGATGTTCTCAATTTCAATCAAGTGGTTTGAACTGGAGGAAGGGGGTTTGCTAATTTTCATTGTGCTTTTCTTAAAATCATGCAAACCCAATTGTGTTGAAAGAAACTTGCAAAAACCACGATAGATATTTCAACTCTGTCCCAAAGTGGTGCCCTCCAAAAGTTTTGAATAGTTACCACTAACTTTGATGGCCAGAGCTTATGGGAACAGATGTATAAACGTTCATCTATGCATAGTTGTTTACTTCTATAATAGAACATCATTTGGATTTTTAAGAATGGATAAGCAAATTATGTTTACAAATGCTTTGTAAGTGTAAGTGTATAATTTTTGCCTCCTGTCCTACCAAAATGTTAATTGGCCCAGTCATGGCTGACAAAATTATTTGTCATGTACACAGCAATAATCAAGTGCGAACTCACATAAGTATCTTCTACCAGCCTATAATAGTCACTTAAATAATTTTACAATTTGACCAAACCTCCTTCCTCAGTCCTACTAAATATTATGCATTGCTTCACTTCAAAAGTGTAATGTAGCCCTGTGTATTACCTGACTGCTTATTCTGCTACTTGGGATATAACGGCACCACCAATGTCCCAAATATTTACAGGCAGTCTAAAATATATGACTCTTACTAGACAGTTGCAGGGGGAAAAAGGCAAACAGAAAGAATGAAAACAAAATTTTTTTTTTCAAGAACTATATTCTTTCTATTTATGAGATGGAATGGATCTGGACAGTTGATCAGTATATCCAGGGAACACTAGTACATCAGATTAATGCATCGACATGGTCTGGTAGTGAAAATGGTGCTCATATCAAATTAGTTTGCTCTTAAGAGTTCAAGTGAGGTAATTGAGGTTCCTTCAAAGTACTTAGTTGGAAATAGGTTAAACCAAGTAGGGAAAGCTGTAACTGAGAAATTTCATACCCTCTCCCATCAAGCATGGGGTGAGAACTAATATAAAATACTGTATATATTTCTCATTTCTCTAGCATTTCAACTTATATGCAAAGAGCTATAGAAATTAACATTCTTCCAGATTGTTTTAAATGTATATTAAATGTTTAACTCACGTGGGCCAAGCAGATAGCCAGCACTATTCATAGTCCATCCCCTTTTCTCTTTAGCCTTACAGAAGGAAAATGCATGATTAATTTTGTACATACCGGTATTACCCAATATTTCTTTTAAAACAGAAACACCATCTTGGGAAAATAAAATTATCAACTTAAATGGACATAATTTTCATTCAAATAACATTATATATTTGGAAAAAATAAATTAATCACAATTAATCATAGGCTATAGTACTTATACCAGAATTTACACAGGATACTTTTAAAAACAAGCTGTACATTTTAAGAAATAAACCAACTGTGTATAAGAATTAGTTTCAAAGTTATTTAGGATTTCAGAAAGCCCAGAAGTTCCACAAACTTTATAAGGAATTAATGACTTTCCATGGATAAAAGTGCTTAGGAGTTACAAATATTACATACACATCTCAGTGGCAAGGATTTAATCTTAGATCTGCTCCAAATCTTTGCCAGTGATTTTTCTCCTTACACATGCATTTAAGAGACAGACATCCCCGAGTTTGTAATTTAAGAGACAGCCACGACTTGTGCTTACCTTTTTGAACAAGCTGGCCTGGCCTGATGGGATGGGGTTGGGTTTTATTAATTTGTTTTTAACCTATTTTCATATGTAATGTGTTTTAACTTATTCGTGGGCACTTTGTTTAATCGTTTTTAATTTTTGTATTTTGTTTTTTTAATATGTATTGCCCTGTTCACCGCCCTGAGTCCTTCGGGAGAAGGGCGGTATACAAATAAAATCAATCAATCAATCAATCAATCCCGGGATTGACAAGGGACCAAGAGGTAGAGTCGGAGCGCGTGTTACGGGTCTCTAGTAGTCCGCTGAAAGACGCGCGAGCAGCTGCAGAGGGCATTTCTTTACTTACGTTACTTACGGATAAAACCAGCCCGAACGTCTCCGAGAGAGCAGCACAAAAGATCAAGCCGGCAAACAGGAGACCGGGATGCCGCTGCATCTAAAAGGAGAGCGAAATCATTTCCTTACCCCCGATTCCCGCTCTCCTCACCCCACCCCCCAGGTCAACCCAACCCAAGAGGGTCTGCCTTTCCGGAGACAGAACAAGACCCTTCGTGGAAATGACCCAGCCACCAGGAGTCTCAAGTTTGAGGGGCGTTTTAAAAAGGAAGCCCCCCCCCCGATCTTAGAAATCAGCACGTGTTTCTTAGCGTAAAGTTGGCGCAGACGACGGGGAAAAGAAACGGGAAGAGTGGTCAGGATGCGTGTGTGTGTGTGTGTGTGTGTGGGAGGGGGGCGGTCTTGAAGGAAAGTACCTTGTCCCGGAG
Source organism: Vipera ursinii (assembly GCF_947247035.1). Classification (NCBI taxonomy): domain Eukaryota; kingdom Metazoa; phylum Chordata; class Lepidosauria; order Squamata; family Viperidae; genus Vipera; species Vipera ursinii. The sequence goes on along the minus strand of NC_139512.1, from coordinate 110,933,407 downwards.
CTAACGGTGCCCTTTTGCCTGCTGGGTCGCAGCTGGGAGAAGCGAAGCCAAAGGGGGAGAGGTCCTCGGGCCGATCTCTCTACCGGATCTCCCCGGTCACTGCATGGCTCGGGTTGCCAGCCCAGAGATGAACTCCACGGGGTGGGAGCGAGCGGCAGGCAGGCAGGGAGATCGGAGCGCTCCCAAGGCTGCTTCTCCTCGGCTATTTATGAGCTGCGGTTCAACACCGTTACTGGCGCGCCTCGTCACTCCCCTCGGGGCGGGGGGTGGGAATCAGGAGCCGCCCACGCTCCGTGGCCGTTTCCCCGCGGCAAGGCAGCGCATTAGGAAGGGCGGAAAAAGACAAAAAAAAAGGCGGCAACTTAATTAGAGGCATTTGGAGCCTGCAGACGGCGCGCAGCCCGGCCAATTACCTCTCGTTACTCCCGCCGGGCTGGTCCCCGCGACGGAGCCTTGAGAAGGCCGCGACCGAGCCCCGTTGCTTCCTCTTCAACTTCAAAAGTTCTTTGTTGCCCTTCGCCAAGGAGGCGGCGTGGCGCGAAGAAGCTCTGCCTGCCTCGTCGGGGAGCCGGCAGCGAAACTGGACGGGGGGAGGGGGAGGGGGGAAAGAAGGGCTTTGTATTTCCATTATTTTTATTTTATTTTATTTTCATTTATATCCCGCCCTTCTCCGAAGACTCAGGGCGGCTTTACAAACTTAGCAGTAGCCTTCATTCTATGCCACAGGTCTGCAACCTGCGGCTCCGAAGCCACATGCGGCTCTTTCAGCCGTCTCTTGCGGCTCCCAGTCTTCTGCTGTGTGTAGTCCAAAAAAAAGAATAAAAGAAGTGGGACTAAAAAAGTTCAACCAATCAATTCAAATATGCAGGGTAGGTGCATATCTCGCCTTGGCTCCACTCTTCAGTCAAACCTTGTTCTGCGCATGTATGCGTATGCGCACACATTTTTTGCGGCTCCCAGTTTTTCCTTTTGTGAGGGAACCGATTCCGAGTGGCTCTTTTACTGTTTCAAGTTGCTGACCCCTGTTCTATGTATATGCCTGCTTCTTAGGGCTTTCACACACACCCCAAGCGGCATTATTACAAAGTCAGCTTAATTGCCCCCAACAATCTGGGTCCTCGTTTTACCTACCTCGGAAGGATGGAAGGCTGAGTCAACCTTGAGCCTGGTGGGATGCGAACCTGTACTAATTGCAGGCAGCTGGTGTTACTTAAGGAGGCATTAGCCCACTGCTCCACCAAGGCTCTTATACGCCATCAGATTCACAGGCCTTCCAATTAGAGCGTTGCTTTTTTCTCATCTCTCGCCGTCCTAGGGAGAAAACGAGTTTTAGCCGTGGAATTCCTTGTTCTGATAAGCAGTTTCCTCTCTTGGCTTTCTGGTGCCTACCGGTTTTCTGTTCTTTAGATAAAGCTTGTTTTGTCCCCATAAGCTCACCCAGGAGAGGCTGTTGTGGAGGCAAAGGTGATACAACAAATAAGAGCCCATCTGTTCAGGTTAAAGGGCAAAGCTCCTACAACTAGCCAAGTTGTTTTGACCTCTGAGGCAGAAAGTCCTCAAGCCTTCCCATTCTATCCAGAGCAGTAAAAATACAAAGATACGTTCAATTGTGAAGGATTCCTTGCCCTTTTACAACAGTCCCGCTTATTGTATGCCTGCCTAATGGTAGGGCAGGCCCTTCTGGAATCGTTTTTTTTTTTCTGGAGCAACAGTAGAGAAATGCAGGGCTTTTTTTCATGTGTTTCTTTGTAAATCCAAAGTCTACAGGACCAAATGGCTCAAGGGTATACTAGTTTACCACAACTTTTAATCAGGCAAGCATGAAAGCCAAGACATGTTTAAACTGAAAAGCTCGGTTAAGTGCTTGCGCTGTGAGATCTGCATTTTAAAGAGCCTCAGAATGAAGATAGAATGAATATATTACCTAATACAGGGGTGTCAAACTCGCAACGTCACGTATCGTGACATTCTTGCCATTGCTGGCAATGGGGTGGGCGTAGTTTCGCTATGATGCATCCTTCCTGCGGGCCGGCAATTTGACACCCCTGATTTAGTGGATGGGATTTTAAATACAGGTAGTCCTCAACTTACAACAGTTCACTTAGTGACTGTATGAAGTTACAATGGCACTGAAAAAAATGACTTATGACCGTTTTTCTCACAATTATTGCAGCTTCCCCTTGGTCACCTGATCAAAATTCAAACACTTGGCAACTGACTCATATTTAGTTCATACTCAGTGTCCCTGAGTCGTGTGATTATCTTTTCCAAGTTTCTGACAAGCAAAGTCAATAGAGAAGGCAGATTCACTTAATAACTGTGTTACTAACTTAACAACTGCAATGACTCACTTAATTGTAGCAAGAAATAGCATAAAATGGGATAAAATTTACTTAACTGTCTCACTTAGCAACAGAAATTTGGGGCTCAATTGTGGTCATAAGTCGAGGACTACCTGTACACAACATTTAACACACTGGAATGAATTCCCTCCTGACTGAGATTGCACTGAAAATGTAAGTGAACTTGGAGTGACTTTCTTCTGAGATAACATCATTTACATTGTATTATTGGGCATTGTTCTATAGAAGGCAAACAACATATGTAACTTCTACCCTGGCAGATGGATGCTAGTTTTATGTTTTCTTGTAGACAAAGTTGTAAAACTCTATCGTATTGACACTACACGCACAGCCACATCAACACATAATTGCACTTCCACAATAGTGTACATAGCAACATTTTCACAGTGGTTTACCCACTAAATTATTCAGTTTGAATTATTAAATAAATTGATAAATATAAATTCATACAAAGGGAAGCCTCTACTGCACTGTACTGATGTGTCTTATCTGAAAATAAACCTATGCCATATTTAGAACTGTGCTTAGTTTAGACCAGTTTAAGCAATGTATCCATAAGTGCTCTATGAGTATTTATAAATCTATGTTAACATAAAATAAATAAAATTTAAGACAAAGTTAAAATACATTTATAAAACTACCTAAGTTGAATCTGTGAGTGAGGCTGAAAAAGAGCAATCTATGTCTAGACTATAAAGTAGACTCTAATATTATATAAAATGTTATAGCAGGTAAAATTACCAAAATGTGATTATAATTTAAGTAAAATGTGATTATTTGTAAAGTTACAGGGAAAATATCTAAGTTTACCCTGCATACATTTATCTGGCAAGAAATGGGTATGTCAGGATGCAGTGCATCTAGAATAGAATAGAACAGAGCTGGATGGGACCTTGGAGGTCTTCTAGTCCAGCCCCCTGCTCAAGCAGAAGAACCTATACCATCTCAGACAAGTGATTGTCCAGTCTCTTCTTAAAAACCTCCAGTGATGGAGCGCCCACAATTTCTGAAGGCAAGCTGTTCCACTGGTTAATTGTCCTCACCATGAGGAACTTTCTCCTTAATTCCAGTTTTCATGCTGCTATGGAAAACATAGCCAAATGGATTGCAATGAAAGGCAGTTCATCTATGAACAGGATCGGGGCATAGGCCAAGTCTGAGCAACCAAGGTACTTGCTAAATGGAGGAAGGATAGTTCGGGTTCATGTGTCTCTGTAAAAGAAGCAATGAAGAAGAACATATTTGGTAATTTCTCCCACTCAGAAATCACTGGGGCAGAGCCTTTCAGTCAATGGAATAGTACTTTTTTGTATTTGCCATTCAATACTGCAGAGGTAAGAGCATGACATCAGACAAGAAAGAAAGCTTTTGGATTCCTGGGTCTTTGTAGTTGTGTATATTTGGAGCTGTATATAAACAGAGGGAGTACAAAAGCTGAGGCTACAGTAGAGTGTCCAAGATTGGTCAAGAATTTGTGTCTATGTTTTAGTGGCTTTTTTAAGGCTATGAGCATCTTTCATTGATTTTCACACACACACATACACACACACACACACACACACACACATAAATGTTAGTACCTATATGTAATCGAAGAATTTTATATCAGCACATAACAAAAAGACTGTTAGTAATAAATGCAATGGGCACAATTATTTAGAAATAAGAAGTCCATGGACCTGGTTAGGAAACTAAATGTACATATATATTATTTTTGCAAACTTAAACATTAATTTTTAAGGTAATTGTTAGTTATTGAAACCTATTTTGTTAAGTGGGAAAGGACAGGATCATTGAAAGACCAAGAACATTACAAATAAAGTATCTTAATAATTGTTATCATTACTCATTGGAGTAATTTTCTTTATTCTGACTGCAGAGTGGTACAGTGCTTTTAAACCAATGGTTTGAACTTAGGTGATTTATGCATTTCTTTCTCAAATCTTTAGTAAAATAACTGGTATTTATCAGGTAAGTAGACAGTGAAACCTTTTGTATTATTAAAGATTCAGCCCAGCAGTTTTCTACTTAATTTTTTTGACTCTCCTCTTTTCTCGTTTTATCTCAACTAGATTGTTAGGACAGAGTTAAATTATTTTCTTCTCTACTTAGATGCATAGTGTTCTTTCAACTCTGCTTGTCAAGAATATTATTAGTCCTTTTTTATTTTTCAGTGCTGACATGTCTAGTTGTGCAGGCAGGATAATTCACAGTGAGTATCATGGCTGCACTTTTATGTTAGCATTCAAATGAGTCCATTGTCCAAATCAAATAGCAGTTTAATATTGTGGGTTGACTCTCTAATACATTTACTTCTTACTATTCCTCAGCATGAAAAATAACTTGAGGAGGTTTTTAAACTTCTGCTGAAATCACATCACAGGAGTTGATTCATCTTCCAGTAAAAGCTTGGTAGGAATGTGTGATAGAATGCCCCAACTTTGACCTCTGTCCTTTTGGAAGGTAATCTTTCTGACTGCTCTGGACAAGTATCTATGTTTCCTCCCCTTCATCTCCAAACTTTGTCTGATTCTGAAGAAAATAACAGAATAAGAGAGATGGAAGGGACCTTGGAGGTCTTCTAGTCCAACCTCTGCTCAAGTAGCAAATCCTATACTATTTCAGACAAATGGTTGTTCAATCTCTTCTTAAAAATGTCAAGTGTTGGAGCACCCACAACTTCTGGAGACAAGTCTTTCTACTGATTAATTGTTCTGTCAGGAAATTTCTCTTTAGTTCTAGGTTGCTTCTCTCCTTGATTAGTTTCCATCCATTGCTTCCTGTCCTGCCATCAGGTGCTTTGGAGAATAGGTTGACTCCCTCATCTTTGTGGCAGCCCCTGAGATATTGGAACACTGCTTTCATGTCACCCCCAGTCCTTGTCAGGAATTGTTCCTTGTTCCTTTCCAAATTTGTAAATACTCTAGCTGCACAGACTTTCTATTCCTATCTTCTCATATCTTGTTCATTTGAAACTATAACCCCTCCTCCAGGCCAAGGAAGTTTTCTGGGTCATGACATCCCTGTCAGAAAAGGCACAGTCTTTTGTCACCTTCACAATGATGCTAATTTTTTCATAGTTGATCTGTCAATCTGAAATTCTTGAACTTACAGTACTATTTCATGAATGAAAGATTCCTTCCATTTAAGTAGGATCTAGTAGATACTTCTTGCTGAAGGAAGGTGGTGAGGAAGTATTTCTACTTAATCCTCCACCTGCCTCTCAAAAAGGACAAGTAGTTTCTGCCTGGAAGATCTAATGGGTGGACTAATTCCATTGGAAGAAGCAGGTATTGCCCATGCCCTGATGCCTATATAGATAGGTTGATAAATTGATAAATTGATATCTCAATTTTTCTAGAATCTTTCCAAAACTTTGCCTGTTCCAGTATAAAGTCAAAAAATAATAAACGAGAGAAATAGAGAGGATTTGCCTCTTTCCTTCAATGTGCTGGTAATAATTTATTATGATTGTTTACAATTCTTATGTTAAAATTCAGAGTGTTTTTACAAGTTTTGAAATAAAAAATACTGAGCTCAGTGAGATTACTCCCCGTATCTATATCTAAGAGTGCAATCATGTCCTGAAAACGAGAGATTTTTTTTTAATGATTTGTTTTGGATTTCTATGTTAGTTCCTAATGGGAAAATAGGATATAATTTTTTGCCTCCTGGGCAGTGCGACTATGAAGACTTCCCTAGGTAAATGGTGATGTGTACTTTCACAATGAGCTCTTGTATATCAAAATTTATCATAATAAAATGCCTCCCACATTTCTGTTTTGTTCTATGTGTTTATTGCTTTCTTATAAGAAAGACGTGAAGAAACTGATTCCATCTCAACAACTAGCAAATTTAATGGGGGCCACTTTATGTGCCATCTCCTTAATATAATAATAAATAGAGCCAAGCTGTTTCTCTGCTCTACTTCTGAAATATTAATAGAAATGCTATCCTCCAGTTGCAGAAATTCCCAGGCTAACCAAACAAGGAACAAGGATGACATTACATTCAAAGTAATTTTAAATCAAAAGAGTAGAAATGCTATACTCACCAGATTAAAACCAAACTGCAAAGTACTCATTAGGTCATTGATCATAAATTTAGGGCAGGCATGTTTCCTGGCCTTGCTCAAATTCCAACACTGCAATGACAACTATTAAGTAATAGCAGACCTGGAAAGAAGCTTCTGAATTGCCAGATGTGAACAAATAGATGCATCCATGAAGAGTTCAATTAGCTATTTTATTGTTCATGCCTAGAAAAAAGAATCTTCTCAGTACTGGTGGTTTGGACCTGCAGACTAGAAAAGGTTCAAAGGCACACAAGGAGGGCTGGAGTTTGCCTTCTTGTGCTTATGCAGAGATTCCAGACTAATTCCCTGTTTAACTCATCGCAGTATCTTTCCAATATGAATACTGTAGGGCTATAATAGCTGGGCAAATTTCTGTAGGAAGTTATATAGAAGGAAATGATTATTTAACAGAAACAGAAGAGAATTCTATTGTATAAAATTTAATTTGAATATATCACAGAATATTTTGCTATAGTTGTATCCAACCATACTTTTACATCCAAGAAGTTCAAAGTCATTTTCTAACTTTAAATTGTAAATTAGGAACAGAACTTCATTTTGTTGGGGATTTGAACCTAGCTTTTAATACTATATCTAAATCCAGTATTTCGGCACTGAAAGCACCATTGTGTCAATAAATAAATAACAATTATGCTGCTTTGTAAAGAAAATAATTTCTTTTCTTTGTCTCCAGTTTTGCTGCTATCTGGAGTTTGTTTTTATGATCTAGACTAAGTCATTTTCTGCACCTTTTAGGTTTGCAAAGAGAAACATGTTTCATTTTTTTGTATTAAAAATAGAACTACATTCAGCCATACTCTCAGAAAAATAGACATATGGATGTAGAAATGTAATTAGATGCATATATTTGAAGGATATTTGAAGAAATTATTCTGAAACCCTTATTGTGAATGTTCAAAAACCTGGGGAAAATCCTAAAGATTACAAAATCTTGATTACTCAAGCACTTATAAGCTGAAACATAATGGTGTAATAGGCACTGTAAATTTTTGTTGTTCTTTGAAACTCTTTGAAGCTCCTTCAGTCACATTACTGAGATTTCCTGGCACCTTTATTTCAACTCATTATTGTGTATCCATTTAGGGATTTTAGTCAAGGTATTTTGGGGATAAGCCATGATGCTAGATGCTGTGGCCCTGCCATTTGCAGTCTTCTAATGTCCTGGATATATTTTACTATTTATTATATAGTATTTATTCCATATATCATTTGTATTAATTACAGAGACTGCCTTTATCTTTGTTCATTTTGTCACATTTGTGAGAACAATTGAAATCTTTTTTAATCAACCAAGAACAGAAAAAGGTGATGGAAAAACATGAAAATGGATGGTAATAACAGAAGGCTCATTTTCCTAGTATTTCCAAAGCCTTTGCGATCGTTTTCTCATTATCCAATCCTGTCTAATGGAGTGGGGAGAGGACATGAGTAGCCTCAGATCTGAATAATTTATTTTTTACCTCACAGTGAGTCAAACTGAGGTAAATATCAAAATACGTATTGAAGAAATGTCTATTTTCTTTTCCTAGTTAAATGTCTGATTGAATAGTTTTTCTCAGTAATATACCGGTAATAATATATCTTTGTTGTACCCTGGTCAGTTTCATCACTGGTAGAATGTTCCAAATGGACAATTATACCTGTGAAAGGTCTTACCAGTGACTCGATTCCCAACCATCCAATATTGAATTCATCTTTATATCCCACTAAAAAGGAAAAAGGACACATTGAGAGAGAGAGAGAATAAATTATTCCAATTTCTTATTCAATATTGGAAATCTAGCGCAAAGCTAAATAGTTTTTGGGTTCAACTGTGGATGTTCTTTTGTGGCAGGGCTGAAAAAATCCTAAAAAGAATAAGTCATCATAATGATTGCCTTTTTCAGTATGGATCACTATAGATATAGCTTCTATGCTTAAGACAGCTTGCTATTTTGGATCATTTGTTTTCCCAGTATATTCTAATGTTCCCATCTTTGATCTAGTTCAGACACTGCTCTAAGCATTAACTATGGTTTACTGAATAATTTTCAATTGGATTTATGTAAAACACTAAAGTAAGGCATAAACTGTGGTTTTTAAACCATAATGGTTGTAGGCATACATTATCTAAGTCATAAACCATTAGGAAAATCTGATGAATGAAACTAGTCTCTAAGAAACAAGCTGCAGTTTGGCTGAGAGAGAAGCATGATAAACAATACAAGTAGTCCTTAACCACAACTGAGCTGAAAATTTTTGTTGTGAAGCAAGACAGGTGAATTTTGCCCATTTTAGGATCTTTCTTGCCACAGTTGTTGAGTGAACCACTGCAGTTGTTAAGTTAGTAAAATGGTTATTAAGTGAATCTAGATTTCCCATTGATTTTGCTTGTCAGAAGGTTGCAAAAGATGATCATATGACCGGAGACACTGCAACTGTCATAAATACATGCCAGTTGTAAAGCATCCAAATTTGAATCATGTGACCATGGGTATGCTGCAACGGTCATAAGTCACTTTTTTTTCCAGTACCACTGTACAGGTAGATCGCAACTGAGCTGAGAATTTATGTTGCTAGGTGAGAAATTTGTTAAGTGAATTTTGATTTTATTTTATTTTATTTTATTAAATTTATATGCCGCCCTTCTTCCTGAGGACTCAGGGCGGCTCACAACAATAAAAATTAAAAAACATAGAGTAAAAAATTTAAAAAAGAATTAAACAATAAATGCAAAATTACAAGACAATTTAACCCAGTAAAAAGCCTAATTAAAAACCGTAGTCAGTCCAGGCCCGCTTGTTGGAACAACCACCTCTTCAGGTCACGGCAGAAGGACCGTAGGTCAGGGGCCGTCCACAGCTCCAGGGTCAGTTCATTCCTGAGGGTCGGCGCACCCACAGAGAAGGCTCTCCCCCTGGGGGTCGCCAGCTGGCATTGCCTGGCCGATGGCACCCTGAGGAGGCCGACTCTGTGGGAGTGAACCGGGCGATGGGAGGTTGACAATGGCAGCAGATGGTCTCACAAGTATCCCGGGCCTAAGCCATGTAGGGCTTTAAAGTTTATTACCAGCACCTTGAATCGCACTCGGAGGGTAACCAGAAGCCAATGCAGCTCGCACAGGAGTGGTGTAACATGAGAGTACTGAGATACTCCCATAAGCACCCACGCGGCCACATTTTGCACCAGTTGAAGCCTCCGGGTGCTCTTCAAGGGCAGCCCCATGTAAAGAGCATTACAGTAATCCAGGCGAGAAGTGACGAGGGCATGGGTAACCGTGCATAGGGCATCTCGGTCCAAAAAGGGGTGCAACTGGCACACTAGGCGAACTTGTGCGAAGGCCCCCCTGGTCACGGCCGTTGGATGATCTTCCAAATTAAGCCGTGAATCCAGGAGGACACCCAAGTTGTGAGCCCTTTCTGAGGGGGGCAATACCTCCCCATCAAAAGAGATGGAACTTGTTGGACAATACGAGATGCTGGTATCCACAGCCACTCGGTCTTGGAGGGGTTAAGCCTGAGCCTGTTCCTTCCCATCCAGACCCGCACCACCTCCAGGCACCAGGATATCACGTCAAGGGCATCACTGGGTTGGCTCAGGGTGGAGATGAACAACTGGGTATCATCTGCATATTGGTGATACCTCATCCCAAAGCCACAGATGATCTCACCCAGCGGCTTCATATAGATGTTAAACAGGAGGGGGGAGAGAACCGACCCCTGAGGCACCCCATAAGTGAGGGCCCTCGGGGTAGATCTCTGTCCCCCTGCCAATACAAACTGCAAGCGGCCCGAGAGGTAGGAGGAGAACCACCATAAAACAGTGCCTCCCACTCCCAACCCCTTGAGCTATCGCAGCAGGATACCATGGTCGATGGTATCAAAAGCCGCTGAGAGGTCAAGTAGGACCAGGACAGAGGAACAGCCCCCTGTCCCGGGCCCGCCAAAGATCATCCACCAGTGTGACCAATGCCGTTTCCGTGCTGTAGCCAGGTCTGAAACCGGACTGGTACGGGTCCAAATAGTCCGCTTCATCCAGGAATTGTGGGAGCTGACACACCACAACACTCTCAACAACCTTCGCTACAAAGTGAAGGTTGGAGACAGGACGGTAGTTATTCAACGAGGCCGGGTCCAGAGCAGGCTTCTTGAGGAGGGGCCTCACCACCGCCTCTTTTAAGGCAGAGGGGAAGATACCCTCCATCAAAGAAGCATTGACAACTGCCTAGAGCCAGCCCCCTGTCACCTCCCAGGCGGCTGAAACCAGCCAGGAGGGACATGGGTCCAGTAAACAAGTTGTAGTGCTCAGTCTACGCATGATCCTGTCCACATCATCCAGAGTCACAGGGTCAAACTGTTTTGCCCCGTTTTATGACCTTTCTTGTCACAGTTGTTAAGTGAATCAGTGCAGTTGTTAAATTAGTAACATGTTTGTTAAGTGAATCTGGCTTCCCATTGACTTTGCTTGTCAGAAAGTCGCAAAAGGTGATCACATGACACTGGGACACTACAACCTTCATAAATATGAGTCAGTTGCCAAGCGTCTGAATTTTGATCACATGACCATTGGGATGTGGCAACAGTCATAAGTGTGAAAAATGGTCATATGTCAGTTTTTCAGTGCCGTGGTAAGTTCGAATTGTCTCAATAATGTAAGTGTAAAGAAGAGCAACTAAGATGATTAAAAACCTGGAGACTAAAACATCTAAAGAACGGTTGCAGGATTTGGGAATGGCCAATCTAGAGAAAAGAAGAACTAGGGGGGGGGGACAAGATAGCAGTATTCCAGTATTTGAGAGGCTGCCACAAAGAGGAGAGGGTCAACTTATTTTCCAAAGAACCAGAAGGCAAGACAAGAAACCATGAATGGAAACTTATCAAAGAGAGAAGCAACCTGGAATTAAGGAGAAACTTCCTAACAGTGAAAACAATTAGCCAGTGGAAAAGCTTGCCTTCAGACATTGTGGGTGCTTCATCACTCAAAGTTTTAAAGAAGAAACAGGACAGCCACTTCTCTGAAATGGTATAGGATCTCCTGCTTGAGCAGAGGGCTGGACTAGAAGACCTCCGAGGTCCCTTCCAGTTGTATTCTGATTGACTAAATGAAATGTTGTAAGTCAAGGACTACCTATAATTTCACAGTCATTAAACAAATGGTTTTAAGTCAAGGCCTACCAGTAGTAGAATCCTATGTCTAGAAGATAAGGTTGTAATTTAGAGATGGGAGTCTGTAACATTAATCCAGTAAGTAGAGCACTCAAATAGAAATATTGTAAAGGAAGTGGGCTTGAAAAATGCTGGAAGAAGTGTAGAAATGTATGCACAGATCATCTTTAGTTATTTTTCTTTCCATACTAAGGGTATTTTGCTAATATGAGGCCCTATGAATTTATATGCTAAACAATCAGAAGATAAACTGCTTTAAAAGTTTAAACTATGAATTTTAATGCTAAAATCTAAGCTGGTCTTTTGTGTTTATTGTCTTTTGTGTTTATTATGTATATTATGTTTAAAAGCACAATCATAACTCAATTGCAATGACCACTGCTGCATAGAAAGCCCTTAAATTTTATTCATGCTTCAGATTATAATAGGATCCTATTACTGAATTAGAACTTTGCATTTATATGACAGGCTATTTTTTATTTCTGCAATTTTCAATTGGTGAATGGAATCTTTCTGCATCATACATTCTTAAATTGTATTCTACTCTGAAAATATAGTTAATACTTACCTTTCAAAAATGACATAGTTAACCTGCACAAAATATATATTAAAAATGTTTAGTTTAAGGAAAGGACTAGAATTATGAAGATCATTTTAATTTTATGTTAGAATTTAATCAGAATAAAAAAATATAATAAATTCCATGACATAAATTGAATATATTCGTTTTCTTTATACCAATACTTTCAAACTCTAAACTAAAGGTCTTTTTATCCAGACTGCTTCTATATGAGGTCCCTGGAAAGTTTGGGATTATGTTCGTATATTTTACATGGTTAATATGTGTTCATGTGCTAACATTTAGCCCATTCTTTACTTGTGTGTTATACTTTCACCAACATTTATGATCTGTATTATGAAAACTGTGTATACTCATAATTTTGAGTTTCCAGAATCCAAAATTTGAAGTCTACAATAAACTTTGTTACAAATACTGGTTTCCTGCAATCCAGCTGATATGGGTTTCTTTGATATAATTAATTCTGGCAGATACAGTATTGTTCACAACTGATTGTAAAAATATAGACATGCTTATGATTTTGGCATTTTAAATATCAGCATATATTTGAAAAAAATTAAAGACAATTTGAAATTATTCAAAATTCAATTAATGTTTATTAGAAAGGATTAAGGAATGGGCTTCAGGGCTGGAGAGCTCCACAATTGGTAACTATCCTTTGGCTTTTGTGTGTGTATTGAACTGTATTCACCAATTTTCCTTAAATACAAGGACATGAAGTTCTGGTGAAATGAATCTTTCCTCTTAAATTTTTTTCTCTCCAGGAATTCACCACTGGAACTGCAGGCTTCTAAGGGAAAAAGTTTTAAAGTGACCAGTGTTATAATGTGTTGAGTCTGGCATGTCACACTGTAATCTAGAACTTCATTTTGTATACGAGGTATTTTGTATACTAACCAAGGGCTTATGGACACAAAGATGATAATATAAAATATTTGTATAACGGTTTGTAATCTATTGCTATTTAGTTGTAACTTTTTTCAACGCATTGAGCTGGAACTCTATAGGAGGCTATTTTTCTAAATAGAAGTCACCAGCACTTTCAAAACTACTTTTTATCATCTAAGCGGGAGTTTCCACCTTTTGCAAAGTAAATATATTTGTTACAGCGCTACTCCTCGGAAAACCCGGCATGACCAATTGATGCCCACTGTTTATTACATAAAGCAGGGGTCTTCAAACTCGGCCCTTTTAGGACTCATGGACTTCAACTCCCAGAATTCCTCAGCCAGGCATGCTGGCTGAGGAATTCTGGGAGTTGAAGTCCATGAGTCCTAAAAGGGCCGAGTTTGAAGACTCCTGACAACATAAAGCGTCGAAATACCAGAAGCGGGCCCCGATAGGACTTATTTCTGAATTATACCAAAAACAAGGCAGCCGGCAGCCCGTTTCAGTAAAAAATACACGGCTGGGAAAATGTCTTTTGGGAGCCTTGGGAGCACAAATCAATTTCTTCCTTAGAGCAGGACGTCAGCCAGGGTTGGAAGGGGGAGCGTTCGCTTTCTCCTGGCGGCTGACGAGCCACGTGCTGGTGCAGACCGGACGAATTGGAATACCAACGGCCGGTCGCGCGCTTGCTCCAGGGAGACCCAGAGACCCTTCCCTGCCTCTTGGAACTTTGCTGGGAATACGCACTTGCCCATTGGCGTAGCCGCCTCGCCCCTCCCCCACCTCCCCCGCAGCACTTCAACGGTTCTCGCGCTGGAAGGAAGCGCTTGAAAACCGATACCTGAGGTGTGGGGGGAGGGGAAGAGAGAGAGAGAGAGAGAAGCGGGAGAGGGTAGCAGCGTGTGCGTGATAGGGAGGCCTGCGGCTTTCCGAAGCCATTATTTGGCGGGAAACGCAAACTGTGGCGCCCGCTTTGAATGCTCGGCTTTTGTTGAGGTGGTGAAGTGGCGTCTGCAGTACGTGGTAGCATGGATTCCTTAAACTTGAGCCTTGCTGTCACCGGCGCCTTTGCCGACGTTATTTCTCCGCGCTATGAAGATCAGTTTAGTAACCCCGAGGCGAACCGGTTTCACGACAGATTTCACATCATCCCTAGGGAGAGACCGATAATTCTGTTGGTAACGTTTATGAGCTTCGCCTTCGGAGGTAGGAAGTCAGAGATCTCCACCTTTTCTTGACGAAGTGTCCAAAAAGATCCTTTAAACATGACCTTGGGCCCTTCGGATCCTAAAAAGCAATAACTGAACCTTTGGCTTGGATGTACATTGTTACAATCTGGGTTGCTTATGGTTAATGGATAATCCACATTAATGGATATCCGATGGATAAAATACATTAATAATCACATAAAATGTGGTCAGGTGTTTACGAATTGCAACACCCAGGGATTGAACAAAGCATTTGGCAAAATCAAATGAGCCAAATTAAGGCTTAATGGAATAATAATAATAATAATAATAATAATAATAATAATAATAATAATAATAATAATAATAGTAGTAATAGTAATAGTAATAAAGTTGGAAGGGACCTTGGAGGTCATCTAGTCCAACCCCCTACTAAGGCAGGAAACCCTATACCATTTCAGACAAATGACTGTCCAGTCTCTTCTTAAAAACTTCCAGTGTTGGAGCATTCACCACTTCTGGAGGCAGGTTGTTCCACTGGTTAATTGTTCTAACTGTCAGGAAGTTTCTCCTTAGTTCTAGGTTGCTTCTCTCCTTGAATACTTTCCATCCGTTGCTTCTTGTCCTGCTTTCAGGTGCTTTGGAGAATAGCTTGGCTCCCTCTTCTTTGTGGCAGCCCCTGAGATATTGGAACACTGCTATCATGTCCCCCCTCACCCTTCTCTTCGTTAAACTAGATATACCCAATTCCAGCAACCGTTCCCTATATGTTTTAGCCTCCAGTCCCCCAATCATCTTTGTTGCTCTTCTCTGTACTCTTTCTAGAGTCTCAACGTCTTTTTTACATCGTGGTGACCAAAACTGTACGCAGTATTCCAGGTGTGGCCTTACCAAGGCATTGTAAAGTGGTATTAGTACTTCACGTGATCTTGATTCTATCCCTCTGTTAATGCAGCCTAGCACTGTGTATGCCAATTCAATCTTCTAGTGAATGGGTGTCTATGGAGATTCTCATTCATCCAAATCATAGTTATCCCAAAGATACTTTTTCAGGAGGCAACTAGACTTTCTTGTTTTTCTTTGAAGATGTCTTGCTTCTCATCCAAGAAGCTTCTTCAGCTCTGACTGGATGGTGAGGAATAGAAGGATTTATAGTGAATGGGTGTACCATTTTAGATTTCTGATGTAGATGTGGAAGGGAGTGTGGACAAGAAACAATGGTTGGAAACTGACCAAAGAGAAAAGCAACCTGGAATTAAGGAGAAACTTCTTAACAGTAAGGACAATTAACCAGTGGAACAGCTTGCCTTCAGAAATCGTGGGCAGTCCATCACTGGAGATTTTTAAGAAGAGACTAGATGATCACTTGTCTGAGATGTTATAGGTCAGGGGTGTCAAACTGCCGGCCGTGGGCTGGATGCGTCATGGTGAATGTGCTCACCCCATTGTCGGCAATGGAAAAAAGTGATACATCACGACATGTCACATGACGTTGCCAATTTGACACCCCTAGTATAGGGTCTGCTTGAGCAGGGGGCTGGACTAGAATACCTCCATGGTCCCTTTCAGTTCTATTCTATTATTAATTAGCATTAGTATTGCTATAATAAATGCAGGGGCTAGTGAAGTCTGCAAAAAAATTGCAATAAAATGACATCTTGTACAAGGTGACAATCATATACATGCCATTGAAATAATAGTTGTAGTTGGGTTTTAGATTTTGGCTGTGGTTTGCTCTCCAAGCTTGTTTCAATTTATTTTCTGAACCTTTCGTTAACCAGACTAGGTAACATCAGCAGCAGGATTTTCTTGTTTTCTTGTTCTTAGCTTATACATGTCTTGGGTGACACTGGCTAAGCTAAGGAGAATAAAACAAGAAAATCCTGCTGATGATGTTATCTAGTCTGGTAACGAAATGTTCAGAAAATAAATTGAAACAAGCTTGGAGAGCAAACCACTGCCAAAATATACATGCCATCTCTACTTGTGTCCTGATGCAAATGCACAATGCCATCATGCATATTTTATCATTAACTTTCCTTCACCACCTCTGTGGATGACTATAAGAGAGGTAGGGAGATCCACATGTGCTGTCCTGTATTACTTGAAAGAAAGATGGAGTATAAAAGCTATGTGTTAACAGCAATTTATTGCTTTAGTGGAACAGTTTAATGTACATTTTGCTTTTGTGATACATGAATCTGTTCATAACTGTCATCCAAATTGTATTGCCTTTCTATTAAAATTGATGTTAAAATTTTGTAAATTATTATGATTTGTACAAAGCAATTTTTAGAACACCGAAACTTAGTATTAGAGTGGTCTGGTCTTTTGGATGTCAGTTTTTCAAAAGTCTCTATTTGTAGTACATTATACCAATGAAACTGGAGCTTGGAGCTTCAGATGTAATTAGGATAATATTTGTAGAGTGTTAGTACAGTTACTGTGTGTAATTGCGGTCACTCAGTTTGGCAGCATGCGAAGTGTAAAGAGCTGATTTGTAGAGAAATAAAATGCAACTTTCTCAGTGAAGATTGCATACTTCCATATTTCAGCAAAATTAATAAAAATATAGAAAATAGTTTAATGATTACAGTTACAGTGTATAAGCATGTTATTTTAAAAATTAATGTAGCAGATGTCTTCATTTTCTAGGCAACCTTTTTAAAAACAGATTTCAGCACAGTTGATAGAATGATTATGTTCCATCAGATCATTGTTGACTCTTTGTGACCAGATGGATACATCATTTTCAATGATAATCAGTCCCTAACCTGATCTTGAAATGAAATGAACCTTTATTGTCAAAGTACAATTATGTGTACATTGAGATTAGCTGAGCCTCCCTTTGTGCTCCTACCCCCCAACACACAGTGACAACAAACCCTCCATCTAACTACACCATGTGAACCCAACTACACCACACACCGGCCTCCCAAGTCTATTCTGCATAAAATTCACAAAAGTTCGCAAAAGTTATTTCTCATTCAAAAGCCTAACTACCCATGGATAGAAGCTGTTTTTCAGCCTGTTGGTGCGGCTGGCTATACTCCTATATCTCCTACCTGATGGTAGAACAGTAAAGAGATACCGTCCAGGGTGTGAGTCATCCCTGAGAATTTTCCTCACTCTTCCAAGGCAACGAGCCCTGGCGATGTCATCCAGTGGTGTCAGGGGACAGCCCACAATGTCCTGTGCTTTACTCACCACCCTCTGTAATACTTTCCTATCCGCGGCTGTCAGACCAGCATACCAAACCACAATACCATACGAGAGGATGCTCTCTATAGTAGACCGGTGAAAGAGGGTCATTAGCCGTTGTTCTACCCTGTTCTTCCGCAACACCCTGAGAAAGTGAAGCCTCTGTTGGGCCTTTCTAGCCACCTGGGTTGTATTAACTTTCCAGGTCAGATCTTCACAGAGGTAGACTCCCAGAAATTTAAAGGAGGAAACTCTCTCCACACAGTCCTCCCCGATGTAAAGTGGGGCAGGTTTTCTCCGGAAGTCTAGCACCATCTCTTAGGTGCAAGTTGTTGTTACTACACCATATGGATAGTTTTTGTACCTCCGCCCTGTATGCTGTCTCATCCCCACCTTTAATGAGACCCACCACAGTTGTATCATCTGCGAACTTAATTATCGCAGTGGATGGGTCAGATGATACACAGTCATATGTGTATAAAGAGTACAGGTAGGGGCTAAGCACACAGCCCTGTGGCGTGCCGGTGCAAAGCTTCAGGGGGGTGGACAAAGCAGACCCGACCCTCACTGTTTGTAACTGGTCCCTGAGGAAGTCTTGAATCCAATCGCAGATGGCGGGGAAGAATTTCAAGTCAGTCAGCTTCTCAATGAGAATGCTTGGCAAAATGGATTTCAGGATTTCATTGTGTGAATCAGGATTCATTGTGTGAATTCAGCTCTTATGGGTTGTTAAATAATGTGTTATGGTATAGCGAATCTATTGTGCTTTATGTAGGAAACCATGTAATACATTGCTTAATGTAATGAATAAATACATTCTGCGAAGATAACCCCTTAGGTTATCTTTTAGCATGCTGAATGAATTATAATTTATGATGTAATGAGGATTTGAACCAGCCTTATAATAGGCAGGGTGCTTCCATATGTGGAAAGCCTGTTCAATGTACAGTAATTATGCCATGACTTTGTTCTATAATGGCACACAAAATATGCCAGCAATGGATTTGTAATGGAATTTTACATGGGATCTTACATTTTTAATGGCTTCTTTTAAGAAAAAGTTTCAACAGGTTCTGGTAGTTCTTGACTTACAATTGGTTGCTTAGTGACTGTTCAAAGTTATGATAGACCTCCCCAAAAGGTAATACGACCTAGTTAACAGCTACTATATTCCCCTGCCATTATTCACCCTTATGACTGACTGCTGGAAGTAGCCAGTTTGAGAGCAAGCTTGAGTAGCTGGTTTGGAAGCAGGTTGAGGCCTGGAAAATCCTGAGGGGCAGGGGGAAGTCTTGGGTGACAGGATAGGAAGTAGACCTTAGCCTACACTGCCTCTGTGTGCTAGTTGCTTGTGCTGGTCAGCTATAGGGTCCTTGCGTGGCTGAGTGGTTGACTTGGGAACAGGCCGAGGTCTGGAGTGACCCTGAGGGAAGGGAGTGGAGCACTGGATGCCTTGGGTGGGGGAGGGTTTGGGAAGCCCGGGGGCAGGCATGTCTGGGCCTGCACTAGGCCTCTGAAGGCCTCCTCCACCCTTGAGGCATCCTGTGCTCCAGTTAACGTTTTGCACATTTGTTTATATGATTGCATTGGGGAGAGCAGGATTGGGGAGGGTGTTAAGTGAGATGCTTCACAAAGGCTGTTATGGGAAGACTCTGTTATGGTCATCAGTCAAAGACTATTTGTATATGCATTATAATAATATGGCCATAGGAGAAAATTAGGCAAAATAGAAAAAATATTGTTTTTATTCTTATTTTTCAAAATTTTTAATTTTTGCTTGTCTGCTATTGCTGTATTGAGAAACTTCTGAGAAATTCTTTAATATATTCATAGTAGGTTTTTTCTTTATTTTCCATGAAGAGAATTCAGAGTTCTTGACTGTTTTATTTCTAGACTTGCTAGTTATTGTGTTTTAGTATATCAAATATAATTATTTATCAAAAATACAAAATAAGAGCAATAGTTTAGCTTTCTAAGTAAAAATGTAGTTTGCTTACAACATGAAAAATATTTTTTCATTTTCCTTTCTGCATCATGATTCTGTAAGAAAAAGAAATGAATTAGATTTTTTTAAAAAATTGGGGTTTTATAAACAGAAAAATATGAATTGTAACATACTTTGATTCTCTTACTGAAGTGTAGTAATATTTCTGAAGGTGAAATTCATCTGTGGTGTTACATCTGTGCTAATCAGCTGCAATACACCCTGTTTCTTTTTGGGTCTATTTCAGAGAGCTTTAAAATGTCTCTTGATTCAGGAACCAAATAACTGATTTTTTTATATGCTATTCAGATCTTCATCAGAGGTCTTTAGTTTCCACTGCCATGTGAGGTGAAATGGGTAAATGCTCAAGAGAAAATTGCTTTAGTGATAGCATCTTCATTGTACAAGACTTTGTGATTTACTGGGCACCAGGCAAAAACTTTTCCAAAACTTTTGCTTTGTGCATTGTAGCTTAAACTAGTGCTGTTTAACTGCACTAATTACATACATACTTGTTACTTCAATTACTTCAGAAAGTTAGGGTTAAAAATTATTTGAATGTTGCATATGAATTATTGCTGATTCAAAAATGCTATACTCATTTAAAATATAGACACTGCCTTACGATTGGGTACAAAATTTCATATTTAATGGTAATATTTTCTTTCAGCCTTATTACGAACTATTTTGAAGGAAACGAAAATTCCTATTCTTGTAATTATATTTCTGGTTGGACTTATTCTTGGAATAGTAGCCCATTTTTCACAAAAGGTAAGGTATTTAAATAGTAGTATATAGAGAACCAGGGAATATATCTCATCACAGTTTATAAACAGGATTTGTAGATTAATCTACTGTATATTAGTCTGGGATGGCAAAAGGACAAAGGAATTTCAGTCTCCCTTTCTAACAAATCCATTGGGTTCCTACTCACAGAAGATATTGGAAACTGTTCCTGCAAATGAATTGTTCTAGAATCATTATGGGCTCAGTGGATTTAAGACATGGGTAGACCTGTCTTAATACTGTTTTAATGAAGTACAGTAAGATTGGTTAAGTTCATTGAATTTCATTTATTAGAGGAACTTCAGATTTAAATTTTGTTATATTGGAATAAGTGGGAAAAATTTATTTCCCATCTGATGAAAAAATATGCCCTGGAATAATAGGATTTATTAAAAATATTAGGACATAGAATGGCTAGTACATCTTTATCATCTGATCTTTGGAGAAGATTTGATTTCCTGACATGGTAACTTTCCCAACTTCCATAAGAATGTAGGAAGCTTATGTAAAACTACGATGAAGCAAGTGTTTGGTCATCCGCTTTCTTACACTAATACACTTGTCTTAGAATTCATAACACATGTACTTCAATATTGGTAATATTAATTGCTAAAGTTTACAAAGGTATATTAGGAAATATGTGTTTTGAAGGGGCAGGAGGCTTTAGTGACTGATAAATAAGGGTACCTCCCCAACTTTAAAGTCAGTAGTGTTGAAACCCTTTCTATTTTTTCAGTTTCCTATGAACTAATTATCAAGTCTGAATTAATATGTAATGCAGCTATTTATATGGTATGATTTGTGAAATTATATTGAGTTATTTTGATCATTATTTCTAAGTATAAGAGAGGGTAAATTGATAATCAAATATGAATAAGAAATTACTTATATGTAAGATGTATGTTTTGGCTTTAGCAGTAATCATAGGGCTATTAGTATGGTGAACAAAACAGAACAAGGTTTATTAAATCATTCTAGAGCATCAGACTTTAATCCTATAACAGTCTCACTTCTCCACTACTGTAATGGTCCCTCCCTCCCAGACCTCCTTTGGAGGCTAAACAGAAATGTCCAGGAATGTGCAAGGAATAAATTAAAACTTACCCTGGATCCAGTGAACCCAAAAATTACAGGATGGGTGTGTCATTTTTAATTTTGCAATATGAGTGATGATCAGACATACTAAATTCTTGTTGGGATGGATAGAAGTCAAATGGATGCTGTCCAAGGTACTGTTAAAAGAATGATTTGCAAGAAAATGATTTCAGTGAGAAAAGAAGATACCTGTTATGCTCTATTCAAATGGCATATTTCCACTCCTCTTGGAGTGGTGGGGAGAGGGAAACCATCTGAAGGAGCTTCAGTTTGATTTTTAATGAAATAATATTTTAATTCTGCAACAGTACATTTCATCTTTATTTTTCTCCTTTGTTCCACTTATCAATTTCATTGATTATTTCATGTGTACTGCAACATCTAATTTCAACAATAAATAAAACATCTGTAAATACAGGTTAGGATACTGGATACCTTTTGTTGAAAAGTCTGCATTATCTATATCACTCCCCTTATTTATAATGTTACTATTTACAGTTATTAAAAATGACCCCCATTATCTTCCAAAATCCTTATCTGGCTTGAACTTAACTGGAATTTGTGCTTCTAGCCATGGCATTTTGAACACAGCAAAGTAGTCCCACTCCAGCAGAAATCATGGGAAAATATATTTTTTCATGGCACCTCATTCTGACTGTTACTTTTAAAGTAGTATGTCTCAGCATTCCTTGCACTTGAGTGATTCTTCTACTTGTGTTGTAACATTTTAACACTGAAGATGCCAGAAGAAAGAGCAGTCATCTGGGTTAGACAGGCCTCATGGAAAGTAAATTCTTATTAACAGCAGATAAATAGGATTTAGAATGACAATGATAATGATGTGGGTGGTGAATACAAGTGGTGAAAGGTGGGTGATCTTAAACTTCCTGTCCCAAATATTGTCTGGTTTAATACACTCTACAATTCTGCCTCCCGATTGGTATAGTGGCTTGAAGTTACTGTTGCCACCCACTTATTTTCCAGGGAGGCACCTCATCTTGAGTATCCTCTAATGGAGCATATGAGAGAGAAGAGGATTCCACAAACTATATTGGCAAATTAAAAGGAAGAAAATAACAAAGAATAATAAAAAATAAACTCTGTAACTACCTTTCTTAACCCCACCCCCCTTGGGAGATAAAACAATTTCATAAGAGACGAGCACAATATTTATTTTATTAAATTTATATGCTATATTTGAGGTGATTCAAATATACAATATAATAAACATAATAAAACATGACACAAAGCATGCCATTATCCATTGTGAAGATGAAAATTCTATGTCTAAAGTGAGTGAAATTTTATTCAGAATATCTGCAGTCTGCCTGGCATATAGGTGACCATCTGAAATACTTTGAAAATAGTTTGGTTTCTCAACAGTGCTTTCCAACAGTAGTAAAAGTATGTTTCCACATAGGAAGAATTATTGGAAAGCACCAGGATCCTATCATATTTTAATGACATTAGAAATATGCTATACTTTAACTTTAGGACTGGGTTTGAAAAATATTTTTTTAAAAAATTGAAAATAGTGTGGTTTTCTGCTCCATACTCTGCCAAGGCACATTTTTCATTATCAAACTTTATCCTCCAATATTTATAATGCAGTTACTATTAATGAATCAATGTGCAGATTATTCTTTCAGACAATATTTGAAGCTAGTATATAAGAGTAATATAATATAATATTCTTACAATATCTTTTACTCATTTTTATTGTCAGTTGCCGTTTGTGAAAGTTATTGCAAATATAGATCCGATACTTTTTCTTCATTTATTTACACCAATCATAATATTTACAGCTGCATTTGAGATGGACTTATATATATTTCGAAAATCATTTTGGCAGGTAAGTCAACTATGTTTTTACTTTTTTTTTCTTTAAAAACACGATAATCAGTGACTCAACCGTTTGGTATTTTCCCCCCTCAAATTTCTTCAAATCCTTCCTGGAATGTACACAGTTCATAGAAGTACACCTATTTTAGGTGTTCTGGGACTTTTCTTTCTAGTCACAGAGTATGAGGCAGTTCCTTAAGAAGGAGCTGCAGATTGTTCACCTCTAATTAGGAGTAACACAGATGAGTCCAGAGTTTTTGTGAGGAAAACAGCATTATTGATTTAAAAGAAGAGGCAAATTTCAAGTTAGTTATGGCTCCTTCCACAATGGTGAAAAGATATGGAGAGGAGAAGAGGTTAGACAAGAGTCCAGGGTGATGTCCAGTGGTGCTTCAACATTTCTGAGGAAAAGGAATTGAAGTGGAGACTGAGAAGCAAGTTACATCAAAAGGAGGGGGAAGGTAAGATTCCTCTTTGTTAGGATAAATTCAGCAAGAGATTAGTGTTGCCAAGTCATAAGAATTCTTTGAGTATAAAATCTGATATGTTTTAACTTGGGCTTTTCACTAAGTTTTAGCCTACATTCTTGCAGAATGGTTTTCATTGCAGTTCTAAGAACAAGTTACAGTTGTATTGGTGTGCATGCATAAGAGTATTGCAAAATACTTATTTCTTTTGCACTTGGTCAGTCCTGATGCTACTATCTAAACAAATAGTTATCCACTTGCTGGGTTAAAGTTATACAGTAAATAGGCCTAAAGTAAAAAAAAAGTGGGCATGTGATTCTTTAAGCAGAAAAGGTTGGATGAATGTTGCAAACTGTTATTATCACTTTATCATACATGCTCTTCTGTTGATTTATTTATTCATAGTTTCTTATTTTTGATTGCCTTGTCTGGAAAATTGATTTTTAATATTTTAAATTATTTTTATAAATTTCAGTTTTATAAATTGTCAGTCCTCAAGACTAGCTTCGTTCTAGTTACTTAATATTGTTCTGTTAGTCTCGTGCAGACATAGAGTGGAAATCTCTGTACAGTATGTTCCTTTGAGTTAGGTTCTTGGATTTATTTCATTTCTATCAGTATAAATGGCATTGGAGTGAGTTAAATTCAAGAGCTTTTGATTGAAGAGGTAAAGTTTCCTGACAGAATCATTGAATGAGGGATTGTAGACACTGGCATCCAAATCTCAGGAGCTGCAAAAATGAACAACTCAGTTTAAATATACAGACTGCTTTCCCTAAGTTGAAATACAAAATTTCAAAAATGACATTCAGCTCAAACACTAGGAGCCCTCTCCCATGCCTCATAAATCCCTGCTTAGAATCTCTCAACCCTATGGATCACATGTTGAAATGTAAATAGGGTGCTTTGGGAGAGAGGAATCCAATCTTTTCCCATCTTTCTAACTGAAGCAGTTCTGTCAGCAAAAAATCTACACTGGCTTCCATCCCTGGAATTCAGAGTTCCAACATGAAGACTTAGTCTTTAAGAAAAGGAGACTGCTATTTTTGTGAGATAGCCGTTGGGTTTTTAGGATTTGTTAGAATTGTAGTGCAGGACACTGCTCCAGAGTTTTCCTCTTTTGTTATAAATCATATCAAAGTGAGAAACTGGTACATTTTGTTAGTTTCACCTGACAAGCAGTTAATTGCATTGCATTCCATTGCAACCTCTTTTATCCTCCCAAGTCTCAGCTGATAAGTAGTTAAACTGGTAGATAAAAAACATTTTACTCAACTCAAGGTTCCAGTCTAAAACAACTCTAAGTATAACATTTGCAAATTTCCATGTGATTTGCATTAATTACTGACATGCGCTGTATTTTTCTAATTCTACTTCCTAATTTTAGAGTTAAAGGCTTACACAGATTGATGACACTTTTTTCACTCAGAGTGGAAGGTGGCTTTTTTTCTCTTTGGCAAAAT
This sequence comes from Vipera ursinii, assembly GCF_947247035.1. Classification (NCBI taxonomy): domain Eukaryota; kingdom Metazoa; phylum Chordata; class Lepidosauria; order Squamata; family Viperidae; genus Vipera; species Vipera ursinii. Next base: position 110,908,311 of record NC_139512.1, on the reverse strand, counting down.
TTTTCAACTTTTCTTCTAAACAGTAGTCTTCACCTCCACCAAAAACTTTCTGTTTGGGAAAGAGTTTTAAAAGACTGGTTAAATCTATTTTATGTGATAGTTGGCACATTATTTGGATCTGGAAGTGTTCCTGGCTGACCTTCCTTCTTTCAATGCCCATGTGCCTCTATTAGCTTAGATCCAGGGAACTTATTGTCGGGTTTTGCAGATAAAATAAAATGTAAACTAGTTCCCATCATTTTGGATTTTTTTTTAAAAAAGGGAAATTACTTTTTCTCCTTTGACATTAGTGCCACCTTCTGGTTCCACTTAGCAAAAATTTCTGTCTCTAATTTCTCTCTCCACCCCCCACCCCCCCCAATCTTCTGGGGAAGTTATTCACTTAAGTTACTCAACCATAGAAGAAGACAACAAAAGTCTGCTACATAGTCTTTCAGTCACATTCATCAGAGAAGAGCTAACTACCAAGCAGGAAATAATCTCTTCAGATCTTGCTTCAGTAAGGCTTTCTTAGATTTTCTTGTGTGTTTCAGAAAATGTGAGCCCTCAGAGGTTCCCAGCATAGATATCCAACTTGTCAATAAGGTAACTGATATTTCCTCGCCCCCCCCCATTTATTTGTTTCAAGTAACCTCTTTATGAAAAGTTAGAAAAAAAGATAGCCATTTGAGATTGATAGAATCATGGTCAGGGAATATCCTTTTTCTGTTAAATTTCTGGGGCTATATGAATAAAGTGGATGTAGTTGAATTAATTGGTGACAGTTATTAAAAATGAAGGTAAGTGAAAGTGAGTTGGGATTACAGTTCAAATGTTATCTACTGGATTGGGTAGTTAATGGGTCTTTGTATCATTTACCTTTACTTTGGATTGTAGTTCTATTTTTATTGTTTTTCGAAATACTTTTTTATAGTTTTATTGTTTTTAATGTTATAAACCACCCAGAGTCGCTTTGAAATGAGACGGTGGAATTAAAATTCCATGGTTAAGATAGTAGATAAGAAAGCAATAACAAAACCAGGGAATTTTTAAATGTCTTACAGGAAAAGTAGAGATTGCACCAGTAAGGTTGCAGCATGAAGCACAGTATTAGGACAGTGTTATTGAGACAAAAGCACACAAAGTGCATGTGATAAGACGAAATGCAGTTGAATCAGGCTGTGCTACATGGAGTTTTATCAATAGACTGATAAGTACTGGTACTGGAGGGGGACAATCAAGGAAGAAATTTGAGAAGAGTATCCAAAGCTGGTCTGTTGCTCCATGCTGTATTATTCCAGCAAAACATTTTAGGACATGGGTGTGGTATTAGATTTTTGCATAGTTTTCTTTCATTTGTCTGAGTCTTGAAACTGCTGGGACTGGGTATATCTGTCAAAACAACTTGCCATTTGGCATTGTTACAACTTGAAAAAATTGTTACAATGCAATGTGAACTGCTATCTGATAGAATGGTCATTGATTAAGAAGCTGGTCTGTGGAGATGTTATTGGTGGAACTAGTTTTGTTCTGAACATTGGTTTATACAATGCTGTTAGGGACAAAAAGCTGAAAGAGTGATAGGAAGAATAGATTGTTATTCTTAGATTCAGAGGATAGAATGAAGACTAATGTGAGAGCTGGGCTTGGGATATAGATTAATAGGAGGGAGGGTTAAGGAAATGTGGGTGTTTTGGTAAGGTTTTGGCCTATGATAGCTGCTGAGTGACTTGTCAATTTCAGCCTTTGGACTAACCTTTCTTTTGGATCTCGATTCTGTCTGTGGTTTATCTAAAATCTTGAATCTTGCATATGAGCACTGCATAGTAGCTTACTTTGTGTAAGCACATGACTCTGTCCCTAACAAATTGCATCCCAAATAGGATAGCAGAAAAGGAAATAATACCAGCTATGTGAAACTGTTGATGTTGATGACTCTGCAGTACATCAATTGAACAGCAGTCTGCTAAGAAAAATGCTGTTTGTTGATTTTAGTTCGGCAGTCAACACAGTTATTCCTCAGCATTTGGTGAACAAACTGGGCCTATTAGGTTTTAATACTCCTTTATGTAACTGGATACTTGATTTCCTTATTGATGGGCCCCAGGTTGTGCGAGTTGGATGAAAAGTTTCCAATTCCATCTCCTTGCGTACAGGTTCCCCACAGGGTTGTGTCTTGAGTCCATTACCTTGATGACCCATGACTGCTGTGACAAATCTGCTATGAATCATATTATGAGGTATGCAGATGACACGGCAGTGGTGGGTTTTATCTGGGAGGACAATAAAGATGCTTATAGGGAAGAGGTGAAGGCTCTGGTGGACAGGTGCAATAAAAGTAATCTGGTTCTGAATGTCAATAAAACAAAGGAGATCATTGTAGCTTTTAGAAAGAGCCAGCATGCTCCACTCTATATCAAGGCTGCAGCTGTGGAGGTGGTCAACAGTTTTAAGTATCTAACAATCTGACTTGGTCTCTCCACACCTCATCTTTAGTGAAGCATGCAAACCAGCATCTGCATTTCCTGAGATGAGGAAAGTACATCTTTCTCCTTCTGGCCTGGCCACTTTTTACAGAAGCACAATTGAGAGCATCTTAACAAACTGTATCCCTGTTTGGTTTGGTGGTAGCAGTGCCTCAAATAGATAGAGAGTCCATACAGAGAGTGATAAGGACAGCTGAGATTATAGGCAGCCTGCTTCCCATTATTCAAGGACACTGCTTATAAGTGATATGTGCTTAGAGCTTGAAGCATTGTTAGAGACCCCACACACCCACTTCATGGTCTGTTTCAGTTGCTCCCTTCTGGGAGGAGATTTCAAAGTATTTCTAGTAGGACTCCCAGATTCTGTAACAGCTTTGTTCCCTATGCTATGTGTCTGGTAAACTAACAAGATTCATTTTTCTTGCCATGTATATGTATACATCCAAACTAGACTGTGTTGTTTCTCTGGGCCACATATGTGTATGTATGTGGGTATATGCATAATTTATGAATTTATTTTTGTCATGTTTATGCAGTCTATTTTGGAGGTGATTACCTTTGAGAGCTGTATGCAATGAAATCTCATTTTAATGTATGCTGATTAGTGTACATTTAAAGTGACAATATCCTATCCTATCCTATCCTATCCTATCCTATCCTAAAAATTGATGTATGTAACACACTGGCTGAATAAATAACATTGGTTTTAAGTCAACTGTAAAGTTGCTTACCAAATTAGTTTCAAAGTGGCATAGTTCATTGTGGATGCACGTAAGAAAAAAATTAGGCTGATGATCCTTCCACTATTATTGAAGCAGATCTTGCCATCAAGATAAAAATCAGCTGGGGGTCATATTTCCAGTTTAATTTTTTTTCTTCTTTCTATCAGTCTTGGAAATATTATCCATGAACATATTCCAAAAGGAATAGTACAAATTTCCCGTTATTTAGGATTGTTCAGCCAGTTCTAGCTAATTATATTGGAGAAAGAGATAAATAAGCTTACATCTGAAGTGCATATCTCCATATATTGTACCTGCATTATTTCTCTTTCTGTCAGATACATTGTGTTAATCTTGATTCTCCACAGTACTGTTGTTGTTGTTTTTCCACATATTATCCTCATGTTGATCATATTCCATACATATAGCTGTGATGAAACAAATATGTACAACTGTTTTATACATTCTGATAGTCTTTTGTGTTAAATATAAACAAAAGTGTGTGAAATGTGAATAGTCTGTATTTATAACTTTTCTAAATGTATCACTTATTGGTATAAGTACAGGTAGTCCTCGCTTAATGATCTTAATTGGGACCAGAATTTTCATTGCTAAATGAAATTGTTGTTAGGAGAATGCCATGTGACTGCCCCACTTAGTGATGGCACTTCTCATTGCAGTTGTTAGGCAAGGACTGCACTGTTATCAGATGAGGACTTTATGCTTCTCCTACTCTGCCATGCTTGCCTGCACTTCATTTTGCAAAGGACCAGCAGTTGCCTCCGGCAGCTGTACCTTATTAGCAGTTGGAGGAAGAAGATGGTGGGTGGGGGGCAGCAGGAGTAGGTGGTGGCCAAGAGCTTGGTGGCCAAAAGGGCAGGGATGAAGGGGGAGAGATGCAGGGTGGTGGTGGAATTGAAGCATATGCTGTGGTCATAGTTGTGGGTGGGCTGCCAATCGCTGAACTTTGATCACATGACTGGGGAGTTCTTCAATGGTATAACTGAGAAATGGTTGCAACAACCATTTATTCAGCTCTGTCATAACTTTGAACAGTAGCTGCAAGAATGGTTGTTAAGGAAGGACTACCTATATGCAATTTACATTCCAGTTAATATGTGAAAATCATATATTTACAACTCTGAACATATTATTTAGTTGCATTGTATTTAGCAAATGATTTTGAGATAATATAAATGGATTATAGCCATTTGAATTCCAAAAATATATGAATATATTGTTTTTTACAGGTGGTAATTCTATCAGTTCCTGGATTTTTGATGAATTGTGCTTTCCTTGGATGGATAACTTATAAAATTAATAAATATAATTGGTCTTGGGATGATAGCATGTTGTTTGGCATAATTCTTAGTACAACAGATCCTATCCTTTCTGTCGCCTCTGTAAAAAACCTTGGTGAGTAAGAAGTTAATTTTAGTTTTATTACAATAATAAATTCTTTTGGGGAAGTGTATTTAATATACATAGGCAATTTTATGGGAAAATCTTTAAATAATAAAGAGGTTAATGTAACATTAAACAATATACTAAAGCTTTGGAATCTAACAGCTTATCAGGAACTATGATTACACTGAGCACATGGGGAGGCTAAAAGAATAATACTGAGAAATTCAGAATATGATATTCCAGATGTCAAGGAATGGTTCTGGAAATATGTGATCTATCTGTTTTGGAAAAGACAATATTTTCTAGTAATCAAAGGATGCAGCAACAAGTGTTACTTCAGGAGAGATTTTGTGATATTTTACAATATCGTAAACTGGTTATATAGTATACATTCATTGATTAATCAATGACTATTGATATGTATAAATTATAAGGGCTTTTTCTCTTTTATATATTAAGATTCCATATACCGGTATATGCAATTTTAAAAATAAACATTTAAAAATTAGGGGAATGTTGAACCCTCAGTAAAATCATAGCATTTGTAGCAAATTTTTATTAATTTCATGAGCTAAAGAAAGTTGTTAATCAATTTTAACAGCAAAATAGTGAAAAGACTAGTTTTGTGCTCTGAATATTATTTTTAATTAAGATTGGTTATTAAAAATGCTGATGATGCTAAATGATAAACTCTAGAAAGGAACCTCTCCAGGTGAAGAAAATAAACAAAACCTGGCCTTTGCCTCATTATAGTCTATAGTAATTTTGAGAAAGGTAGTCATAGGTTTAACTTCAAAAGGAAGAGTCATACTTTAAATACTTTGATTACAAGTAATCCTTGGCCTACAACTGTAATGGAACCTGCCCATTATGGTTGCATTGTAAGTCATGATGGCCATTACATGAGACAACCTTGCTTAACGATCCCCGTCCCCTGCTCTCTCTGGAGCAGTGAAGCAGAACATGGGTTGCCTCAGTTGGGGAAGGCCCTGGAGAACTGACACTCAGCTGGATCTGAAAAGGAGGCAGACAAGTAGCAAAAAACTTTGCAAAGCCAAAAACAACCCAGCGGGGGTGAATAGCCCAACTAGATTAGAGCCTGAACAATGTGTTTCAATGATGAAGAGGCTTCCAAACAAGCTTACATGCTTGGCCATGAGAAGCCCTGATGCTTTGCAAAAACAGGGAAGAACCTTATGATCCATCCATTTGTAGCTTTTTGCAAAATAATGAAGCCACGCTTGTGGGCTAGGCCTCTACTCTAATCAGCTGCCATTCAGAAGACGGCAGGCCTCTCCTAGCTCTTGCTAGACTTTGGGGAAGTAAGACCCCTGCATGCAAAAGTGGCAGCTCCAGAACAAGCTTCCCAAAAACCTTTCCCTTGTTTTATCCCCTTCCTCCCTCCTTCACAAACCCATTTTTTTCCAATAAAGAAAATAAGCTGGGGGTACAGATTTATTGATGTTTGCCCTCCATCCTATTAAGTACTGAAGCTAAATTCTCTGTCTCTGCTCTCCAATCTTGATCCCCTTTAACCACTTAATTTGCTAAATTTACTGTGTGCTTGGAAAGAGGGTGACAATCTGTAAATTGATGAGTGACTGGCAGGATAAAAAAAATAGAGGAAAAGGGATTTAATTTTTAAAAATGGGGCGACAAAACAAAGAAAAACCTTCTTGGAATTGTTCACGGGGAGACCTGAAGGAAAATACTTTGCAAAGCTTCCAAGGGCTCAGCATGTGCGGCAAATAGCCACAGCAGAAGCTGTCTTAAAGAGAGATAGACAAGCAGCAAAAAGTTTGAAAACTTCCCATGGGATTTTACCATGCATTTTCCCCTAAAGGTAAATTAAGCAAAAATAGAAAAGTAAAAGATATGCTACATTAAAAAAAGTTGACTATGAAGTTGGATTTCCTCTATAAATTCAAGGAAGCTTCACCCTAACCCTAACCTGAGTCAAATTCCTCATGTGGGAGACAGAACAAAGAAATTAGAGATAGCAGAGACCAGCTGGATACTGGGCAGGGCAAGAAGCTTAGAAGGGACCATCTCTAGTTTTTCAGATTGTAAAAGATTTATTTATTTATTTATTTTATTGCATTTATATACCGCCCTTTCCCTGAGGACTCAGGGCAGTGAGATGGTGAAAGAATTGTACTTTCAGACTTAACAAATTAACGTTTGTTAATTTATTATTAACAATATTATGTTAATGTAGCTTTACAATAAAGTAGAATAGTTTATTTGGTTGTGTTTCCTGTCTGATCTGATGTAGGAGAAGGAGAGGAAAAACCTGGGGGCGGAGTCAGGAGGGGAATTAGCTGGAGTCGTTATGTTCCCTCAAGCGATCTAAGTCTAGCCCCTCTTGAATTCCATTAACTCTTATCTGGTGCCAATTTAGTGCTGACCATTAGTTGACTAGATTCTTGTGTATAGGCATGAACAATAAATCAGCTTAACTGGAACTTAACGTGGTCCTGATTCTTTGTGCCTGACATTAACCCAGTAAGTCTGACACTGTGTCATCCACCCATTCTCACTCCATAGTACCTGCCTGTATCACCTGCTTACCTATATTTCCCACCGATAGCTCTCATATACCAATTTGCTTGCCTGGGACTCCCGCTTCTTCCCACATTGTGTATTCATGTGAGGTTGTTGCAGTGTTGGGATTCAGCCAGTTCGCTGAACTATGGCAGAAACAGTAGTTAATTTATTGTTGCCCAGGCCCAGAATGGCCTTCCAGAAGCAGCATCCACACAGAGAACAGGTTGTTCACATATTTGAATTCTACCACTGGATCCTTGGTAATAATGTGTACTGTCCTAGAGTTATGACAGTAACTGGGACTGCTGGGAATGCTCTCATTAAGCAATGTAATCATGTGACATTGTACTTTATGATCACATTGCTTAGAAATGGAAATTCAGATCCTAGTGGCCATCATAACTCTAGGACTACTTGTATATTGTCACATGCACATATTAAAGAGGTGGAGCTTGAAGCATGACATTGTTTTTATCACTTTGAGGAACATGCTAAATCCTTTTTCAGCCTCTGATAGCTGGTTATGATTCCAATTTTTTCTCAATTTCATTTTGACCATATATTGATAGAAACTTTCAGCTTTTCTATTTAGACGTGTTGAAAATTCTTAAATCTGTTTAGCTCATTTATTTTTACTCCTACACTTTTCTAAATTATTTTCTCCTTTTTGCTTTAATTATCTTTACTTTTAAAAAATTTTTTTGAAAGATGTCAGTCAGAATTAGGAAATATGGGTTCTAACATGGGGCATTCCTACCATAATCAAATTCTATGATTAAAGAGTACTTACTTTTTAGGTATTCTAAATATGGTGGTGAAATGCCCCTATTGATGGATACACAGTGTCATGGTTCCAACAGACAGAGACAAATAAAGTAGAACTCTGAAGCTTGGAAATTCCTCAAAGAACATGTTTATTAGTTACAAAGTATCAGCACATCAAAAGTGAGACCAAGTTTGAAGACACACGTAACAATTCCCCAATACAAAGTTAAGAAATCCCACCCCTAAGGCTATGCAAGCAACTACATTCCCCAATACATCTTCTTGATGGGCCTTTCACAAAACGCCCAACCTGCAGTCTCGGGAGCAGCTGATGATCTTGGTTCCCATGGGATAAAAGTAGACTAGCGAAGCACCTGGCAAAAACTCCCTCCCTCTGTTCTCTGTGTCAACCGAAAATGAGTAGGAAAAATGGGTGCAGCCATGCTCATTTTTAGAGTTGACAGTCAGCTCCATTGATGTTACTGTAATCTCTATCCATTGTAAAAACCTGCTAAACTTCATTGTCATTGTCGGCTATTCAGTAGTGTTTGACTCTTGGTCATTCTATGGATCAGCACTCTCCATGCCTCTCTGTCTTGCACCGTCTCCTTCAGATTTGTCATGGTCATCCCAGTGTCATCTGTTATAGTGTCTAGCCAGTGGCTGCTAGGGCGGCCCCTTCTTTTTCCCTTGACCATTCCTAGAATAGCAATAGCACTTAGACTTATATACACAGTGCTTTACAGCCCTCTCTAAGTGGTTTACAAAGTCGACATATTGCCCCCAACAATCTGAGTCCTCATTTTATCAACCTCAGAAGGATGGAAGGCTGAGTCAACCTTCAGCTGATGAGAATCAAACTGCTGAATTACTGATAATTGGCAAGAGATCATAGCAGACTTCTGAAATGGCAACCCACTCCAGTATCTTTGCCATGAAAACCCCATGGACAGTACGAAGAGGCAAAATGATATGACGCTGGAAGATGAGCCCCTCAGGTCGGAAGACATCCAATATGCTACTGGGGAAGAGCAGAGGGCTACTACTAGTAGCTCCAGAAAGAATGAAGTGACTGGGCCAAAGCCGAAAGGATGCTCAGCTGTGGATGTATCTGGTGGTGAAAGGAAAGTCCGATGCTGTAAAGATTTTTCATCATAGGAACCTGGAATGTAAGATCCATGAATCAAGGAAAGCTGGATGTGGTCAAACAAGAGATGACAAGACTGAACATCGGCATCTTAGAAATCAGCAAACTAAAATGGACAGGAATGGGTGAATTTAATTCAGATGATCATCAGGTATACTACTGTGGGCAAGAATCCCTCAGAAGAAATGGAGTAACCTTCATAGTCAATAAAAGAGTAGGAAAAGCAATACTAGGATACAATCCCCAAAATGACAGAATGATCTCAGTTCGAATCCAAGGCAAACCATTCAATATCACAGTAGTCCAAGTCTATGCCCCAACCACCGGTGCTGAAGAGGATGAAATTGACCAGTTCTATGAAGCCCTACAGCACCTTATAGAACTAACACCAAAAAATGATGTCCTTATCATCATGGGGGATTGGAATGCTAAAGTAGGAAGCCAAAAGATAACCGGAATAACAGGCAAGTTTGGCCTTGGAGTACAAAATGAAGCAGGGCACAGGCTGATAGATTTTTGTCAAAAGAATACGATGGTCATAGCAAACACTCTTTTTCAACAACCCAAGAGACGGCTCTACACATGGACATCACCAGGTGGTCAACACAGAAATCAGATTGACTATGTGTTCTATAGCCAAAGATGGAGAAGCTCTATACAGTCAGTAAAAACAAGACCAGGAGCTGACTGTGGCTCAGACCATGAGCTTTTCGTTGCAAAATTTAGGCTTAAACTGAAGAAAGTAGGGGAAAGCACTAGGCCACCTAGGTATGAACTAAAT